>NC_143053.1:82882424-83185454 GCF_052426305.1 Pelodiscus sinensis
GGACCTCTCTCACCACAACTTGAGACCATTGCTCCTTGTTCTGCCATCTGTCACTACTGAAAACAGCCTTTCTCCATCCTCTTTGGAACCTTCAGGAAATTGAAGGCTGCTATCAAATCCCTCCTCACTCTTCGCTTTTGCAGACTGAACAGACCCAACTCCCTCAGCCTCTCCTCATAGGTCTCATGCTCCAACCCCCTAATCATTTTGGTTGCCCTCCGCTGGACCCTCTCCAACGTGTCCACATCCTTTTTATAGTGGGGGGCCCAGAACTGGACACAGTACTCCAGATGTGACCTCACCAGAGCTGAATAAAGGGGAATAATGACATCTCTGGATCTGCTGGCAATGCTCCTCTTAATACAGCCTAATATACCATTAGCCTTCTTGGCTACAAGTACACACTTTTGACTCATATCCAGCTTCTCATCCACTGTAATCCCCAGGTCCTTTTCTGTAGAACTACTACTTAGCTGGTTGGTCCCCAGCCTATAACAATGCTTGGGATTCTTCCGTCCCAAGTGCAGGACTCTGCACTTGTCCTTGTTGAACCTCATCAGATTTCTTGTGGCCCAATCCTCCAATTTGTCTAAGTCACTCTGGACCCTATCGCTGCCCTCAAGTGTATCTACCTCTCCCCCTAGCTTAGTGTCATCTGCAAACTTGCTGAGGGTGCAATCCATCCCCTCATCCTGGTCATTAATAAAGATATTGAACAAAACCAGTCCTAGGACCGAACCTTGGGGCACTCCTCTAGAAACCGACCGCCATCCTGACATCGAGCCGTTCATCACTACCCGCTCCATAACTTCTCTGTCCCTTACAGTGTAGAGCGGCAGCCGAGGAAGTTATGCAGGTTGATCGGAGACCTTGCGAGATCATGCGCTGGCTCTTCTGTCCCTTACAATACAAAGTGGCAGTGGGTGAGGTTATGCTGAGACCGGGTAGGAGCTAGGCTGAGTGCTGTTACTACCTATCCTTATTGAGTAGTCTCTTTAAAAAGTCTATCGACTACTTGCTTAGGAAAGTAACTGCATTTTAACATCCTTAACTGTGACCCCCCCCCCTTACAATAGACTTGTGACCCCTTTTTTGGTTGGATTCCATAATTTGAGAAACTGTACTTTTGTGTACTTAGACTATTATGTAAAAGGCCATATATCGTGGTTTGTGATGCAGTTTCACAACTGCAAATTTGGTAGCGGTACCTATACCCAGGCCATCCATAGGCAGGAATGGGGCCTACCCCTTCCCCTCTTTTGCTCCCACCTGTTCCAGCTACTGTTCTGTCCCATCCCCATTCCACCCCTTCCCCCAAACTCCCTTCCTGCCTACACTCTGCCCCTTGACAACTCCTCTCTGGAGTGACACTGGGAGCCAACAAGCCTGAGTGGAACTAGTGGAGCTGCTGCCCAGTCCCTGTGGTACCATGAAGTGTAAGGCCTTGGGCAACCACCCCAAACCAGCCAATAGATAGGACAGCTCTGCCTCTAGCAGTGGTTTTCAAACTTTTTTTCTTGTGACTGACTGGATGCACCAGGGCCCAGGCAGTGCTGACTTTGGGAACTGTGTGTTTGCCTGCCCCGCCCTGAATAAGGGCTCAGGTTGCACTGGCCTTGGGAGCTGTTTGTTTCCCTGAACCAGGGCCTGGGCTATACTGACATTGGACTTGCATAGCTGCCTGCCCCGCCCTCTGGCCCCATGGTCTGAAAGGGGCTGCTGGACTGTTACTTTTAGTCCTGGACCCCTGACCTGTGTTCAGGCATTTGACAGCCAGCTTACAGTACTCAAATCTTGAAGCAGGCATAAAAATCCTCCTGTGTAAGTCAATGGTCAGTTAGAGAAATGGTCAGAGGTAAACAGAATGAGGTTTAATAAAGAGAAATGCAAAGTGCTCTACTTAGGAAGGAACAATCAGTTCCATACATACAAGATGGGAAGCGACTGTCTAGGAAGGAGCATGGTGGAAAGGGATCTAGGGGTCATAGTGGACCACAAGTTGAATATGAGTCAACAGTGTGATGCGGTTGCAAAAAAAGCAAATATGATTCTAGGTTGTATCAACAGGTGTGTTGTAAGCAAAACTCGTGAAGTCATTCTGCCACTCTACTCTGCGCTAGTTAGGCCTCAGCTGGAGTACTGTGTCCAGTTCTGGGCGCCACATTTCAAGAAAGATGTGGAGAAATTGGAAAGGGTACAGAGAAGAGCGACAAGAATGATTAAAGGTTTAGAGAACATGACCTATGAAGCCAGGCTTCATGAACTGGGCTTGTTTAGTTTGGAAAAAAGATTAAGGGGGGACATGATAGCGGTTTTCAAATATCTAAAAGGGTGTCACAAGGAGGAAGGAGAAAATTTGTTCCTCTTGGTTTCTGAGGACAGGACAAGGAGTAATGGGCTTAAAGTGCAGCAGAGGAGGTTTAGATTGGACATTAGGAAAAAATTCCTAACTGTGAGGGTGGTCAAATATTGGAATAAATTGCCAAGGGAGGTGGTGGAATCTCCCTCTCTGGAGATATTTAAGAACAGGTTGGATAGACATCTGTCAGGGATGGTGTAGACGGAGCTTGATCCTGCCTTGAGGGCGGGGGGCTGGACTTGATGACCTCTTGAGGTCCCTTCCAGTCCTATTATTCTATGATTCTATGATTCTACTAATGGACCCAAGCTGCACAGGGAGAGAGCCCTGAAATACAAGAGGGTCCTGAAACCAGTACCAATCCAGACCCTCTAGATTAATCCGAAACAGAAGATCTCTGGGAGTTAGGGCTACTAAGTTCTGGGAGGGCAACATTTGGCTGGGATCAGGTAGAAGACCCCAGGTACGAGAGTGCCAGAAAGGAGGTGGCTGAGATAGATGGGATACCTGTAGTGAGAAAATCCCAACATCTGGGTCCCTATTTCATAATTGGGTCCTCCTATACCAGGTCATGCACCTGCAGGACCAAGAGGTACACCAACTTCTGGTACTCCAGAAGCACCAGAGAGCAATCCTGAGCTTTGCTCATAGTCACCTTTTCAGGGGGCACCTGGGAGTTGAGAAAACCCAAGCAAGAATTTTACGCAAGTTCTTCTGGCCAGAGATGTTTGACGATATTGTGCCTTCTGCCTCGAGTGCCAACTACACAGCCATGCCCCTATCTAAGAGCTCCTTTGATACCCCTGCTGATCATTAAAGTCCTATTTGAATGGCTTGTCATGGATCTGGTGGGGCCTTTGGAAAAAACAGGCCTGGGGGCCACCAATATATATTAGTCATTTTGGATTATGCTATTGGGTACCCCAAGCTGTCCCGTTAAGAAATACAGCTTCCAAAAATATCGCCAAAGAATTAGTAGCTATCTTCTTCCAAGTGGGGCTGCCCAAGGAGATATTCACTGATCAAGGGACTCCATTTATGTCCTGTGTGATGAAAGACTTATGTGCCCTTCACCATGTGCAGACGCTATAGATTTCTGTCTACCACCCAGAGACCTATGGCCTGGTCAAAAGATTTAATCAGACCCTGAAGGCCATGATGAGGAAAATAGTAAGCAGAGATTGAAAGGACTGGGACCTTACCATATGTTTGCAATCTGAGAGATTCTCCAGGCCTCCACTAGATTTCTTCCTTCGAGCTTTTGTATGGCCACCACCCTTGGGGCTTACTGAACATAGCCAAGGAAATTTGGGAGGAGGAGCTGACCATGGGAAAAATGTAGTACAGCATGAATTACAGATGAGGGACCCAATTGCACAGGTTACTCCTGTTGTGAGGAACACATGGAAGAAGCCCAAGAGGTCCAATGGGCATATACAATTGGCAAGCAAATGTTCAGCGATTCCAGCCTGGAGACCAGGTAATAATACTAGTACCTATGGTAGAAAGTAAGCTGTTGGCCCAGTGGCAAGGACCATATGAAATAATTGAACCTGTTTGGGAGGTGAATTATAAGGTACAACAACCAGGACGCGCCGCAAGAAAGTACAAATATATCACATTAACCTCCTAAAACCCTGGAAAGCACAAGAGGCTTGTATGGCAGCCCATGGAAATCTGAGAGATTTCCCAACACATGAACCCTCAGTACGGGTGCAGATATTCCCTGACCTAATGACCAGCCAGAAGGAAGAGGTTTCTGGGATGATCCTCTGCAATCAGGATGTATTCTCAATAAAACTCGGGTGTACTTCTGTGATGTATCATCAGATTATCATGAAGCCTGGGGCCGAGTAACAATGAAGCCCTACCGGTTGCTAGCAACAAAAAGGAAAGAAATAAGAGTGAAAATAAAGATGAAGCTGGAGATGGGGATAAGTGAAGAATCACAGTCAGTGGTCCAGCCCCATAGTGCTAGAGCCAAAATCAGATGGCACAGTAAGATTCTGGTATGACTTCCATTGGCTAAATGAAATATCTCAGATTGATGCTTACTCGATTGCCCGCATAGATGAACTAGTAGACCAGTTGGACAGTGCCCAATTCCTAGCAACCCTAGACTTAACCAAGGAGTACTGGAAGCTCTCGTTATCTGAGGAAGCAAAAGAGAAGATAGAGTTCTCCGTTCCCAGGGCCTGTTCCAATACACGGTCCTTTCTCCAGGGGGTCCCTGTTACCTTTCCAGCACCTCATGGGCAGGCTGTTACATCCCCAGGCCATTTATGCTGCTGCCTATTTGGATGATATAGTTATCTACATCCCAGACTGGGAAACACACCTAGAAAATGTAAAAGCATTTCTTGATACTTTTCAATGAGCCGGCCTGACAGCAAACCCAGCCAGCCAAGTGTGCTATGGGGTTCACAGAAGCCAAATACCTTGGTTATATACTGGGGAAAGGCCTGGTAAGATCCTAGCTGAATAAGTTAGAAGCTATCCAAAGCTGGCTCTGAACAAGGCAGAAAAAACAGATGTGGGCATTCCTAGATTTGGGGTACTACCGGAGGTTTATTTCCCATTTTGCCACATGGGCCAGTCTCCTAACAGACTTAATAAAAACCCATGGACCTGATCTACTTAAGTAATCAGATGCAGCAGAAGAGGCATTCTTGGACCTTTGGATGGCGCTCTATAGTAACCCAGTCTTAACAGTCCCGGACTTCACCAAGGAATTCATCCTACAAACTGAGGCCTCCAATGTGTCTTATCACAAATTGTTGGGGAGGAGGAGCACTCTACCCTGTATCTTAGCAGACAGCTCCTTCCAAGGGAGTAAAAATATGCGATAGAAGAGAGAATGCTTTGCCCTTAAATGGACTATGGAAGCCATACATTACTATCTGCTTGGACGCAAGTTTATTCTCATTACGGATCATGCCCCTCTCTAGTGGATGCAGTGAAACAAAGAAAAGAATGCAAGAGTGACCAGATGGTTTTTTTTTTTTCCCCTCCAGCCTTTCTAGTTTCGGGTGCAGCATAGAGCAGGAAGCTGCCATGGCCATGCTGATGGGTTGTCCAGAATGCACTGTTTAATGATGCAAGTTACCCAACCATGTTGTATGAAGCAGAGGGGAGGATGTGTGACAGACCTAAATCAGCAGCCTGTCACATTCTGTTGGAAGGCAGGTATACAGGGCACTGAGTAAATGGTTTTCTCTTTCCAGAGTAAACTTCTAAAGCCTGCTGCCATAAAATGAAGTCAGGAAAACACTTGCGGCTTATTAACTAGGTTGCTCCCTCACGCAAGTTACTCAACACCTGCAGCCAGTTACAGCCGGTGGAGTTGCTTTGCATCCCCTAGGTAAGGAGAGGGGAAGTTAGTGATAGACCAGAAGAAGAAAAGGGAGGAACAAGAAGCTGTGTGTGAGGTGAGAGCTGGTTAACAGGTATCAGAGGGAGACATTTTGGAGGAGTTGTTTGGGGAAGTGACTCAGGGAAAAAGCTATTTTAGGGGCCCTGAGCTGGAACCTTCCCCCAGGTCAACACAGTCCTGGTCTTGCTTCTTGGGACAGGCTCTATCGGGGTTTTCACCCCAAAACCATGGACTAGCTTGTGATGAATATGGCTTAGTAAGCTGTGGACCTTGCCTCCTGTAAAGAGAGAGGGTTGTGTATGGGGCAACAGTGAGTCGCTGAGGCTAATATTTTATCTGAAACCTATGGGGCATGGCCAGAACTTTGCCACACAATCTACAACTAATCCTGAAAATGATCCCTCACACTCTCAGATCTTGGGAAACAAGCTGGTCCTTGCCTACACACAGCCCCCTCCCAATGTGAAGCAAATACACAACAGCAGCCACTCCACACCACAGAAACACTTACTCACTAACTTATTCTTGCCCCAAACCCAGTTGCTAACTGTGTGCACATATCTGTACAAGCAACAGCATCACAGGACCTAATCACATAAGCCACACCACCAGGGGCTCATCCACTAACTTGATATATGCCATCAAGTGCCAGCAGTTCTCCTCTGCCATGTATATTGACCAAACTGGACAGTCTCTGTGCCAAAGAATAGATGGACACCACAAATCATACGCCAGGAAAGATAATACATAAACTTGTAGTGAAACACTTTAACCTCCCTAGACATTCTGTAATGGTTTTGAAAGTAGCCAGCCTTCTACAAAAGAATTTCAAACCCCAATTACAAAGGGAGACAGCTGAACTGTAATTCACTTACAAATTCAACATTGTCAGTTTAGGCTTGAATAAGGATTTCAATTGGTTAACACATTACAGAGGCAATTTTCCCTCTCTGGATAGCCACATCTCTACATAAAAGGCCATGAATGAGCTACTTCTACCCAGATATGATTAGCCTCCTTAACACAAGCAACTTCCTTATATATACCCCTCTTTTTGTAACTTCCACTCCAAGTCATGTGATTAAGTGAGTTTTATCCATGAAAGATTATGCCCTCATAAATCTGTTAGTCTCTAAGCTGCCACAGGACTCCTTGTTGTTTTTTGTAGATACAGACTAATGCGGCTTTCCCTTTAAGACTTTCCTATTTCAAAAATAGGAGTGTCAGTGAGCATCAGCCCCTTACATCTAAACTACATCTATATGGTGTTCCATAGGAATTAGTGTATAACCTGCACCTGATGTTTAGTCCTAATGTGGTCTGATGATTTTTCATCTTGATCAGTTGATCAATCTGCCTGTCTTAAGTTCTTCCCAAAATCACACTCTGTATGAGGAGAAAAGAAACACACAGTAGACTTTGCTTGACTTGATTGATTGAACCAAATCAATTAGACTGTTGCCCTCTTTAGAGTTATAGCTGTGTGTTCTAAACTCAAGCCATTTCTTTATAGAGCATATCGAATTTGGTAACGCAATGCGGCTGGTATACTTCTGCAGCCAAAATTCAAGGCTCGTTGCACTAGAGTTCAAGCGATCCTTGACCTGCCCCAGAAACATGTGTTTTCCCCTTTGAGTAGTGTCCTTGTAGATGCTCTACTCTAGGTGTTGGTATGTCTTCTCTTCGGCGATTAGAGGTTTACCCCCAGCAGTGCTTTGCCATGCATGAGCAGTGGCTGCCTCATGCTGTTATTTCCGTTGGCTGCGTGCGAAGCGCAGCACCCTCAATTCCTTCTCTGATATTCTTGGCAGAAGGTGGAGCTCATCAGCAGTGCATTTCTTCTAGATACAAAATGTTATTTTACTTAGTTTAACTCATTAACTTCTTTTAATCACTTCTTACTACTTTTCAATTTTTCACCTCAACTTTAAAACAAAAAGAATCCTTTCTGCTTTTTTCTCCACAGTTTTAACCCAGCTTTTCTACCATGCCCAGCTTACCCAGTTGTAAAAAAATGAGACTCCTGTGCCCGTGTGAGATGTCTTGGTGAGGGCCACATCTCTCAGAAATGTCAGCACTCTCTGAACATGATGGCTAAAACCAGACAGGAAAGGGAGATGGGACTTAACCTCTTGTTGGAGGAGTCTGTCCACTGGGGCACATAATCTACTTCAAAGCCACAAAAGCCTGTGCTCATGGAATATTCAGCTCCTAGCAAGAGAGCCTTATCTCCGCTCTGAGACTCCTGCAAGTCTACGGCTTCCTCAACTCATTTGTTGCCTGCAGTGCTGACCTCAGCAAGAAACTATTTGCCGGCACTGTTCACCTCCGGCACCACCAACACCTGCAAGACGGTACTGCTGAAGTATGCAGAGTTGGAGCTAAAACGTTAACTAGCCTCCTAAGTACTAGCTGCACCGATCACCCATCCAGCACCAAAAAGCAAAATACCCACACATGCTGCCTCCCCCCACCAGCCAATAATGCTGCACTGGTGCTTACCTCTACATTGGTATGCATCTAGTACTGGCACCTAAGCACCAGTCCACACCAGAACCAGCAGACAAGATTAAACATAAGAAAGCAGACCCTCGGCACTGGTTGGCACTGACGCAAACCTAGACTGTTTTAGATACCTACGGTGACTTGGTACCACTCTCCACTTCCTTGGTGCTGACAGTCCACTCCGGCACTGTGCAGAACATCACTTGCTGTCATCCACACTGTCCTCACCATACCCTGAACTAGGCAATGGACAGGAGAGCAGATTTTCATCACAAAGCTCCTCCCCCACGTATCCTGCATCAAGTTGGTGGTCAGCAAAACCACAAACTACTCAACTGATGCCTCAAATCCATGGTTTAACCACCTATGTCCCTACCCCACTTCTGTCCTGATTGCCACAATGATCCTCATGGACATGGGCTCAATATCAACAGCAGTATATGGCACCCTTCAGCCTGGCCCAACCTGCAGTCAGTCACAACCAACTTGTGTGGCCGATACAATTTCATTTACAGGAGAAGAGCCATTGGAGGAGGACAATGACTTACCTCAGTCTGATACGGAGGATCCCTTTCGAGCCTAAAACAATTTCAAGAATGCTCAGGACATTGCATTATAAGAAGTGCAAGACAAACAACACAAGTTGCTTCAAATACTGCAACCTTCCTTGTCCACAAAAATTGCCCTTCCTATCAATGAAACCACAAGTGATCCATCAGAAATTATTTGGCAAACTCCAGCCTCTGTTTCCTCATCAGCAGAAGGGCAGACCAAACATAATTTGTACCTGCCAAAAGCATGGGCTTCCCCCCCCCCCCCCACCTTCCACCCAGTTCATTAGTGGTTGATGTGGTCAACCACCATTCGAAACACTCTCAGTACAGAACCACTCCTCTAGATAACTTCCACAAATGCCTTAACCTTTTTGGATGAAAGGTTTATTCATCTGCCACTTTACAGTTCTGGATTTCTAATTACACCACATTACTTGCCTTTTATTACCACTCTAACTATTCAAAACTGCAGGATTTCCTTAATGATCTTCCAGAGCAAAATAAGCCTCAGTTGCAAGCCACTATCCAGGAACATCAGTCAATTGCCCGTACTTCCTTGAAGGCTGCTATGGATATCATGAATATGGCAGCCAGAGCAACTACCACTGCTATTGTGATGTCACACTTCTTGGTTTCAGGTTTCGGGACTCCTGAAGGAACTGCAAACCAGAGTGGAGAACCTTTCTTTTGATAGGGTGTATCTATCCGCCACAAAAGGTGCTCCGTTTGATGAAAGATTCCCGCATTACTCTCGGCATTTTTGGAATGTATACTCCTCGTAAGAAGAGGAGGCATTATAGCCAGTATTGGAGGCCCCAGGATATGCCCTTCTAATGGCACCACCAATGACATTTTCATCAAAGGTCCAAACTGTGTCCCGGAAGGAGATAGCCACCTTCTACGAAGTCCCAGTTTTGAAGGTGTAGTTGAGGACCTGAGCGACCTCCCCCCAGGAAACTTCCTTCTGGTTGCCTTTTTGGCCATCGCCTATGCCCTTTCTGCCACCAATAGGCTCTCATTACATCACACCAGTGGGTCCTAGAGATACTCAGATCCAGATACATTATCTCTTTACTCTCTAAATCTAAATCCCCTATCTTCTCCCTCCTTCCTCATCCCTCTTCAGGGACCCTTCCCATGAGCACCTATTACTATTGGAGGTACAGAACCTTCTGCTCCACATAGGTGCAATAGAACCAGTTCCTCATGCACACCATAGAAACGGGTTCTACTTGAAGTATTTCCTCACACAAGAACATGGGAGGGTGGAAAGACCTCAGAAGGCTAAACAGATTTATCTGGATTACAGATGCAAGATGATCACATTAATAGCTATAATACTGGCACTGGATGAGGGAGGCTGGTTCTTGGCCCTCAGCACACCTATTTTTTAAATAACAATTCACTCTTCACGGAGATGATTCCTCAGAATAATTGTTGGGACCAATGGTAACCAATATCGAGTTACTACCCATTGGTCTTTCTACTGCATCTTGTGTCTTCTCCAGGATGCTCACAGTCATTAGTGCCTATCTCATACAATGAGACTATAATTTTTCCATATCTGGACAGCTGTTTAACCAAAGGTTATTCCCAACAACAGATTCCTACAATGCTTACTGCTACACAAGATCTATTCACACATCTTGGACTATTGATAAACTTCCAAAAATCCATGGTGGAACCCACAAAGTCAATAGAATTCATAGGAGCCCTGTTAAACTCTGCCAGAGCCATACTACCTTATCATTGTTTAATCACCCGCTCTAGTTTCATCACCTCATTTGTCCACAGCCCATTTATATCCATGCACATGTCTTCAAATTTTAGGCCACATGGCAGCCACCACCAGGCTCTTTCTGTATTTAAAAGGCAGAAGTGCAGTGGGGTTAGCTCCTGGGGTCAGCAGTTTACCCCCTTATCAACTAATGAAGTAGTCGATGGAAATTCAACTAGCTCGTTAAACACAATTTAACATTCCTAGTTAAGAGATGGGTAATTGACTAACACAATTAGGTGCTCAGTCCTGGCTTGCACCAAATTCAGGAGTTTCTTCCGCTGCAGCTCTGCAGTTTAAAAGGGTTTAAAAGGGTTTCTAACTCAAGGCATGTTCCTTCATGGTTCCAACACGATGAACATACCTGCTTTGACAGAGTAAAACAGGTCCTATTAAACAGACATCACCCCTTCAACCTATATACCTACCTGAATAAATGGTATTGATTTCGGGCCTGGTGTCGTCAGGAGACAATTATAACTCAATGAGACTTCTATCCTCAATTACTTATTGGGCCTGAAAGAAGATGGGCTTTCCCTGAGTTCCTTAAAGGTTCACTTGTCAGCTATTGCTGTCTTCCATGATTTCATCAATGGCACTTCAGCCTTCACTCACCCCATCACCAAGTGTTTCCTCACTGGTTTTCACAAGTTACACCCTGATATATGTGCACCTCCAACTTGGGACCTATCCTACCTTTTCAACATTCTCATGAAACTTCCATTTGAACCTTTGGCTACCTGTTCCTTTTGATGAAGGTATCATTTTTGGTAACCACCACATCTGCCAGATGCATAGGGAAAATCACAGCCTTGATAGCAGATCCCCCTTATGCTGTTTTTTTTCAAGGAAAAGATTGTTACGACCACATCCCATGTTTTTACCTAAGGTCATCTCCACCTTTCACATTAATGAACCAATACAGCTTTCCATGGTTTTTTACTAAGCAACATAACTGCCAGGAAGGCTGCATTCCACACCCTAGATGTATGGCATGCTCTTACCTTTTATCTGGATAGAACTAGATCCTTTTTCAAATCCACAAATCTTTGTTTCTATAGCTGACCGAACCAAGGGCTCAGTGGTTTCTGCACAGCATTTCTCCAAGGGGTATAATCGTACATACACATGTACTATGCTCTCCGCAGCAAGCATCCCCTACAGAGGACCACAGCTTGCTTAACTCAGGCAATGGCTGCCTCTATAACTCTTCTCCATAATGTTCCTCTTATGGACATTTGTAGAGCAGCTCCTTGGTCATTGCACCACGTGTTCACCCAATACCGTGTGTTACAACATGGACCATTTCCAGCTACTTCTGTGGGACTTTCTCTCCTTGTTACTTCACAGTAGTGATTCCAAAGTCCACCACTGCCTGATGTGGATAATGCTTCATAGTCACCTAGAGTGGAGTGCCCACAAGACCGCCACTTGAAGCAGAAGACAAAGTTACTCCTCTTGTGCACTAACAAAGGTTCTTCAAGATGTATTTCCCTGTGGACTACTTTGGAGTCCAGTGATGGATTCCATGGTAGAGAAGGAACGGAGGGTGCTGCACTGTGCGCGCAGCCAAATGACACTTCAGCACAAGGTGGCCACTGTGCATGTGTAGCATGGCAAGACACTGCTAGGGGAAAACCTCCAATGACTGGTGGAGGATACTTTGGGTGAATCACCCACAGTGACACACATCTTGAAGAACTATTGTTACTGCACAAGGTGAGTAACTTTTTTTTCCCCTGAGGCTTGAAGCATTATGCATTGTATTTAGCTGCTATAGCTGATGCCAAGTTTGTGAGAACAGTACTACAATCAGTGTTCAATTGAAGCAGCTGTAGCTTCATTCCCACCACCTAAGAAGATGCTGCTTGCCGGTCATTGACACAGAGATCTATGCTGATACCTACTTGAAGAATCAAGAATGGTTATCTATCTACAGTAACTGTGGTTCTTCAAAATGTCAGTGTAACTACTATCACCCAGAGTTTGTTGCTGCTTTCGGGGGACTTCCAGCTACCACAAGTTTCAGATTGTGAGTAAATAATGGAATGTTGCAGCTGCTCTTCCCTTTATGGCTTTGCATGAGAGCGTGAAGAGGTGCAAAGTGCATGTGTGGCAACAGAGGACATTGTTATACAAAAGATTCTGATCAGTGTGTTCATGAGACCCATACATATTTAACCATGAGATTCACAATGACTACAAAATCTCAAAAAAACACTGTTAGTATTGGCTAAATAACCATTCTTTCCTTTCTATCTTCATTGCCAATTTTTTTATCCAGGTTATTTCCCTCTTGATGTAATGCAATCCTTTTTCTCACCCTTCTCCTATGTATCTTGCCCCTTCACATCCATCCAAAATGCTACAGCTAAGATCATTGTTTTGGCCAGTTGATCTGACTGACTCATCTCTGCCTTTCCTACTTCTTTATTGCATCAAATAAAATGTACTTATCATTTTCAGACCCTTCATAGTTTAAACTTAAACTCCACTCAACTCAATTATCAACCTTGCTCTCCAGCTGCAGAGAAACTCTTTGTTGGTGAGTGTCATCAAGACCCCTTTTCAGTTAGCTGCTACTTTTAGCTGTTTAGGTTTTTGTATAGAGCTAATTGAAACTCAGAATGTCTGATTTGTGGGAAATTTTAGCATTTTGAAAATGTAATTTTGTTCCAATTCCACATGTCTTGGAATTCTCAGTTTGTAGGACATCTTTGTTTCAGAAAACTTGCATCTAGAAGTTTTTTTAAATATTTTTTGGTACAGTTATTTTTATATATTTAACACTAAATCATAAGTACATACTGCTATTACTACTAGTGATATATAATATGACTTAATATGATAGTTGAAATTAAGGATGTTAGGAATTGAGTAAATAGCTTATCATGTAGTTAATAGATTTTTCTATCGACTGCACGTTTAGTTAAGGGAGGAAGCCTCCCACATCTCCTCCATTAATATGGAAGAGTGCAGCTCTCAACAACTTTCCAAAATCTTGGAGTGGCTCCCCCATCAAAAATTATTGCCCACCCCTAGGTTAACCGGTTAGGTTAACCAGTTACCGTGGGTAACATCCCTAACTTAAAGTAAGGTTAAACTAAAAAAAAATAACAAATAGTCTGGTAGCACTTTAAAGACTAACAAAACATGTAGATGTTATCATGAGCTTTCGTGGGCACAGTCCACTTCTTCAGATGACCGGAGTGTTGGATGTCCAGAACCAAAAATAAATAAGGGAAGGAGGAGGAGGGAGGGAGGGAAGGAAGGGGTTTGGGGGCGGAGGAGAAAGAGGCAGTGGGTAGATGCATACTGGCTCGGCTTTCCCTTTGAAATGTAACAGGAAAAACTGAAAATCAACAAAAGTCTATTAGCACCTAAAGACTAGATAGTTAAAAGAAGCAGATAACCTTTAGTTTGCAGTTTACAACCTATCTTGGAAAATGACCTCTGACTCTGAGGCCTTGGGAAAAAGGTCTATTCTCGCTTACAGACAACCCCCCAACCTGAAACAAATTCTTTCTGGTAACTATGCTACACAGCTACATCAAAAGAATCTAGGAACCCAACCTTGCAGTCAGCCCCAGTGCCAACTCTGCCCACATATCTCTACAAGCAAATTCATCACTGGAGCCAACCACATCTGCCACCAAATCCAGAGGCTCATTCAGCTGTACATCCAGTAATGTGGTCTATGCCATCAAATGCCAGAAATGCCCCACTGCAATATATATTTGACAAAATGGACAGTACCCGTGGGAAAGAATTAATGGACACAAATCAGATGTCTGAAAATGGAACATGCAGAAACTTGTTGGTGAACACTTTAACCTCCCTGGACACTCATTAAGGGATCTCCAAGTTGCTGTTTTGGTACAGACCAATTCTACAAGCCAAATACACAGAGATGGTTTGGAACTCCACTTCATTCACAAGTTTAATTCTCATGTTTATGGTTTAAATCACGATATTAGATGGCTGGGACATTATCAACCAACCAAACAATGAAGGTTCATGTGGTTCTTTATGTCTGTGTAGAATCTAGTGTTAATACTGTTCCTTTAAGTTGTAGATAATGCGCTGGAGGGTTTAAGTTGTGGACTGTAGGTAATAAGTGGAATTCTGTTTTCTCTTTTGGATATCTAGACTTTAAAAGGTGCTAATAGACTGTGTTGATTTTCAGTTTTCCCTGTTACATACTGGCTCAGCTTTCCCTTTGAAATTTATCTACCCACTGCCTCTTTTTCTCACCCCCCTTCCAATTTTTTCCTTCTCTTCCTCCCCCCCCCCCCTTATTTATTTTTTGGTTCTGGACATCCAACACTCAGTCATCTGAAGAAGTGGGCTGTGTCCACGAAAGCTCATGATACCATCTACATGTTTTGTTTGTCTTTAAAGTGCTACCAGACTATTTGTTGGTTTTTAAGTTGTTTCTATTACAGTCTAACTCGGCTACCCGTCTGAAGCTTTTAAAGTAAGGTTATTCATATTCCATGTGTCAGGCTCTAAGATTACCTACAAGATAGCATCTCTTTGTACAGCTAGTTGATGGTGCTTAAATCATGTAAGGGAAATGTCTCATACCAGGACATTCTGCAAAGATGTAACAGAGAGTGAAAAAGAAGGTTTGGAATTACATTGTGTTCTGTTTATTCCCAATTTCATGTCAAGGGCAAAATATTACATACTTAATTATTATTGATTGATTAATGACACAATTAATGGAAAGAAGACGATTCCTTTTTCTTTTTTCTTTTCTTTAACAGGTAATTTATGCATCAACTAATTTTTTTACCATTTTGTAGGCACTCTGCATTTCTTCTGAAGATAACTTTGTTATCACAACAACCAATAGAAAAGAGATTACAGAAGACAACTTCAGTAAGTATCGTATGTTGTTTACCATACATCACTCTTCACAACAATTGTCCAGTGCATACCCATGTTAAAAACCATAAGAATGTTGTTTGTGTTCTTATGCTGCATATAGAGTAGCTTAGATATATATTATAAAACCTTACAAAATTGTTATGAAAACCCACCTGTGGGGGGGAATTCTCACTTTGTCTTTTGATGATGTATTGTAAACTAATATTTAGTTCTCTCAGCAGCTAGATACTTTAATGTGCAACGTAGTCAAATGTATAGTTAAGGTTAAATTTTTTATTTTGCAATGCTAATTACTGCCATATTTGTACAGGAACCCTTGGGGTACTAAAAAATGAATAAAGTTATTTATATTGTAAGTGAATCATGCCTACAAAATGGCATCCCATTTTATGTGAAGCTTAATTTCTTCTGAAGTTAGAGCAAAAAGTGGTGTAGTTTAGTATACCTGGATAGTGAGACACAGTATTTTGTGGTTGTTAAATAGATCTATCTTAATCTTATTGTGACAGTCCCTACACTGTTTTCTTGGTAGCAGATGAGGAACATTACAGGTAACATTGAAAAAATATTTCCAATAAAACTCTCTGCTTTCATTCACTTGATTTTTAATTTTGTGTGTGTTTGTTTTTGGACTCATTTTTGTTTTGCTTCAGTTTCACCAAAAGGTAAATTTAGCTGCAAAACTGGGCGAAAATCTCAGTCATTTTGTCTCATGGTATGCTTTTTCCACTCAACATTATAGTATTGCTTTAATTTGGCTAGTAAAAATATAAATTTTGAAGCTGCAAGGATTGTATGTAGTACTTCCAGTTGAAGTACTAACTTTGCTATGTTTGGGGATGTGAAAGGTTTTGAATTTAAGTTCCTCCTTGGAAAGTTTCATAGCTAGTAGAAAGTGAAAAGAGGTGCATCATATTTGAAAATTATCTTCCAGATTTTTGTGCTGAAGTTGACCAATATCTGTAGGGATTTTTCCTTTGTATTTAATATTTTAACTTTATTGTAGGTGAAATTGTTCAAGATGGAGTTACTTTGTATTTGCTACAGTCAGTTGATCAGACACTACTTTCAGCAACAAAGGAGCGAATTGACTTCCTACCGCATTATGACACGCTTATCAAAAGTGGAATGTATGAATATTATGCTAGTGAAGGACAAAATCCTTTGCGTAAGTATTCAGATATTTTTATAATCTAAAAATTATTTTCATGTATTTATTCTTTTACCTTAGAAAGGCCTCAAAGACAAGAAACGTCTTGCTTGTGAATAATTTCACTTTTATTTTACCTTTTGTCACTTTTGTTGAAGAGTTTAAGCTTTTTTTTTTTTTTTTTTTCCCCAATTTAAGATCACGTTTACTTTTAAAACCCTGGTTTAAAAAGTGACTATAAAAGTAGCATCATGAGGTTCCAAGATTACTGGGTCTCAGTTACATACAGAAGAAATTTGCTTATTTTACAAATAAAAATACTTTATTGTTGATGATTTTGTTAACTAAACTAGAGATTTAAAAGCTCAGCCTTTCTTTCTGATGCCTGTACTTGTCATAGATTCTGTATTTTGAATTTAGTTATTGAAGAATGAGTTTCAATGCAAGCCTGCTCACTGTTCCTATATGCATTTTGGCTTTTCGGGGCTGACAGGATTAAAAAATACAAACTCGTGTTCTTTGTTAATAAACTGATGTACTCTATGACGATGGTGACCCTTGTACATTGGTAACTTTTCTCATCATTGCTGCATTTCAAAATACAAATGAATGTGTACCAAATACTACTAACGTTTAACTTCCTTTAGTATCCATGTCCTTTTAAGCTCAAAACAACCTAGAAAAATCACATTTGTATAACTATATGCACATTGTTCCAAACATGGAATTCTGGATTATAAGTAGGTATGTTAGCTATCATGTAATTGAATAAAATATTGTAAGTTACATGATAGTCCCCGGGGGTGGGGGCCGGCAGCCAGTGCACTCCAGTTCCACTCCCTGAGAGCCCCCTGCTACCTCATGCTGCTGCTTCTCTATCAGAGGCGGCAGTGTGGGGTGGCAGGCAGGTACATGAAGAGAGCCAGTTTAAAAACAAGCTCCCCTCGTGAACTGGCTGCCTGCCACCCTGTGTGGCTGGCCCAGGCTTGCTGCAGACAGAGTCTGCTTCATGGGATGTGGGGCAGCCTCTGTTTGCGGGGAGCTTTGGTCCCCCATGGACAGAGGCTGCTTTGCTGCAACCTCCACTGCTCTCCTACCTCCCTTCCCTTCTCCTGCGCTGCTTCCTCTGATAGAGGTAGTAGTGGGGGGAGGGACAGGTTGGTTCAGGGAAATGGACAAGGGGAGGATGGAACAGTGGGGGTCCAGCCTTGCTGGGGGTAGAGTCCCTCCCATTGCCTCATCACCCCCCAGCCCTCGACACCCCAGATGCACCGCCCATCTTGCATGGTGGTGGCTGCTTGCGGATGGCCCCAGGCAGGGAAGCCTGTTCCCCTCCCCTGCCTGCGGATCCCTGCATAGTGGCAGTGCTGGGGTGGAAAGAGCAGCAGCAGCACATGTGGGGGGCTGGACTTCAATCCCACACCTCTGCGTGGGGTTCCTGTGCCGCCTTTCAGTTTAACTGAATACCTGCTGTTCTGTTATTAGAGAGTGAATAGAAGTACCTGATCTGTTCTTTGTAAACTTCAGTATTTTGTATACCCGGGAGGCAGTTCCAAGCCCTGTCCCCTAGTGTGTTGCCTTGGAGGGAGAGAGTGCGGGTACTTCCCTTTCTATTTAAAGGGCGCACATCTTCCCCGTGCCTTGCCTAGTAGCCACAGGGAAGGCACAAGCCCTTTTAAATAGAAACAGTTGAAAGAGCTCTGGGTCTCTGGCTCCCTAGCAACTTGCTAGAGGCTCGAGGAGCTGTGAGCCCTTTTAAGTGCTTCTATTTAAAGGGCTGGCACCTTCCCAGCCCATTAGGCAGCTGTTGCCTAGCAGCCACGGGGAACAAGAGAGCCCTTTAAATAGAAACAGCTGGAAGGGATCACGAGCCTCCTGCAATGTGCAAGAAGCACAGGGAACTTTATGCCCTTTCAGCTGTTTCTATTTAAAGAGCTCTCCTGTTCCCCGCGGTTGCTAGGCAAGCTGCTAGGCAAGCTGCCAGGCAAGCACAGGGAAGGGGTCAGGCCTTTAAATAGAAGCACTTTAAAAGGGCTCCAGCTCCCAGCACTTCTAGGGAGCCAGAGATCAAGCCCTTTCATTTGCTTCTATTTAAAGGGTGCGCCTGCTGGGTGTCTGTATTGCCTGGCAGCCACCAGCAGGTGCAAGCCCTTTAAACTAGGGATGTTAAATATGGAGTAATTGACTAATCGAATAGTCACTGAATTTGGCATTGTCTGTTCGATTAGTCGATAGGGTGCCTCCACCTTTGAAGTGTAGCAACAGCCTTAAGGCTGCACTTCAAAGGAGAAAGTGCCACATGGAGCCTGGGGTCAGTTGGGGACTCTTGCTGACCCTGGGCTCCATGCCGCACTGCCACTTTGAAACTCTGCGGGGAACCCAGTGTCAGACTTCTCACGGCGTTT
This sequence comes from Pelodiscus sinensis, assembly GCF_052426305.1. Lineage (NCBI taxonomy): Eukaryota > Metazoa > Chordata > Testudines > Trionychidae > Pelodiscus > Pelodiscus sinensis. Next base: position 82,901,441 of record NC_143053.1, read on the forward strand.
CAAAGTGTCAGTGCCACACAGAGCCCGGGGTCAACAGGGGAGTCCCTAACATCCCAATGTGGTGCTGCCATTTAGAAATGCCATGTGCAGCCTTGGGACACCCCAGCTGGCTCTGGGCCACATGCAGCATTTCAAAGCGACAGCGCCGCATAGAGCCAGGGTCTGGCCCCAGGCTCCATGCGGCGCTGCTGCTTTGAAGTACCCCTTCTTCCCCTGCCCTTGCTGTCTCTTTCTGATAGAGCCTGTTGACTATTCGATAAGCATTTGCTTATTGGTCGACTAGTCATTCACTTCCCTACTTTAAAGAGAAGCAATTGAAAAGAGCTTGCAGCTCTGGCCCGTTGCCTGTGAGCTGCCTCGGAGGTGTTAGCCCTTTCAACTGCTTCTATTCAAAGGGCTTGTGCCTGCCGGGCGGCTGCCAGGCAACACAATAGCAGGTGGACCAGGAGCTGTTTGACATGTTATTCTGGGAGGCTAGCCCCTGGCACCCTGCCCTCTGCTCCAGGTCCCTTCTATTGGCCAGAAGTCAGGGGACGGGGACCCCAGGTCAAACAAAGCTCCCACTAGGGCAGCTCTCAACCCCGCCCCTTCCGCTGAGGCTCTGCCCCTTCCGCTCAAGGTCTCACCTCTTCCAGGTCAGCCTGCAGCCACTGCCAAAATTTGTGAAGTGGCCCCCCTTCAAAAATTATTGCCCATCCCTGTTTTATAGCGATGACTGATCCAGAGTATGTTCCACCAGTGAATGAAGAGGTACAGGTTTGCCTCCTGTTTTATGTAGCGGGGGAACCCCTTTCATGTTGTTGTGTTCCCAAGTATTTCTAATGGCCACTCACCTGACAGGAGGCTTAATCATGCTCAGCAAATCTCTAATTAGCACTCATGAATGATCCTTAAAACAAGTGATAGTGGAACAAGTATTTTTCACTGTCAGTTATATAGTGCAAACTTATCCTGAGATTAATGCCGAGAGAATACTGGTTCAAGTATGTGGGCATTTTGCAACTGTTACGTTTAGAGATCAAGAATTACTAACAGTTTTTTCTCTTTCCGTAGCATTTGCTTTTGCTGAGTTGATTGACAATTCTTTGTCAGCTACTTCTCGAAATACTGGTATTCGGAGCATACAGATAAAATTGGTAAGATACAAAAGGATTAGCATACTTGTTTCAAATGTATGATTTCATGTATTCATTTGGCTTGTTTGGTTCTTGTTTTTCCTTTCCAAACAGTTATTTGATGAGACTCAAGGAAAACCAGCAGTTGCTGTGATTGATAATGGAAGTGGGATGACTTCTAAGCAGCTTAACAACTGGGCTGTGTATAGATTATCAAAATTTACAAGACAAGGTGAATTTGAAAGGTTAGAAAGCTTTATACATTATTTTTAATCACAAATGGAAAAATAACAAGTTGTGATAATCTGGACAGAGCATCTTTTTTTAAAACAGTCAACTACCAATAACAGGCTTCGTGTCTGGGTTTATTCCATTGCTGTAACCAGTTGAGAGGATATAAAAGTATGAAAAATTGAGCTCAGAGTTCATTAGGGCAGGATAGAGTATCCTAACAAATTGGAGATGTTAGAAAACGTTACTTATGAATGCTGCTATATTAGGGTTTAGTGCCAGTGGGGATTCCAGAAACATACTTAACCTAAGCACAGAGTGAGCCAGCTGTGGATGGGTCCCTTCGGCCAAAACAGACTGCGTTGTATCTAGAAATTACGTTATGACAGTAAGCCACATTTTGCTTCCATTTGGGACTTATTAAATTTGAAATATAGATCAGCTTATCCATTTCTATCGTATGAACAAAGAATTTGCCAAACCAGATCAGTTTGTCCATCAAGTTCCATATTCTTGGAGTCAGACTTAACTACTGCTGGCAGCTATCTCTCTCACATTACATTAGAGTTGGGCATTTTATAGTGCCCTGAACGCATACAAATATATCCTTGGATACAAACTGGTATTTGTGAAACCACAGGAGACTCTCAGGAACTACAGTAGTGAAAGGAGCTGAACATGGAGCTACTGCTCCCAGGAACCAGCACCCTGTACTGGCAACTCTTCTGGTGTAGCTGTACCACCTCCTGCCCTGCCCCAGGCTCATCTGCAACCCCTGAATAGGGGACACAGCTGTGTGGAAGGGACGGGAATAGGACTGGGGATGGTACAGTTGTGTTGGAGGAATTGCTGGCTTCTGAGAGTGGCAGATCCACTTTCTGCTCCTTTTGCTGTTGACGTTCCAGGGAGGACCTTGTGGTTCTACTGATGTGCACATCTGGGGATATAAATTTGTATCCATGCTGGGCTCTAGGCATTTGACCATTCAAAAATAACTGATCAAATACCGGTCAAAATGTTTTTAATCATTAATTTATTAAAACAACAATAATAAAAACAAGAGACTTTATGGATTCCAAATAGATTTAGCCTTAAAAACATACATACTTAGTCTGAATTACAAAAAAAACCAACTTATTTGAGTTATTTTAACTTAAAAATGAGATGAAGTTTTAAAAAAATGAAATAGCATGACTATGGTTAAATTGTGGATGGTCAGTTGATATTATGTGACCAATTAATTGATTGGCTTTCCAAGCCTGCATCATATTCAACAGGATGTCCAGCAAGCTTTCTCATCTTTCTGACCCAAAAATCTGTGGTAAAAAAAGGGACTGTTACGAAGAGAAATTTACTTCCTAGCCAGTGTTTCTTTTTAGACATTTCATATGCAAAGACATTGCTGTAGGCAAAGAGTAAACTAGTCTAGTTTTAGTATGTCTTTTTACCACTCTGTCATCTTAGGGGTCTGTATAATGGCTATCACCATGGTATCTCAAATGTTAAAAACACCGATCTGGCAACTATCAGAAATATTTTTAAGATTGTGTCTCATGTCTTATGAAAAGAACTTGATATAGAAGAAAACTGATTACTCTAAGTCATTTTCCTTCTCTGGTTTGTACAGTATCTGGATGCAAACAAACTGGTAATAAAACTAAAACTAAAAATAATTCAAATACAGATTACAATGCAGAAAAGCAAACAGGCTTATTACCCTGTCACAGGAAGGGCAGAAAAATATACATGGCTCATTGGGGTGGGAAAAGACTTACAAACAATTTTGCTAGATAGCCATGTTAATTCAAGTATATTGTGGCCTACATGATTTCAGAATAGTAATCAATTTTGTTTTTACTTTTACACATTTATAAAACTAGAATCTGAATGATAGTTACAATGTCAAATGTATGCTCTTAACATAGATCTGGGGTCTTGACTGAGCTCTTCAGGGATGATGATTACAGGAGTTCTTTAAAAGAAATAAATGTTTATTCATTAGTAATTTTGTAATGCTTGTTTTGAAAAAAGTATTAAAGATAGCTTTTTTGGGGGTGTTTTTTTAGTGATCATTCAGGATATGTACGTCCTCCACCAGTACCTCGCAGCTTAAATAGTGACATCTCATATTTTGGTGTTGGAGGCAAACAAGCTGTGTTTTTCATTGGCCAGTCTGCCAGAGTAAGTAAAATGATCTATGTATTTTAACTTTTAGTAGTTCTTTACACATTGACATGGAGGTAATTAATCTGTTTCCACGTCACTGAACTGTAAACTTATTTTGGTATCCTACAGTGATTTTTTTTAAAATTTGTTTTTCTTTCAAACTGAACAGATGATAAGCAAACCTGTGGATTCTCATGATGTTCATGAGCTTTTCCTTTCTAAAGAGGATTTTGAAAAGAAGGAGAAAAACAAAGAAGCAATATATAGTGGTTACATTAGAAATAGAAAGGTAAAGTAACATTTTTTTTAAATGAACATCTTTCCTAGGCTAACATGTCAGTTTTACATAGGTACACCTATAACTGTTCTTTAGGTGACTGTGTTGCATGCACACACTTTGTGGTGGGGTATAAAGTTAATAATGTAAAACAGTGGCGGATATTGTAAGGCTTTCCCACATGTAGTTCTTTTGCCATGTATTTTATCCAAAGGATTGATGAGCTAGTGACACTTTCTATCTGATTCACTGTGCTGCTTTGAGGTACCATCTGAAGGAAGAAATGCTTTAACATTGTTACTACTAACAATTGAAAATGTATTTGGCTTAGTACCAAACATGAAAAGAAAATGTACCAGCTTCAAACAACTTACAGTCTAAGTTACAGAGGGAATATATTTCAAATCAAAATGTTGTTATACATTATATATCAGTGAAGTGTTTAGTGAGGTTTTTAGTTTGTTTTTGAATCTTCATGATTTACCATTGAAAAACTTCTGGATGAAATGTTCCAAGGATCAATCTGAATTGTCCATTCTACTATGCTCCATTTTTCTGCTGTTCTGGAAGAAAAATTAAAAATGAGTGAGAGGGGAAAGACAGTAAGGAGAGAGGCTCAAAAGGAGCATGGGAAGAAAGAAATGAGACTAAAGATATAAGCAGGGTCATAGCTGCAGACATCTTGGCAATTATAAAGAGTTTGAATTTTGATTTGGAAGGTGAGAAGCTAGTGAAGAATTTAGAGAGTAGACTGATATGGCTAGAGGGGCAGGAAAAGGAACTGCTTTTTGGAGAAATCACTTTGAATATGCATAAGTGGGAGATTAGAGAGAAGTAGTTTGCAATAGTACAGGCAAAAAATGGCTGTGTCAACAGAGTGTTTGCTGTAGGAATGAGAAGGAACAAATGCATTTTGGAGATGCTGTCAATAAAGAATGGCATTTGTTAAGGATCTGGATGTTAAGAATGATTGTGAGGTTCTGATGTTGAGATGGGAGGGAGAAAAAAGGAAGGCAGGGAGTTTGATAGAAATGGAGACATTTTAAAGAATGTAGTCATGCATGTACAGGTGACTATATTCTTCTTGTTAGCAGCATCTGTTGGGACTCTGCACTTGCCATATGTCTCCCTGTGCTCTCCTGCAGATTTATAAAGGGAACTGTGCCTGCAACCCCCTTCTTTTGTTCTCTCTTACTTAGCAGTGTCTATCTGGTGAGAACTGTTGCATAAACTCTTTCTAAACTTCTGAAACATTTCAGATTAACCTTCATTCTCTTACATTTTGGACTTAGATAATTGTTTTCCAGATCTAAATTCTTGACGTGACTCCTGTACAACATCATGCTACACACCCCATTGTGCTTACAGCCCGTGTACAAGATCTTCAAGATGGAATATTCAAAACCCTGTGATAGTCTAATCTTGTTTAAAGATATATACAGTGGCTCCTTTGTATGCCTGGGTGAATCAAACATTCTAAGCAGTGGCTTTATTTCACTTTTCATTCTCCATTGTATCTGAAAATGATGAGATACAAGACACAAGGTCCATCTTTGAAAACAATCGATGAGTGTAGCATAGAATCCAGAGTTCCAGGCTCAGAAACTCCCATACTGATTTCATGCACCCTTCAGTGCTTGGAGCAGGTATGTGGTGCCAAAAATGTCAATGGGAAAGTCTGTACCAAATAAGGAACTGACCGTGGCATTGATGCTGGCACTGACCATAGTACTGGAATTGTCAAGACTGTTGCATCAAAGGTGATGCTTAAGATATCAAAGAAGGCCACTGAAAGAGGACACAATAGAACACAGGCGTTCAAAGGAGATTTTGGTGGCCTCTTATGCAGATAGCCAAGGAAGCATTGAAAAACAAGTCCTCCAAAACCTGTCCAGCTCCATACATGAGCGAAAAAGAGTATACTTCAGTGCAGCTGATTCTATTAGTGCTTGACCTACTAGCAAAGGCCCAACTGCCAATGTTGATCCCAGCATTAGGAGAACAATCATAGACTACAGGACCATCATTGTTACTAAGACATTCCAGAGCATCATATCCCTTCACACAATCTTTGCAGGAGGTAAACACCTTATCACCATCCCAGTGGCACACCTTGCTGATGTTGAGGAGGAAGTCCTCCCTTATACAGTTCCTGACCAGAAGAACCTACTGTTCCACCCATGTATTCATACAATATGCCACTGTAGTTATTCTGGCATCTATCTTTGCAAATGATGGCAAACTAGTCAAGATAGTTAAGACCAAAGAATACTGTCAAGAGCTTCAAAAAGATCTCACCAAACTAAGTGATAGGCAACAAAATAGCAAATGAAATTTAATGTTGATAAATATGAAGTAATAATGCACATTGGAAAAAAATAATCCCAACTATATGTACAATATAATGGGGACTAATTTAGCTATAACTACTCAAGAGAGATTTTGGAGTCATTGTGGATTGTTCTCTGAAGAGATCCACTCAATGTGCAGCGGCGGTCAAAAACGGAAATAGAATGTTAGGAATAATTAAAGAAGGGATAGAGAATAAGACAGAAAAAATCTTAATGCCTCTGTATAAAACCGTGGTATGCCCACATCTTGAATACTACATACAATGTGGTTGCCTCATCTCTAAAAAGATATATTGGCGTTGGAAAAGGTTCAGAAAAGGGCAATAAAAATGATTGGGGTTTAGAACGGGTCCCATATGAAGAAAGATTAAAAAGCCTTGGACTTGCTCCTGAACAGATTCAGTCATTTGGAATCTTTGAATTTTGATGTGTGTTGGCATGATTTTTCATGATTGGTGGCAAATATTTTTGTTGGGTGCAGATGATATCACAGTTAGTTTTATAGCCGCTATTGTGACCTATGGAGGGCATCATGGCTCCATGTTGTGGGCATGTGTTATGAAAGGCAAGTCACTACTGAAGATTTGCCATTTGCAGGAGTGGATACAGATACTTAGCGAGAAAACAATGCCCTACAATCACTAATAATTCTGTAATCCTTTGGAATCTGCACACTTTGGGTTTGCAAAAGTGACGAGGAGTCCTGTGGCACCTTACAGACTAACTGAAGTGTAGGACCATAAGCTTTCGTGGGCAAAGACCCACTTCGTCAGATGCCCTCCATTTTATCCATTTATTGCCCTCCATTTTATCATTTAAAAAAGACAGTGGATGTCTTCCTGTTATAGATGGCCTGAGTACCAATCCAAAAAATGTGAAGAAAGAGCAGAGGACATCAACTTTTCTCCAGTCTACTTAAGTACAGAGCCTTTCATTTACCAGTGAATTTGACAGCTTGGTTGCAAACAAGACCAGTCAACAATCCTTCGGACGCCACCTTGCCTCATTCCTTTAGTCATGGTCAAACGTTACTAACATCATCATCTAGTTACTTTTTTTCTTTCCCCTTCCCTCCCTGTTAAAAGATCAGAGAGAATAAACCACACACTGTAAGTCAGTTATATAGTTTAATGCATTCCTGAACGTTTGATTACTACAATGGTGCAGTATAACAGTGGTCTCCAACCTTTTAAAGCACAAGATCACTTTCTGAATTTGTCAGTCCAGGATCTACCTCAGACCCACATACTCCTGCCCTTCCCCTTCTCCAAGGCCCTACTCTGCCCCACACCTTCACCAATGACCCACCCTCCTCACTCTGTGAAGTGGGGTACAGGAGGAGGGGACAGCAACATCAGTGCCCTCCTTCTTCTGTCTTCCCCACTCTGCAAAACAAGCTGGGGGCTCCAGGGGGCAGCTCTGAGGCTTTGGGCTGGAGCAGTAGGGCAGTGTGAGAAGGGGAAGCTGAAGTGCCATCCTTTGTAGTCTCCCAGCCAAACCATTCAGGATTAAGGATGTAAAAAGACTAGTCGACTATCTGATAAGCATTTGCTTATTGGATAGTATTTTGACTAGTCAGCTAGTTGATATTCCCTCTCCCCTTTGCTGCCTCTCTAAAATAGAGGCAGCAAAGGCTGGGAAGGGGTATTTCAAAGGAGACTTTCCCCCAGGAGACTTTTCAAAGGGGCAACCGTTGCATAGCTGATCCACAGATCAGCTGTGCAGCAGCTGCCCCCGTAAAATGCTGCCTGTGCACCTTTCAAAGGGGCAGCCATGGAGCCTGGGGTCAGCTGAGGACTCCCCAGTTGATCATGGGCTCCCCGCAGCATTTCCCCGGAACCCAGGATCAGCTGAGGGAAACGCCCCTGAGTTCCAGGGAAATGATGCAGGGAGCCCGATTCTGATGCAGGGAGTGGCAATTCAAAGGGACAGGTGCTGTGGGCTCCCTGCTGCATTTCCCCAGAACTTGAGATCAGCTGGAGAGTCCCCAGCTTATCCTGGGCTCCTAGCGACATGCATTGTAGCTTTGAGCCCGGGGTCAGTGGCTTTGAAATGCACAAGAGTTCCCATTGGTGGGACTAGTTCATTTCAAATCAGGCACCCGCGTGCAGCCCGGAGTCTCAGCGGGACTTCCTGCAGGCCCCGGGCTATACACAGAGTTCTGCATTTCTCCTTTCAAAGGAGGAATGTGGAAGTGCCTATTGTCTAGTTGATAGAAATTCTGTCGACTAGTCAATTAACCACATTATAACATCTTTAGTCAGGATGACCTGTTAGAGACTTCCTGATCTTCTGGTTGGTGACTACTCCAGTATAAGACCCTATATAGAATTGCATAGGTGTTGAGGGATTGAACATAGATGAACACCCAGATACTGACAATTAGTTAAACGGGAGCTCGTAAAGAGGATTAGCCTCCCATGTTATATTTGCTATAAGAGTAATTTTTGCCTCCATATGCTGCTAGAGCTATTTTCACTCATTTCTGAAATGATAGAGGGGCTTCTAGTTGAATTCCTGGCTTCTGTTTCTTTTTTGGCCTCTTTTCCTAGCCATCTGACTCTGCTCACATTACCAGTGATGATGAACGATTTCTACACAATCTCATAAAAGAAGAAAGGGACAAGAAGAGTTTTACAGCGGTTGTCGTTACAGGTGTACAACCAGCTCATATGCAGTATCTGAAAAACTATTTTCATCTTTGGACAAGGCAATTGGCGTGAGTCAACATTTAATTTTTGTAAAAGATTTTTCTTATTTTAAAAAAATTCCTATTTAAAAAAATTTGAATAAAGTCAGACTATAATCTGTGCTTTGTATACTTTGTGACGTAGTTTGTGTTTGTATTTACTACAGATTTGAAACTCTTAACTGAGTCTCTCTTGTCTGGCAACATCCGTGGTCCGGGAAGACCAGAGATGTTCCAAGACCAGAGAGTCCAGGTGGAGAGCTAGCGCCTGAGAACTCTGTGGGCTGTCAGGACAGTGGGATCCCAGGCCATGGTAGCAGGTCTTCCCAGCTAAACTGCAGTGGGGGGCCAAGAACTAATTCAAATAAATGTTTTAATATGAAAATACTTAGGTTTTGTAAATGTTTCACTTTAGATTGCTCTAGTTTTTTCTGTGTGGTTAATTTAGTTAAAACATTTTTTATAACTTCAGACACATTTATCATTACTATATCCATGGACCGAAAGGAAACGAAACTAACTCTGCAATGAAAGAAGCTGGACCTTTCAACAACATTGATATTGAGGTAGGAATATAAAAAATCTTCCTAAAGTTAATATTTTAAACATAAGAAACCTAAAAACATAAGAACGGCTATACTGGGTGAGATCAACAGTCCATCTACCCGAGTATCCTGTCTACCGACAGTGGCCAATACCAGATGCCCCAGAGGGAGGGAATGTAACAGGTAATCCTCACATCATCCCTCCCCTGTTATCCGTTTCCATATAAACAGAGGCTAGGGACACCATTCCTACCCATCCTGGCTAATAGCTGTTGATGGACCTAACCTCCATGAATCTAGCTAGCTCTTTTTTGAACGCTGTTAAAGTGCTAGCCTTCACCACATCTTCTGGCAAGGAGTTCCAGAGGGTAGGCTGAGTGAAGAAAAACTTCCTTTTGTTTGTTTTAAACCTGCTGCCCATTAATTTCATTTGGTGACCACTGGTTCTTATATTGTGGGAATAAGCAATAGCTTTTCCTTATTCACTTTTTCACGCCAGTCATGATTTTATAGACTTCTGTCACCTCCCTCCCCCTTAGTCGACTCTTTTCTAAGCTGAAAAGTCCAACTCTTTTTAATCTCTCTTCATATGGGACCTGTTCCAAACCCCTAATCATTTTTGTTGCCCTTTTCTGAACCTTTTCCAGTGCCAGTATATCTTTTTAGCAATGAGGCAACCACATCTGTACGCAGTATTCCAGATGTGGCTGTACTATAGTATTATATAGAGACAATAAGATATTTTTTTTCTTATTCTGTCTTCTTTACATGGCATTAATACATTACTGTAATCATACTTACTGGTAATTGCTATGAAATGCTGTTGTGTTTGAAAGATATGTGTAATTTCATGCAAAACAAAAGTAAAACTATCACAGATTTAATATTAATAACTAATTTCAAAACTGTAGTTAGCAATTTGTAACATTTTTGTTTTGACTGTTGATTAAAGGAAAAATTATACTTATTTTGTTTTTGTTTTAGATTTTGATGTTTGAAAAAGGAAAAGTACCTAAGATGGTCAACCTTCGAGAGATAAAAGATGACATGCAAACATTGTATATAAATTCTGCAGCAGATAGCTTTGAGTTTAAGTCACATGTTGAAGGAGAAGGTGTAGTGGAGGGCATCATCCGTTACCATCCTTTCTTATATGATAAAGAAACATATCCTGATGATCCATGTTTTCCACAAAGTAAGTCAGTTAAGACTTACTAGTTAAATTTCACAACTTTTCATAAAATTGTGAAATTTAAGTAGTATGTAATAATACATTTTGTCAGTATGCTACTTACATATTTCCAGTTCTTATCACTTGTATAATTTGCTTAAAAGACTCAAGAATATTCTTTCTGAAGTAGATTGTGTCAAAATTTGGAGCTCAATAAACTTCATCCGTTTTTTTGTGGTAAATTTTAAATCCTGAGCCATCTCTCAGTTCTTTGTACTGAGATGAATTTGAAACTGAGTAATGATAACATGGAGGGAAGGGCAATTTAAACCAAGTTGGGACTTAGTACAAATTTTCAAGTGAAGTTTTACAATTTCAGTTTTAGGATAAACTATGTAATGAATTATGAAAATTGTGGACATGCTTAACATTTTTACTCTCGGAGGCCTCTTTTTGTGAGAAGTAGGATTTGGGGGAGGAAGGGCTAAACTCGTGTATACCCAAGGAAGACTGTTAATACATGCCTAGCTAAGTTAGCTTTGCTGTCAACTGGTTGGTTATCTGTTCTGCTATTTTCTTAAGGTGTAGGAAATACAAAATCAGATTTAGTTTCTGGAGTTAAAATTCTAGCCCCTGAAACTGGGTCTGAAGATAGGTTTGAGTCTGTGGTGGAGAAAGTTGTTTGGATATTGAAGATAAGCAGATCTGATGCAACAAAAAGATGCCTTTTTTGCCTGGTAGATGCCATTTAGTGTAAAAAAGGTTTCTTAAGATGAGGAAAGAAAAGGTATGTGATAAACAGAAGTACTGGTAATTAATTTTTTTTCCCCTGTGTGGTATATACCCTACTAAATACATTCTGTTTAAGGCTGTACAGTGCAACTATGTATAATTTAAAAAACTAGGCAAACATTACAAGATAGTCTTCTTTTGTTTCTTGTTTTATTATGGTGACGCTGGTGTGCTTTTCAATTTAGGATTAAAAGATGACGACGATGATGATGACTGCTTTGTGGTAGAAAAAGGAGCAAGGGGCAAAAGGCCTATTTTTGAATGTTTTTGGAATGGAAGGTTAATACCATACACAACTGTAGAAGAGTAAGAGATTTCCATTTCTACAATTTAATTATTTCATTGCTTTAGTTTTTAAAAAGATGAAGTTTCTAATTATTTTATTTTTTTGTTAAGTTTTGACTGGTGTGCTCCCCCCAAGAAGAGAGGACTTGCACCAATTGAATGCTACAATCGAATTTCTGGTGCATTATTCACCAATGATAAGTTTCAGGTTAGCACAAACAAGCTTACTTTCATGGACCTGGAATTGAAGTTAAAAGACAAGAACACTCTGTTTACACGAATCTTCAATGGACAGGTAATATTTTTAATCTTAACTTGCATTTCTGCTTGGTGTACTTCAATGAATGTGATTTGTCAAGTCCTATCTTACTTCTTAGTGGTCATTTGTCCATGTCACTAAATTTTTGCACTATTTCCAGTGGCAGTTCATTGTGGAAATTTGCACAGTGCTCTGTTTAAAATTGAAAAATGAACACAAAACTTGGGATTTTTGTTCTAAAACAAGTGATTTCGGTGTCTTCTCCTACACCTAACTTTTATTATATGGATGTAACTAGTTATACAATGACACAGACTTTTTATTAAGCCAGACCCTTTTCTATTTGGAGTAAGCAACAGTCTGAAAATTAACTCTATCAGTAATTAAGGATAATTTTAAACATTTACTGGGCTTAAGATCAGTCTTACTTGGAATGTGATTATTTTACAGCACTCTTTTAAGAACAGATTTTGCTATGGTATCACTGACCACAATGATTAACTTTGTCGCTATTCACACCTATGAAACTGTGGTTTACATTTTATTAATGCATCTACTAAAACACTTCACAGGAGCAGCGAATGAAAATTGACAGAGAGTTTGCTCTGTGGCTCAAAGACTGCCATGAGAAATATGACAAACAGATAAAATTCACACTGTTTAAAGAAATAATTGCACGTACTGATTTGACTTCCAAAAGAATGCAGAGTCCTTGGGCTACATATTCTGCAATAGAGTGGGATGGGAAAACATACAGAAGTGGACAGTTGGTAAGTTAATTGCTTGGTAAGGTTGACACTGTTTAAAATTTTATATACATTGTGTAGAATATGTACAGTATATAAAGTAAGTGATACTAGTTAGACCAACAGATAATTTTCCTGTTAAAAAAAAATTACATTAAAAGAATGTTAACATTGCAAAGGCAAGCTCTAAAATGTTAAAATATTAGATTTTTTTCATTAACCTTTATAATAAACATAGAAATGTTTAGTCCACCCCACTTCTTTTAGCCAGAATTACAAAATGGATATAAAATGAGTCTTATAATGGAATCTGATTATAACCTTAACAATGGACAGGACTGGTCACCTGTGATTTGTTTGAGCAGGAGGTTTGAGAGAAAGTTCCTGGCCACATATTCTGGCGGCCACACTAATTTAAGAAGGGGAAGTTTGGGTTTTAAGAAAAACTTCTCTTCTGACAACTAAAACCTTGGTGAAGAATGTCTAACTTCAGAAAGGTTAATTGTTTGAGTCATACATGCAAGCAAAATAATTGGAAGGTGGTTAATGTACTAATATAATTTTAATGTGTAACTTCTGTGTAGTTGAACCACATGCATCAGGAACCTTATTCAAATTAAGATTTATGATAATTGCTGAGCTATCTTTTTTCTCTTAGGTAAAAACAATTAAAACTCTGCCAATATTTTATGGAAGTATATTGAAATTTTTTCTGTATGGAGATCATGATGGAGATGTATATGCTACAGGAGGAGAGGTTCAACTTGCTTTGGTAAGTAAGCTGTAAACTAAGTCATGCAAACTCTGAAACTTACTCCATTTTACAGCGTCGAGGAGTCCTGTGGCACCTTATAGACTAACCGAAGTGTTGGAGCATAAGCTTCCGTGGGCAAAGACCCACTTTGTAAGATGCATCTGACTAAGTGGGTCTTTGCCCACGAAAGCTTATGCTCCAACACTTCGGTTAGTCTATAAGGTGCCACAGGACTCCTCTCCGCTTTTGCAGATTCAGACTAACACGGCTACCCCTCTGATACTTTACTCCATTTTGAAACTCTTTATTTGATCCTGAGACTAGATTTTTAATTTTTTTAAAAAACATTGTTTAACAGACTTTCCAGAAAAGTATAAAAGCAATTTATAGTTGAAGTATAAATCTCCATAGCTCACATTATGGAGGTATGCTCATTGTTAATTTAAAATTGATTCGACAGTGCAGTGTCACAGTTGGCAATTACCATTCTTGCTGGATTTTGTGAGCTTAAATTCTGCTGCCCAGCATCAACAACAAATATGCATATATATTACAATCATGTTGTGTTAGAGTTGAGAATGGAGTAATTTTTTATCTGATGATTTCATCTAGCAGTGTATCCAGCAGCTCTGACATGAATGGGCTAAATAGTATCCTCTTGCCTAAAGATTCTGGAGGCAGTTCAGAGCTGCCATCACAGCTCATGCTAGTGATGCTTTTTCTGGGTGCTGACAAATATTCTGCCTTTTGTGGCAACTGCCAAATGGTGGTTCAGTTTGCTTTCTTCTTTTTTTCTTCGATTTGTTGTTTTTGGCTGTTCAGTGGGCATTTAAATTTTTTATTTGCAGGCTTCTTTAACTGTCTCCTTGTTAAGGATTTGTACAGTATGGTGATCACAGCCACCCAGAGCTACTCTTGCACTGCTTCCCAGCTTAGCTTCTTTGCCCCCTTTCAGGTATGGCAGAGCAATCATGCAAGCAGTGAATGAAATCCAGAATGTACTCTGTGAAGTAGCTTTTTCTGTTTGTTCAGAAGGTTAAAAAAAAAAAAAGGTTCCTCTCTGTGAGTCCAGAAGGCTCCGAGTTTGACTGGCATATTGATATCCACAAACTTCACTGTGAAAAAACTCAATCAGGAAAGACAGTGTAGAACAAGGAGAGGTGTTGCTGATGAAGAGGACTTCATCCAGCTTGCTAAGGAGTTGAATCTTGTGTCAGCAAAGGGTGATTAAGATAAGACTTATCTGGCTGCTTGTTTCCCCTCCCCCAAATGAATCATAAAGTGCAACCTGAATTCCTGAGGAGAGAAACAGGATTCGTATACACAAGAAAGTAATTACTGTTGTGGATAAGTAAGTGGGATAAAAATCGGGGACTAAATTCCTTCTTTGCCCTCCCCATGAGGCAGTGTTTGTGGGTGGTTATCTCATTCATAGTGTCTCTCTCTGTACTATGGTCACCATCCTACAGTATGTGTAGTGATTCAGAGAAGCTGGTGCTTCCTGGGCTGCTGTGCCTCAGGCAGCAGGTTAACTGAAATTGTGCCTGCCTGGTTTTCAACAAAAAGATCTTCATTCTGTCAGGGAAAAGTGCTCAGATTTGAGGCAACACAAGAATGGTAATTGTGCTTCTAATCATCAGCTACAAATTCTTGCTTTGACTGGGGAAAGGACTCCCTTCCTCACTCCCAAGGCTATCTCCATATAGAATCTTGAGCATCTCCCGCAATCTGAGACCAAAATAGAGGTGCTTGAGGTCCACTCCCCATGAAGGTTGCATCTTCATGGGATTACAGAGAAGCTCCAAGTGGAACATATTTGCAGGAGCAATCAGGTCCTTGGGCCCGCTAACAAGCTATGTTCACAGTTGACTTGTGTATCAGTACTCCATCTCTGTTGCGTGGTCTCCTGACCAAGATGAAATAAATAAAAAGGGAAAGAAGTTATTTGTGTGCAAAAGAAATAAACAAAAAATCTCCAAACATCCTCAAAAAGCCTACATAACTTTTACAGAATGCTAGCTGGAAACCTGCAATGAACTTAATAAAATATTTTTTCTTTCAATCATTATTATGATATACATTTTCCTGGTAATGCCTCATTTGAGGGCTTATGATACAAAAAAGGACACTTGATTAATTGTTAAAGTAAAGGGGGTGTGTGTGTGTGTGTGTGTGTGTGCATGTGCGCGAGTGTGAGAGCACGAACACAAACGAACCAAGAAAACTCCCAAAGTTCTGAGCCACCATAGCTGCAACATCTTAAGTGGCCTTTTTCCAAAACCATAAGAGTAATGAGATGCAGCACAATAATTTAAAACCTGAGCTATAAAAGTTAGAACGAAAGGTTTTTCATATATTTAGAGGGAAAGACTGTTTTCTGGTTTAAAAAAAAAAGGGGGGGGCTTATCTTTGAGTGCAGGGGCAATAATTTTTGACGGGGGGCCACTCCAAGATTTTTGGACAGCGGTCGAGGGCCCTGCACTTCCCTTATGTTAATGGAGGAGGTACAGGGTCTGGGATGGAGGTTAGCTGCAGAAGGAAGCTTGGGGTAAGAGATTTGGGTGCAGGAGGGAGAGTGGGATCTGAGCGGGAGTTTGGGTGAAGGAGGCAGTTGTGACCTAGGGCAGGAGACTGGGGGTGCAGGGTTTTGGAATGTGGCATAGGGCCGGAGGGGGTTGTGACCTAGGTAGGAATTGGGGTGCAGGAGTTTGGGTTGTGATTTAGGGTGGGAGGGGATTGTGATCTGGGCCAGGGTATTGGTGTGCCAGATATGGGAGGGCGGTTTGGGTATCTGGAATAGAGGGGCAGAGGGTTGGGGAAGGGAGGGACTGGGGTGGTCAGGGGACTTAGCAGCCTGCCTGCCTGCAGAGCTAAATGCTTACAGAGCTTAAAATGTTTCTCTGCCAGCCAGTCAGCCTGCCTGCATACACTGCAGGGCCATGTGCTTGTGTGAATGACTGAGCTGGAGGAGAGGGGCCGTGGTGCTTTGTGTGTTGCCTGTCTTTCAAATAGGAAGCTCCCATTGGCCAGTTTCTGGCCAGAAACTGGCCAGTGGGATTGTGCTGGGGGAGGGTGCAGCACCTGAAACCTGTCTCCTCTTCTCTGAGATCAGAGAAATGGTACAGCAGCCACTTTTCCGAGCGGCATGCGGGACATGCAGAGAAGCCTGCCTGAGCCTACCTGCTGTGTCTGCAGTCCAGAATCCAGTGGATTAGCAGGCCAGATTTTGCCCAGGTCTGTTCTAGAGGCATTATATTTGCTTGGAGTGAAGTGTCTCAGTCCTGGACTTGGTCAAACTCTTGATGTGATTTGTGATAAGCAATGGATTCTAACATGGTGACTACAAAGGTGTTATATTACAGCCATAAATAACTATTGTTCATCTTAAATAGATGTCCTGTGCATGCAGACTTACAAGTGAGGAACTGTTGGAGGAAATAGAAGAATTACTAGCTCAAACTTCAGAGAAGCTTCAACACTTTCTGAAATCCAGCATAGTAATCTATTGGTTGCTGCCAACACCAGAGAGAACCAAGAAAGACATATTACCCTGGTGGAGGTGGGAGTAGGAAGGGGGAGAGAAATCTTGAGTAGAAGCTTCCAGGCAAATTTAGATCACTTTTCCTTCAAACTAGCAAAACCCTCAGCAGGACAACTTTTCTTTCTGATCCATCCTTTGCACCCAGAGTTGTACATAGCTCACTGTAGTCACAGCAAAGCAAAGCTCATAGGCCACATCCTACAGTTCCATGACCCGAACTCTAGATTTCCTTCAAGCATGTGGCTTTGCCAAGAAAAGCTTGATTCCCTCAACAAATATAATTCACCTGAGTGTGGACAGAGATGACTAGAGATATATCATCTGTAGATGGATTCAGGAAGATCTAGGACCTGATACCTATGCTGGAGAAGTGCATGCAGCCAACCATAGCCCAGTGTCTATAGCCATTGTGATTTAGTCTTTCATAAATGGGTCTCCCTGTGGGTGAGGTCCTATTAGTTGTCTTCAGGCCTTCTGAGAGTATGATACCATTTCCTGCAGCGAATGTTGAAGTAAGTACAGTTTACTAGTCAGATGCTGTAGTGCCAGGGCCTTCCCATATGCCCAGTAGCTTCTCAGAAACTATTCTGAGGAGATAAGGAATGCTCTATGGCCTATAGATCTATAATAGATCTGGAATTTCAAAGTATGGACGCTCTGGAATTCATCACTCTCAAATGGAGAAACAGTGGCACACCTTAGATATGATAAGAACAGTGAAGACTTATATCAAGCATATGGAATCTACAAGGAAATGGTCCTGTCTTCTTTTTCCTTTGTTCAGAGGCGCCAAGGTCTTAGAGAATCAGAGCTCTCCCTTACTAGATGAATAAGACTATGTATTGTTGAGGCATAAATGCTGTCTGGCACATCTGCTCTGAAAGGAATCAAGGTACATTCCATAAGACAAGAGTGAGGAACATCCATCCCACAGGCTGGATGTGATTCACTAGGATTAGCTTAGTGATAGAAATGTAGCCGTGTTAGTCTGGTGTAGCTGAAACAAAAAACAGGACTATGTAGCACTTTAAAAACTAACAAGATGATTTATTAGGTGTTTTGCCCACAAAACAGATATTAGACAGGATCACAAAGAAAAAACAGTTTCTTGCCATTTCAACCAGAAAGGACATTGTCTCAACGACTTGATTACCTGCATCCTGCTTCAAAGGCCTTTTAAGACTACACTTGAAAGAGAATCCTCTGAACTCTCATTCATGCTTAAATTCAACACTTAACACTTAAGTTTGAATAAAGACTCTAATTATCTTACCAATTACAAAGATAGCTTCCCCAATTATCTCTAATATTATTAGCTCAGACATTTACCTTCCCTCCTACCCCCCTTCTGTTCTGAAATTTGATTTGTCCTTTTCATATGTGTTCGGGTTTTTTTTATTGTATCCTTTGGTATATATGGTTGTGACAATTTTCTTCCACTATTTGATCTGAGGAAGTGGGTCTGGCCCACGAAAGCTCATCACCTAATAAACCATCTTGTTAGTCTTTAAAATGCTACATAGTCCTGTTTTTTGTTTTAGGATTAGCTTCTGAGCGTCTGCAGGTATAGCTACTCGCAGCTTCTGTTGGTTGCAGTATGCCACCTGCCAAAGGGAACTATGAGAAGTAGCACAGTTTGGGTTACTGCTTTCCTCAGCTCCCATTGTCAGGGAACGGCAAACCGCGGCCACTGGGAGGTACGTGTGGCCGTACCAGAAGACACTCAAATAAATAAAGCATCTGGTGGTCCACCAGGAGCTAATCTTTTCAAACCACATCCAGCTGGTATGGGAGAGATTCCCCAATCCTCTTCTGTAAAATCTGTGGCAACCTCATGGGCTTGAACTTGTCATTTCACCCCAGAGATCTACAGAACAGCCACTTGATCACTGATTAACATATCTATCAGATGCTACAAGGGGAATTTTCAGTTTCTGAAGAACTCTCCTGTTAGAACGGTACTGACATAACTTGATCATTTGAGTCTTTCCTATGTCTTGTGTTCACTTTTGTATCCATCCCAACTCTTGTTTGCTAAGTGTTGCTTTCCAGATGTATTATGCTTCTGGAAGTCACTGATTTGCAGACTGGAAAATGTCTTTCTTAGTAATTCCCTTTCTGCTAGCAATGTCACCCAAAATTCTGTGTGTGCTGGATTGTTTCACAACCAATATTTTGCATCTTATCTTAACAATACAAGAATGGGAATTTTTTCTGCTATCCATAATTAATTGACACTTTGGAATTGCTGTTACTAAAAATGTGTAATATTTTTTTTTCAGTGTCACATGGCTAAGGTGAGGACCTCGGTCAGGGAAGGGTAGGGTGTCTGCCTCGCCCCGTCATGCCTGCATTCGCTCCTTTTCTCTCCTAGCCGGTGTCTCCAATATCGCATGCCCAAATCGAATTACTCTTGTCCTCCAGCCTCTGGGTCCCGATCTATATCTCACCCTTATTGGCAGGGCAGTTCAATTCAGTATTCCAATACGACCCAATGGTTCAAGACTATTCCTCAGCAGGACAGTACAAGTCCGAAGTCCTAATATGACCCAATGGTCAAAGTCTGTAAATTGCCTCAATCAGCAGGACACCACAGTTCTTAGTCTCATTATGATCAGTAGCCAAGGTACATAATTCGTCCCTATTAGCAGAGCAGCACAAGTTCATCGTTCTGATACGACCCAATGGTCCATGTCTGTTGTAAAGAGTAATAAATAGGGGAAAGCGTTATATCCCCCAGTAGGGGGGTCTAGGCTCTCCCACTCCGCTAAACCCCAGCTCAAGGCCCTGTCAGTGGCTTGGTCTAGCCATTGAGTCAACGGGGAAAATACTGTCTCAACCCGTTGACTCTTCAACAACGGCTCACTTACCCTGTGGCCATCACTGTACTTGAACTACATCCTGCTTCCAATGTCTCTGTGCACTGGTGGATCTTAATCTCCCCTTTTTCCTCTGGGACCCAGTTACTCCCACCTGCTTCTGAATCCTTCGTGGTCATTAGCTGCATTGGTTCTTCAACCTGTGAGATAGCATCTTGGCATTTGGGCTGTCACTGGGACTTGCAGGGAACTGGCCAGGCACGTCCTCTCCCTCTGGCTAACAGCTCCAACTGAGCAGAGCTGCTCTCTTTTATAGCAATGTACCCTGAGCATGCCCAGTAAGGTAAAAGAGTTGTGGCTCCTCCACTCTCAGGACCAAGATAACCTGCTCCTGTTCAGTGCGAAGAGAGTACGTCCCGTCACACACAGTTTTGGAATATATCATCTGGCAGCAAGAGCAGAGGAGGATGTGGGTAACACGGGTTATGCTGCTGCTTGAACACCTGGAAACTACAGATAGTTAGTCCATACGTGCCAAAATTATAGAAGACAGTGCTAGCAGAAGGGAAATTATTGGATTAAAAACTTTTCCATTTTCATCCCTAATATAGCATACGTGTGTGTATTTTAGCACTGAATCTGTGATTTATGCACTATAGCTTAAGTGTGAAGGACATATACATAGGTAAAGTGAATACAAATATAATGGAAGACATTTTAAATTACAACCAATAACTTTTGTTTTTTACAAGTTAATAAACAGCATTCAGTTGATACCCCTCCATACAAAAGCTTAGAAGGTTCCGTGAAATCTTATAAGATTCCTCGTGGTATTTTCATATAATCATTTATTGATATATGGAGTAGAATTCCTCGCCACCTTTGCAAGGAGAGAATCTTCATGAAAACTGTACAATAGGTTCTGTATGTGGCTTTTTTCTTCTAGCAAGGATTGCATGAATTTATATGTAATAGACCTTTCCTCTCCCCTTTACATTGTCAGGGGACTAGTTTCATGGGGGCAACTTGTGTCATACATCTCAGTCTTCATTTATTTATATCAGTGTATGTTAGCCTACCATGCAACTATTGCAAATATAAATTGGACAGAATTCTCATAAGTGTTTGAAATGTAATTGGGTTAAAGTCTGTTTAATACGAAGGAAATTCTGTGAAGCTAAGATGTTCATGTTCATTTTAATTATGATCATACAGATGCTCTCAAAGCAACAGCCAATCACAGAAGAGATTATACACATCAGTTATTACACTATTGTGCCCTTGTAACTAATTGTATCACTGTCCACATGATTTTTAGCATAATCTAGCATCTACCGATCACCACAAAATATATTTCAGAATATTGCATTATATCTATATCTAATTTGCTGATCGTTTAATGGAAAGTGATAATTCTTCTTTTAGCATGTTACAGCACAGATAATGATAATTTAATTTAATTTATTCAGGAACCTCAGGCGTTGTATGATGAAATAAAAACTATTCCAATTTCAAAACTTGATAGAGCAATATCTGAAAAAGCTGTTAAAAAATACATTGAGGATGAAATGGCAAGGTAAGGTATCTTTTGTAATGAAGCACTTTCTCTTGCTAAGGCTCACTGTCTAGGTTTTTGTAATTCTTCCAGAATAATTAAAATCACTAAATTGATTACTCCTGGTAATCTCATCAACTGCTGTAGTAGAAACAAAGATTTCTGAATTCTTAGCGTAACATGAAAATAAATAGTGGAGCAAATGGCATTACAAAACCTTCTGTCTACATGAGATTATGTGTAAACATCAATTATATGATGATAAAAATCAAGTTCTTAATAACAAAAAAAAAATCATGGGTTTTTTTAGACTTCCTGATAGATTGTCAATAACATGGCCTGAAGGTGATGAGCTATTACCAAATGAGATCAAACTTGCTGGTACACCTATAGGTATGTTTCTTTCCATGTACTATTTTAATTTAATGTGGGGTGTTTTTTTGCATATTCATTATAATTTTAAAATAAAACATTTTTGGAACAAGAATCAACCAAATTTATATATTGCTTGTTTTAAAAATTAATCACTTTTGTTCCCTTATATGCAGGAGCATTAAGAATTGAAATATTAAATAAAAAAGGAGAGGCAATGCAAAAACTTCCAGGTACAAGCCATGGAGGGTCAAAGAAACTGCTTGTTGAACTAAAGGTTATTTTACACTGTAAGTACACAGTCTTGAAAAATTAACAAATTATTCCTTTTGTAGACTAATGCTTAGTTTTGCATTTTTTCTAAATGGGGCTTTTCGAAAAAAAAACCCAGCAGCTTAGACGGGGCATTTTTGACAGAAATACCCTGTTTCGAAAGATCCTGTATGGATCTTTTGAAATGGGGCAATTCTGTCAAAAATGCCCCATCTAAACTGCTGCTGTTTTCAAAAAGCCCTGTTTCTGGGGAAAAAAGCGGCAGCTGCCATTATGCAAATAAAGCACGGGATATTTAAATCCCGGCTTCATTTGCACTTTCAGTGCGTCTAATTTACATTCCTTTGCAGACAGAGGGGTCTAGGTTAGACACACCTAGTATGTGGATTAGAAGTGCCTCTGTGTTTGGCACAATATAACTAGAGCAGAGTTTCTGAAAGTGGGCAGTGGTCCTGCTTTGGAAAAGCTGTTAAACAAAGCAGCACAGGCCTAAAAGGTCTGTAGACATGGAGCTGTTTCCATCCAAGGGGAGCCCCAGGAAGTACTGAAGTACAGGGAAATAAAAGCGGGCTTCCACTTGCTGTTTTCTCATAAATGTATGTTTCCAGTGGCAACGTTTTGGTGGTTAGGTTCTTCAGTAAAGTTTACTAGTGACCAGTGTGATAAATTGATCCAATTTAATTCAAATTTTGTGTCTCTTTTTAAAATTTAAAACTGTGGTGTCTGGGTATTTGTAATAATAGTTGGTAGACGTAGTATATAGAACAATAAAGATTATGATACCAAATCTAAATGTATGTTGCTAATTTTTTTTTTCTGTTTAAGCTCCTGCAGGGACTAAGGAAATAATTTCTCACATTAGTCAACATGGGGGTAAATGGCCTTACTGGTTTAAAAAAATGGGTGAGTTTGTCTTTAAAATATTACCTTCAATTTATCTATATTTTGGATTTTTTTAACTTTATTTTTATCTGACCCTATGCAGAAAATATTCACGAACTTGGGAACTACACACTGAAACTGCAGGTGGTGTTGAATGAAAGTAATGCAGATACTTATGCAGGAAGGCCTCTACCATATAAAATATTTAAATTTAATATTGTAGGTAAGGAGAATTCAAACTATTCCGATTTTCTTCAGTGAGCTTCTTCACAAATGCTAAGTTCTTATTTCTGACTCACTCTGTTAAATGTGGTTTGGGTTGAATTTCAAAATATTAATTTTTTTTTGTCAAGAAATGTAGGTTTGACATTTTCAGCAAAGACAAATTGATGTTTAAAGATCAAGGTGTAATCTTGCAAAGGGGCTGAGGCCAGATCTACACTATGCCAGAAATTCGACTTAAGATATGCAAATCCAGCTACAAAAATTGCATAGCTGGAGTAAATATACCTATACCAAATTTATGGGGTGGCCCCACTGCTGGAGGTTGATGGAAGAAACTCTTCAGTCAATTTCCTTTCCTCCTCAAGATTTTGACTGCGGCAACCTCAGCATTTAATTTAGCAGTTTCTTACTAGACCTGCTAAATCGAACCCCAGAAGAGTGTCAATCTTTCTGGAAGTATAAACAAGACCGTAAGCACCTAGCAGCCACTTGAGGTGCCTGATTTCCAGTATCTGGCCCCATTGGGGTTCACACAACTGTGCTCAATTGCCCTAGAAGCCTGTAAAACCCCTAAATTTGCTCAACACCTTTTTTTCCTCTCCCCCTGCCCCCAGTTAAAGTTCCCTAGGTACCCATGTTTTTGCCTCTGACATGTCACTGCAGCCCTGTGCCAGGCATCTGGATATCTGAGACCAGAACATTTCATAAATCAGGAAGATTTGCCTATGGGGCCTACCCCATGATTAGAGCCTGCTTACTGAATTGAGCTCTTTTAGGTATGCTTACATGAAAGGGCTGGGGGACAAGGTTGTGGAAAGGAGGAATTCCCTCATAGCTTTAAGACTAGAAGCTGGGTGTCTCGCATCTCAGGTGAGTACTCTCTGGTTCAAGTCCCTCCTCCACTTGAAGGGCAGAAGAGGTTTGAACTGTGATCGGTCACCTCTCAGGTGAATACCATAGCCACTGGCCTATGGGATATTTTCATGTGTACAGCTCCTTCAGTCTCTTAGATTGAAGTTCTAGTTTGGATGAGTAGGGAGACTGGATCCTGGGTCTCCAGTCTTGTGAATGAGTGCTCTAAACATCAGGCCATAGAGGAATTTTCATGCTTACTTGCTCACTTTCTCTCTCTTTCCCCCAGCTCTAGCCTAGTGACTCTTTCATTATTTATTCACAGTGGAACAGCTTCAACAGAAGAGACTGAGGGAGCCCCACTTCAGAATATCTCATAGCACAGTGGCTAGGACATTCACCTGAGAGGTGGCAGATCACTGGTCAAATCCCTTCTCCTTCTCAGGTGGAGTGTACGGAGGGCTTGAACCTGGGTCTCCCACATCCCAGGTAAGTAACCCAGTCCATAGACTAAAAGTAAGGAGAGTAGTGCCTCATACTCCGTCGTCTTGCCACAATACCATAAGCATCTAATGGCAAGAGAAGGTTTGCATCTGAGAATAAGATGCCTCCCTCTTTTGGATCCTGTCTGTGAGAGTAGAACAGGGCTTCATTTATAACCCTCTCTTTGGCATCTCTCATTGGCTAGTTTAAAGGTGTGATGCCTAGCATGCTGGTTTTGTGAATCCCATTCTGAGGCACCTAACTCCTCATTAGTATATAGGAAACCTAGGCACCAAACTCAGGCTTTGTGATTCCCAGTGATTTTCAAAGTGCCTAAAAGTCATCCTCACTGTACCTAAGTATCTTTTGTTATACCTAATCCAGGTATCAAGTGATAAGAGCAGGAAAGAATCTAATGCCTGCTGATCCACCGTATCCGGCCTATGACAAATCAGATGATTGCTCTGTCTCTATCAGCCTTATAAAAAAAAAAAGTATTATTTTGATGGAACCTAAGTGCTACCCTTCAACTTAACTTCCATAAAATATTTATAAAAGAAAAAAACAGTTATTCTCCTTAGTAGATTTGAACATAGGGTACTCACATTAGATTTGGGAACTTGAATTATTTCATCTCACTAACATATCCTACTTTTTATAAAACTAAGAAAAATTGTCTGACTTGACAATATATTTAAAAGAGAGTAGATATGATACAGAAATTGACTATTAAATCCAAATGAGATTGTATAATCTCTTATATTTTGAAGAGTTTGCGTGTGGATATGTTTGTTCAAAATAGTCATACTTTGCAATTACCTGCAGATACCAAATTTTGAACGAACAGTCCTCCCTCTTAAATTATCTGAATGCACTATTTTTTACACTGGAATATGCTAGGTGAAATATTTCATTAATTATTTTTTTTCCACTGGAAAAAAGTCATGACTTATTAGAGTTCATAAAAAATATTTTCTAACAATTAAAATTGAGTCACCTATTCAACTGCAAAGAAAATTTTTACTGTTACACATCACAAAATAATTCAAATTAGTTATGAAAAGAGTAATGGAAGCTTTATGAATTTGATTCAAATTTACTATGTATGGTAATTATTCAATAAAATGAAAATGTTTGAAGTTGAAATCCTACAAATTTAAAACTGTTCTTTTACTTCCCTTTTGCAAGCAAATTAATAAAAATTCTATTACATATATTTAATTTCTTGAACTTTCCTGTAAGTGTAATCTACGTAAAATGACTTTGCCTGGTCAACGATGGGCCTTATCTGCTATTCTAAAATATTCCAATGTGTATTGCAATCTAATTTAGTTTTTGCTGTCTTATTATAAGAAAAAATTTACAGAACATCAAATTCATCAGTACATATTCAGTATACAGGCAGTCCCCGGGTTACGTACAAGATAGGGACTGTAGGTTTGTTCTTAAGTTGAATCTGTATGTAAGTCGGAACTGGCGTCCAGATTCAGCCGCTGCTGAAACTGACCGCCAGTTCTGACTTACATACAGATTCAAATTAAGAACCCCAAGCGTCCCCAAGTCAGCTGCTGCTGAAACTGATCAGCGGCTGATTCCAGGAATCCTGGGGGAGAGCAACTCTGCCTCGGGCTTCCTGTAGTCAGCGCTGGTCAGTTTCAGCAGCGGCTGACTTGGGGACGCCTGGGGCAGAGCAGCTGGGGTGCTGCTGGGTTGCTCCAGTAGCACCGCTCCTCGGCGCTACTGGACCAACCCAGCAGCACCCCAGCTGCTCTGCCCCAGGCGTCCTGATTCAGCCACTGCTGAAACTGACCAGCAGCGGCTGAATCAGGACCTGGGGCAGAGCAGCTGGGGTGCTGCTGGGTTGGTCCAGTAGTGCCCAGAGTGGCGCTGCAGGACCAGTCGGCAGCGCCCCAGCTGCTCTGCCCCAGGGTCCACAACAAAAGCCTGGTCTGCTGCGCCCCCTCCCCCCCCCCCCCCAGCAGACCAGGGACACGGGGAGCAGAGCCGCAGCGGCAGCGGAGTGCCGCGCCTCTGAGGCTTTGCTCTGGCAAAGCCTCAGAGGCGCGGGACCCCGCCGCGACTGCGGCTTCGGTCCCGGTGCCTGTGGTCTGCTGGGGTTCCCGCGCTTCTGAGGCTTTGCTCTGGCTTTACTCCCCGTGCTCTGGCAAAGCCTCAGAAGCGGCTTCGGTCCCGGTGCCCCTGGTCTGCTGGACACGGTCTCCAGCAGACCAGGGGCACCGGGAGCAGCTTACGAACGGGGCTTTCTCGCCCCGGAGCTCACAGGTAGCAATCTGCCACCTTGACCTCCGGGGCGAGAAAGCCCCGTTCGTAAGTGCGGATCCGACGTAATTTGGATCCGCGTAAGTCAGGGACTGCCTGTATAGATAACTTTAGAAGATACAGTTGTCTTCAAACTCAATAAAGCAAACTAGAAGAAAGAAGACAGCATTTTCCACTACTCTTAATGTTAGTTCATTATTTGTTCCTTCAATATACTCTGTTATATCTAGATTCGCTATAAAACAAGCATATGATGGGTCATATGTTTCAAAGAGAATTAACTGATTCTGATTTAAGACAATGTGGAGCATAAGTCTAAAATGCACACTCTGCTATGGTTGTATCATGTACTTCAGTCACAATGTTGCTAGCTTTTTATTGATAGGATAATACAAATGAAACTACCTCAGACATGCCTGTTTAATTTTCTTTTCTTACGTCAGTGAAGCTGTGCACCTTTAACTAGTATTTGAAAATGTTTGTAGCTTTTTTTCTGGAGCAATTCAATTCCATGCCATTGTGCAACCTTTATTTAACTTTGTATGTCTATGGAAAACTATGTAACATTCATACTAAGTTTACCTGATAAGCACTGCATTACTGACATGCTTATTGGGGTAACTGTTTAACCGGTGCCTGGGTTCAGCTGAAGCAGCAATACCCTGGGCAGCTGGCTACCGCAGTCCAGCTGGGCCCACTGTGTTGCACAGTGACCTGTTAACTGGTTAAATTTATAGTTTTAACAGGGTAACCTATTACATGGGATTTTACATCCCTAATTCATACTTTGATGTCTTGTCTTATGTTGCCTTTCATAACTATGATCAGGGCTTGACAAATCATGTGAGTAGATTACAAGCCGGCACAGCGCATTCTGCGCAGGCACAGCGTGTTCTGCGCATGCACAGCTCACAGAACCGCATGGCTGGCGAGCATGGCTTGCTGCTGCTTGGCGAGCCCTGACTATGACGACACTTCAACTTGCAGTATAGTATTATTTATATGCCTTACATACTATGGAACCTAGGAGGTTATACTATTTTCTATAATTTTGGGCACCTTAATCATAGCATTTCAGAAACAATTTGTGATTTCCTTTATTCCTTTTAATTTATGATTAAATATTTATATTTCACTTCGATTGGGATCTCAGCTAAGATATAGGCTTCCTGCCTGAATGCAATAATCAGCCAAACAGTCTAATCTATGAGCTGAGTTTTGTTTTTTTTTTTTTTTTAAAGTGGTCACTGGGCCTTGTCCATCTGTCTTTAACATATCTTTAACATGGCTACCCCTCTGAGACTTTAGAAATGCATAGTCCTGTGGCACCTTAGATACTAACAAAAATATATATAGTATCATGAGCTTTCTTGGGTAAAACCCACTTCATTAGTTGATGAGACTAACTTGGATACCCCTCTGAGACTTGTCTTTTACTGATCTACCATACAGTAAGTAAGCAAAGTGTCCCCATCTAGTGGGCAAAATGTGTTTTACTTAGAAAGTGGTAGGATATTGCTGACCTGATTTTGCAGCTCATATTATCAATTTCTAAGGCACAGCTTTTGTGTTTACTCACTATTGTGTTTGTCAGGAGTTCACAATCAAAAGAGAATTGCATCAGTATACTGGAAATATAAACAATTTGGACTTTAAAAATGACTTTTCCAGTAACAGCTCTTTCTTCTTTGAGAGATGTCCCCAGGGTGCTCCACATCAGGTCAGTGCGCCACCTCCAAACCTTCAGTTGGAGACTTCAGAGCAGCACCCCTAGGACTACACATGCACGCGCCTCCAACTGCATGCTTCTACTGTGTAGCCATCACACATGCACAAGCCCTCCCTCCCCTCAATTCCTTCTTTACCATTTCCAGCCAGAGGTGAAGTTCGGCGGTGTTCCTTACCTCGTTCCACATTTTAGATAAGTAGTTCCTCTTCCAGCCTGTTTATTTTCTAGTTAAATAGTTGTTCAGCGTTTTTTCGTTTAAAACAAACAAAAAAACATTCCCCAGTTAATCCCTTCCCTTAGTTTAAATAGAAAGGTGGTGCCATGCCTGGTTCACCAGGTTTTAAGTGCTGTTCTGCATACAAAGATCTCTCTCTGATGTCTGACAGACACATACAATGTGCCTGCTGCCTTGGCAAGATGCATGTATCCCAAAAGCGTCCCCCTTGTGCAAAGTTAAAATCTAGTGCTCAGCGAGACAGAGACTTACTCTAGCCCTTGTCTGTCTTGACACAGACACCAGTACATTCCAAAACACCAGTATACCACAACCGCAGTCCCCATCCTCTCAGTGACCGCAAACTCTTGAAGACGACCATTCCGATCCATCACCTGACACCTCCCCAGACACAAATGAATCGCTGGATGAAAGTCATGCCTCCTCCTCCAATTTACTGCAGATGATTTTGCACGTTTTCAAGACCTTTTTAAACACGTGTCTTCAGAACTTAACATTCCTTTTCAGGTTACTGAGAACCAATATGAATCGATGAACATTCTACATTCTGTGACACTTCTAAAATAGCATTACCCATTAATCCAGAAATCATGGCGCCAGCAAAAACAAAATGGCAAACTCCTGCAACAGCAACTCCTGCTTGTAAGAGAGCTAGCAAAAAGTATTATGTGCCACCCAAGAGCTCTGAGTTTTTTACTCACTCAGTACCTACTTTGCTGGTGATGGAAGCTGCCCATCAAAAAAAAAAACAAGCAATAGCATTTCAGATCCATACCATCGGATCGTGATAGCAAAAGGCTCGATTTGTTCAACACTGCAATTCCAAGTTGCAAACTATGCTGCTCTATAAAGTAAATATGACCATAGAAATTATTCTAAGTTTAATTACTTTATTTCAGACGTTCCTGAGGCAAAGAAACAACAGTTTAGGGTTGTAATTGCAGAGGGCCATACAATTTCTTAGGATCGCCCTACAAGTTGTCTTACATGTGGCCAACGTGATGGCATAGTCTTCAGCTACTCTGGTGGTAATGGGAAGAGCCTTCCAGTTCCAACTGCCACTTAAACAGCAAATAGTGTGGTAGCACTTTAAAGACTAACAAAATATATAGATGGTGGTATGAGCTTTTATGGGCACAGTCCACTTCTTCAGATGACTGGAGTGTTTGATGTCCAGAATCAAAATATATGGCGGGGGGAGGAGGAGAAAAAATGCGAGGGGAGGAGACAGAGGCAGAGGGTAGCATCCTAAGAGGCAGAGATAAGTATCAAAGAGAAAGCAGAGTATGTATGTAACTGGAAAATAACAGATAAGCTATTGGCACCTAAAAACTAGATAGTTGAGAGGCAGATAAGAACCATTAGTTAGCAATTAGAGAGGAAGAGAACTAAAAACAGATTCTACACAGACATAAAGAACCATTGGCATCTTCACTGGTTGGTTGGTAGGTAATGTCCCAACAATCCAGGACCTTGATTTAAACCATTAGCACGAGAATTAAACTTGTGAATGAATTGTAGTTCCAATCCTTCTCTGTGTGTTTGCCTTGTGCAGTTGTCTGTAACAAAACAGCAACTTGGAGATCCCTTAATGTGTGTCCAGGTAGGTTAAAGTGTTCACCAACAGGATTCTGTATGTTCCCTTTACGAATATCTGATTTATGTCCATTAATTCTTTCCCATAGGGACTGTCCATTTTGTCCAATGTATATTGCAGTGGGACATTGCTGGCATTTAATGGCATAGATCACACTATTGGATGTGTAGTTAAAAGAGCCTCTGATTTGGTGGCTGATGTGGTTGGCTCCAGTGATGAACTGTTTTGAGTAGATATGTGGGCAAAGTTCGCACCGGGGCTGATTGCAGGGCTCAGTTCCTGGATGCTTATGATGTAGCTGTGTAGCATGGTTACCGAAAAAAATTGTTTTAGGTTGGGTGCTTGTCTGTAAGTGAGAATAGGCCTCTGAGCATAGAGATAATTTTCCAAGATAGATTGTGGATAATGAGTTGGAGGAGTTTAAGTTGTGGACTGGAGGTAATGACAAGTGGAATTCTGTTGTTTTCTCTTTTTGGGTCTGTCTTAAAGTAGTTCATGTCTGGGTACTTTTTTGGCTCTGTCAATCTGTTTTTTGAACTTCTTCAGGGGGTATTTCAGTTTTAGGAATGCTCTCTACATAGTTCTTGTAGGTGTTTCTCTGTCTGTGGGATCGGAGCAAATCCAAATATATCTTAAGGCTTAGCTATAGACAATAGATTGAGAAATGTGTCTTTGATGGAAGCTAGAGGCATGGAAGCTAGAGGCATGAAAGTAAGTGTAGTAGTTGGTAGGTTTCTGGTATAGGGTGGTGGAAATTTTTCCATCATTTAATTGTACTGTAGTATCAAGGAAGTGGATTTATAATGTGGACTGGTCCAGGTTGAGGTTGATGATGGAATGGAAGTTGTTGAAATCCTTGTGAAATTCTTCAAGAGTCTCTTTTCCATGTGTCCATATGATGATGTCATTGATGTAACGTAAGTAAAACAAGGATGTTAGGGGGTGGGATCTGAGGAAACGTTGTTCAAGGTCAGCCATAAAGATGTTGACATATTGTGCCATGCGGATGCCCATGGCTGTGCCGCTGACTTGAAGACACAGATTGTCTCTGAATTGGAAATAGTTGTGGTTGAGTACAAAGTCGCAGAGCTCTGTAATCATGTGTGCATTTCTGTCTTCGTGCATGGTATTCTGATGGCCTGCACTCCGTCTTCATGTGAAATGTTTGGTGTAAAGGGCTTCTAGGTACATACTGGCCAGGATAGTATTTCCAGGTAGATTACTTATGTTTTGAAGTTTCCTCGGGAAGTCAGTGGTGTCGTAGAGATAGCTCAGAGTGCTGGTAGCATAGGGTCTTAGGAAGGACCAGCCAGATAATCCTGTTGTATTTGTGCCAGTGCTTGAAATGATGGGTCGTCTGGGATTTCCAGGTTTATGTATATTGGGTAGCAGAAGGCTCCTGGTCAGGGATTAAGAGAGGTTAGTGTAAATTTGGTCCTGAGCAGCATCAGGGAGTTTCATAAGTAGTTGTTTCAGGTGTTTTTTGTATTCTTTAGTGGGATCACGAGAGAGGCTTGTAGAATCTGGTATTGGTGAGTTGTCTGGTTGCCTTCTCTTCATAATCTGTTCTGTTCATGGTGACTACAGCGCCTCCTTTGTCAGTCTCTTTGATTACTAATGGTTTGATTACTAACTAATGGTTCTTTGTCTGTGTAGAATCTGTTTTTAGTTCTCTTCCTCTCTAATTGCTAACTAATGGTTTTTTATCTGCCTCTTCTAACCATCTAGTTTTTAGGTGCTAATAGACTCTCTTGTTTTCTAGTTTTTCTGGTTACATATGTACTCAGCTTTCTCTTTTATACTTATCTATCCTCTGCCTCTTTATGGTCCTCCCCCCCCCCCCACAATTTATTTTGGTTCTGGACATCCAATGCTCCGGTCATCTGAAGAAGTGGGCTATGCCCACAAAAGCTCACAATACCGTCTACATATTTTGTTAAAGTGCTACCAGACTATTTGTTGTTTTTTAACGTTTTTCCTGTTACAGACTAACTCGGCTACCACTCTGAAGTTTTCTTTCTCCAGAGAAATTCAATCCACCATCGAAGATCTCCTATTCGATGGACAGAAGCTCTTTGGAATCAACGCTAATGATGTGCTGCTCTCCACAAAAGACTCCAGGGCAACACATAGTTCTCTTGGCATTCACAATCCAGTATCTAGGAGACCGTACAAGTATCAGCCATACTCTAAGCCACAATATCCTAAGTACACTCAAGAATACACCAGACAAGACCAACATGAGCAAAATCATAGCAGAGGCAGAAATCAATGACACCAACTTCTAATAATTTGCAACAGTGGCAATAATCTATAGCAGCAAATTTGAGGAGAACATCAAGGGTCAAGAGAGCCTCTTGAAAGCCTCTTGCATATTCCACCACAATCCTTATCAAGGAAGCTTTTTCATCACTGTCTACTTCCATTTTTAAACAACTGGTGACATATAACCTCTGATAAATGGTGTTCCAAATAATTGAACAAGGGTATACTGCCCACTTTATGTCTATACCCCCTTCCCAACCCTCTGCTCAGTTCCTCTTCAGGGACCACTCTCAAAAAACCTTATCCAGCAGGACCTAGAACATCTCCTTCACCTAGGGTCCATTGAAATAGTCCCGACGCAATTTAGGGGGAAAGGGTTTTTATTCACATTATTTCCTCACTGAAAAGAAGTTGGAAGGATGGTGACCCAGCCTGGATTTTCAAGCACTGAACAAATTAATTAAAAAGCAGTTCAAGATGGTGAGGCTTGCTGCCATTATACATACTGGCATTGTATCTAGGTGACTGGTTTTCATCCCTCGACTTGCAAGATGTATACTTTCATATATCCATCCATCCAGCTCATAGATGTTTTCTCCTATTTATTTTAGGTGCACAGTTCTACCAGTACAAGATTCTACCATTTGGCCTTTCTACAGCTCTGAGAGTCTTTTCAAAGGTCCTTTCAGTTGTCACAGCATACCTATAAAATTGTGTCCTCATATTTCTTTACCCGGATGGCTGTCTTCTCAAAATGTGCTCACAAACAGACTCTTGTCGTTCAGTGAGTCACAAGGCATTCATTCCAACACTTAGGCCTGCAAATAAACAACGCCAAATCAACTTTGATCTCTACACAAAAGATTAAATTCATAGGGGCCTGCCTTGATTCCACAAGTGCCCTTGCTTTTCTTCCCACAGACCATTTCAACAAGATAGTTGCTGTGGTAAAAACGTTGCAGTCCACTCTCAGAGCTACAGCACACGACTGCCTTCAGCTCTTGGGCCGCATGGCAGTGTGTAACTCTGTTGTCAACAACAATCGCCTTCATATGAAGTGTCTACAAGGCTGGCTCAGGAGAGGCTACAAGCCCAATATCCACCCATTATCCAAATATCTCTAGATTCTTCTTCAAGTAGTGTCCCTGTGGGTGCTCCATTCTAGGTGAAGGGTCGCCCTGAGCCGCAGATCGGAGCTTTGCAAAGCATTTCCCCCCTGTTGAGCCACGCATGCTCAGAAGGCGTCTCGAGCCCTTCCCACCCTCTGCAGCGTGTGGCTCAACCCCCTCCCTTTCAGTTCCTCTTCAACCGCCTTCGTCAGCAGACGGAGTGAGCAGGAGCTCCCTCTGTCTCTCAGACTGCTTTTCCATTAGTTAGGTTACCACAGTTTTTCTCCTGTTATACTCCATTAGGTTTCCTTGTTTTTCTCTTTAAAATAATAACAATTTTTTTATAAGAAGAACGAAACTGACAACAAAATCTCCCCTCGGGGACTGAAACTTGCTACAGAGTGGAGCCCCGGTGAACCGGGGCTCGCTCTCTATCGGCTGCTCAGCTGGGAAAACAAACCACATAAAAAGGAAAGGAAAGGGCTATAACAGTCACAAATAAATAAAACATTGAGAACATCAACAGTTTAAAGAAATAAGAATCTCCCGAACTCTGTCTGCCTCCTCAGGCTTTAAAAAATGTGAGCAGTGCCGCGAGCCTATGCCGGCTTCTGATGGCCATACAAAATGTATTTGGTGCTTGGGGGAAACTCACTCACCCCACAGCTGCACACATTGTGCTTCCCTCACAGCGAGAGCTAGAAAGGATAGACAGCTCCGCCTGAGGATGATTTTGTTTGAGAAGGCTCTACAGCCTACAGAGCAGGGGGAACCGCAACATGAAACCCCCCCGCCACCAAAAACTACAACAAGGCAGAGAGCCTCACCGTCGCGCTCTCTCCCGCCTTATTCCTCCCCAAAGACCCAGGGAGAGTGGCAAGGAAGTCTGAGGACCCCTGCTAACAAAGCAGAGGGAAGATCCTCCCGTTCAGCACCGGGACCGGTGCGCGCTGCCTCTGAGCCGTCCCGGAAACGCGCTAACCACCCGGGGCGGAAAGGAAAGCCGGCGCCGCTTCAAACCGCGGCGCTGCTTCAAGCCTTGGCACCGCGGAAAACTCCGGCGCCGCTTAAAGTGACGGCGCTGCTCAAACCCTCGGCACCGCAGCAAAAGAGACCCCATACACAGCCGGCACCGACTGCAGCTGTAAACCAGACCTCTACACCGTCGCCGGCAGCAGACAGCGAGATGCACCCTCATGAGTCTGCTACAGAACACTCTCAGACAGCGTCTGACACTCACAGCAGGCAGCAGCATTCATGCCTGCTTCCCACTGACTGCTCACCTGGAAGATCCTTTGCAAGGCATTCCCCTCCCAGATCTATGTCTCCAGTGTCCTTGCAAGACGCTACCTTACTGGATGATGACCGACATACGACATATTCTTTGTGACACACGTCGCCAAGGAGGTCTCGCTTCTACTATCGTAGGGCTGGACCACAACAAAGCCCATGGCACCCTTATTGGTCTTACCCACCCCCACCTTACCCACCCCAATGGGGGCCCTGGGATCACTGGGACCCATACAGACGCCGGTCCTCAGCCCACTCCACACCATCTCGAAGGAGCCTGCCTCATCCACAGCTCCTACCTCCTGCAACACACACACGGAGGAGGAGGAGGAACGAATTTCGGACAGTGAATCCGATATTCAATCAATAAACATCACACACCCTGACTACCTAAGTGCCCAACAGGATGATGCAGTTATACCATCAGATACAGTAGCGATTGACGACCTCAAACAATTTCAAGAACTATTTAAGTGAGTAGCGACAAGTCAGCATGTCTCCCTCCAAGAAGTGCAAAAGAAACAACATCACTTGTTGTTAAAGAACCTGCATCCTACACTGCATAGTAAGATTGCCCTGCCAATTGACGAGGCAATCATGGAAACATCTGAGGATCTGTGGAAGACACCCGCATCCATCCAACCAACTAATAAAAAGATTGACAGAAAATACTTCGTTCCACGAAAAGACAACGATTTCCTGTTTACACATCCACAAGCAAACTCCTTAGTTGTTGAATCGGCACAACAAAGAGCGAAGTTGCCACAATACAAAAATGGCAATATGGACAAAGACCATAAAAAGCTAGACTTCTTCGGCAAGAAGATATACTCTTCTTCTACCCTACAACTAAGAATATCAAATTATTCTGCCCTCTTAGCGAATCATGATTTCGATAATTATTCGAAGTTGGGAGAACTGATACCACATCTCCCTGAATCCAAAAGATCTATCTTGAAAGCAATAGTCCATGAAGGCCATACGATTGCTCGTACCGCTCTCCAAACGGCAATGGACGTCGCTGACACCGCAGCCAGGACTACAGCTACAGCGGTAGTCATGCGTAGAACTTCCTGGCTACAGTCATCTGGAGTTCCCCGAGAACTTCAGCCCAAAGTAGAAGACTTACCATTTGATAAGCAAAAATTATTTGCAGCTTCTACAGACGAAATGCTACACAACAGTAAGAACTCAAAAGCCACACTTCGCACATTAGGCATGTATACACCGCCTTTCAAACGCAGATGATACACCCCATATAACACATACAATCACTACAGATATGGGCAATACAACTGACCACAGAGAACCTATGAAGACACTAGGCCAAGACAACGACCTCAGTGGAGGCGCCCTAATCAGGGCTGCCCACCAACTGCTCAGTCCTCCAAGCAACAAATTTGAAGATGTGGTTGAGGGTCTGCAATACCTCCCTCACGATCTAGCAACAACGCAACATGGCCATCTTTTTACCCACCGTTTACGGCCGTTCCTTCCACAATGGGAATCTATAACATCGGACCGCTGGCTTCTAGACATAGGCTACACCATCCCATTTACCACTACCCCACCTACCCTTCCCCCTACCCCATTCCTTTTCAGGGACCCCTCTCACAAGACTCTACTAAAACAAGAGATCGATCGACTCCTTTCAATTGGAGCCATAGAAAGAGTACCAGTAGAGTTTCACGGGAAAGGATTTTACTCGACTATTTCTTGATCAAGAAAAAAACAGGGCTGGGGGCCCATATTAGACCTCCGCAAACTGAACAGGTTTCTCAGGAAACAACGTTTCAAAATGGTCACACTTACAACAATCATTCCTGCACTAGATCAAGGGGACTGGTTCGCAGCCCTCGACCTGCAAGATACGTATTTCCATGTAACTATCCATCCTGCCCACAGATGCTATCTACGCTTTACGCTCGGCCCAGAACATTTCCAATACAATGTTCCCCCCTTCGGCCTCTCGTCAGCTCTGAGAGTATTTTCAAAGGTACTAGCAGTTGTCGCTGCGTATCTCAGGCGACAGAATGTCATCATATTCCACTACCTAGACGACTGCCTTTTAAAGAGCTCGACACAGGACGAAACCGCCTCCATGATAAGTACGACTACCTCCCCCCTCAATTGTCTAGGTCTTCTAGTCAACGAAAACAAATCAACATTGCACCCAGTTCAAGATATAGAGCTTATTGGTGCATGCCTGGACTCAATCACAGTTTGTGCATACCTACCTCGACAACGTTTCATAACTACGCAAAAAATTATAAGTGCGATGTTTACAACTCCTACCACTACAGTACTTACTTGTCTCCGACTAATAGGACACATGGCTTCCACCACCTACGTAGTCCACCACGCTCATCTGCATTTTCGATGCTTCCCACTCTGGATATCAACTGTGTACATACCGTCACGACACGCCCTCAACAAGATGGTGACTATTCCACCAAACGTTCTTGCATCCTTACGATGGTGGACAGTACCGA
The DNA here is from genome assembly GCF_052426305.1 of Pelodiscus sinensis. Lineage (NCBI taxonomy): Eukaryota > Metazoa > Chordata > Testudines > Trionychidae > Pelodiscus > Pelodiscus sinensis. The sequence continues at coordinate 82,938,821 of NC_143053.1, forward strand.
ACAACCTCCTGGTAGGCGTTCCATTCCAACAAATCAAACCCACTATACAGATCACCACGGATGCTTGGCTGGGGAGCACATATGAACGATCAAGGGGTTCAGGGAAGGTGGTCCCCATCCGAGACACTACTGCACATCAACCTCCTCGAACTACGGGCAGTAAGGAATGCCTGTGCACACTTCGCCTTCAACATCACCAATCAGACGGTCCGCATCCTAATGGACAACATCTGCACAATGTTCTACATAAACAGGCAGGGCAGAGCCCACTCCCGCTTCTTCTGCCCTGCCTGTTTATGTATACGCCTGTGGAACTCATGCATCCGCAACCATGTCACCCTGATAGCATCCTACCTGCCAGGGTGAACAACACCAGAGCAGATTCAGTCAGCCGCAACTTCACCTCGGATCACGAGTGGGAGTTACACACAGAGGTCGCAAACTCAGAATGCCAAGTGCCCCCAATTCTACTCACGCGCAGGACTTGGCAAACATTCCCTGGGGGATGCCTTTCTAATCAAATGGACAGCCCCCCTACACTATGCCTTCCCCCCCATACTGCTCATCCCAAGAATCCTACGCAAGATCTGCGGAGATGGAGCCCTGGTCATCCTGATAGCCCCGTCGTGGCCCCGCCAAACTTGGTATCCGTACCTGCTCAGGCTAGCGGTTCACCCTCCTTATCTACTACCACACCGTGTAGACCTGCTATCTCAGAGCAATGGCACAATACTACACCCACAGCTCCATACCCTACACCTTCAGGCTTGGCTGCTCTCTGGTTCTCGGAGATAGAAAATCACTGTTCCCAGCAAGTGAAGGACATTCTCCACCATAGTAGGAGACAGTCCACTCGAAAAACTTACCTGCAAAAATGGACACGATTCTCTCACTGGTGCCAGCGAACAAAAGTAGAACCCCATGTCACCCCACTAAATACGATCCTGGACTACATTCTAGACCTTAAAGTATCAGGACTGTCAATCTCTTCTTTGAGTCCATCTTTCTGCAATAGCAGCATTCCATACCTTGATTGACGGCTTCTCCATATTTGCCCATCCTATCACTAAAAGATTCCTTAAGGGGCTCCACAATGTCTACCCGCCGTATAAGGCCCCACCCCCCTTTTGGGACCTAAATCTTGTTCTCCACCACCTCACTAGACTTCCTTTCGAGCTTCTGGCTACAGTACCACTCCCCTTTCTCTTTATGAAAGTCTGCTTCTTATTAGCTATCACGTCGGTCAGACGGGTGAGTGAACTCGTGGCATTAATGGCAGAACCCCCCTACACAGTTTTTACGAAGGACAGGGTCATACTTAGATCTCACCCAACATTCCTGCCAAAGGTCTGTACAGAATTCCATGTGAACGAACCGATCATACTACCTACCTTTTTCCCAAAACCGCATGCTTCAGAGAAGGACGCCACCCTGTATACTCTGGACATTCGGAGGGCTCTTGCTTTCTTTCTAGAGAGAACAAAACCATTTCGTAAATCCGAAAGGCTTTTTATATCCATCACTGAGTGTTCCAAAGGAACACCTCTATCATCACAATGAATCTCAAAATGGATCTCGACATGCATAGTCAAATGTCACACCCTGGGCAATAAGCCACTACAGGGCCCACCACGAGCGCATTCCACTCGAGCCACGGCTGCTTCTACAGCCTTTTTGAACAATGTCACCTTAAGGGATATTTACGGAGCAGCAACGTGGTCTTCAGACCATACCCTTGCCAGACATTAGGCTATCCTACCACAACTTAAACATGACTCAGCAGTTGCTACGGCAGTGCTCTCTACCACCGCTAAACATTGACTCCGGCTCCCCCCAGCCATATATTGAATACTGCTTTGTAGTCACCTAGAGTGGAGCACCCACTACTCGAAGAAGAAAAGGGAGTTACCTCGTGCAGTGACGACTGTTCTTCGAGATGTGTGTCCCCGTGGGTGCTCCTCGACCCTTCCTTCCTCCCCTCTGCGCGGAGTCTAAATTACTCGGACGGAGACGAGGAACTGAAAGGGAGGGGATTGAGCTGCGCGCTGTAGAGGGCGGGAAGGGCTTGAGATGCCTTCTGAGCATGCGCGGTTCAATGGGGGAAACTGCTTTGCAAAGCTCCGATCTGTGGCTCAGGGAGACCCTTCACCTAGAGTGGAGCACCCACGGGGACACACATCTCGAACACTCGTCACTGCATGAGGTGAGTAACTCCCTTTTCCAGTACTAGTAAAGAAATCCCATCAGTGGTGGACAATACCGCAGAATCTGTGTTCTCATAGCCCATTTCTTTGCGTCAGAGACGTCCATTTCCATGAAGACAGATGCATCCCTCTGGAGGTGTGCACATCTACAACATCACATGGTTCAGGGATTGTAGTCCAGCAAGGACAAGAACCTCTACGTAAATGTCCTGGAACTTCGTGCTGTGAAGCATGCATGTAAGAGATTCCTTCCACTCATCAACAATCATGTAAGGCTCTATATTGACAATGTCGCAGCAATGTTTTATATAAATAGTCAGGGTGGAACCCGATCTCACAGAATCAATTGCCCTTTGGAACTGGTATCTTAAAACACAGCATACACATCACAGCCGTACACCTTCCAAGCAACATCAGTGCAATGGCCGATGCCCTCAGTAGGGCTTTTCTCATCTAACATGAGTGGCAGTTGAACCCAGACATCCTGTTATGGATTTTTTTCATCAGTGAGATCACCCTACCAGAGACTTCTTTGCCACACAATTCTATAAAAAGTGTCATCAATTCTGTTAGAAGCACTATAAGGAAGGTCTCCAGAGGAGACTCCTTTCTAATCATTTGGTCATCCCATCTCCTTTATGCCTTCTCTTGCCCCTCCGCCCTCCCCCCCATATCTCTTTTAAACAAGGTCATCTACAAGGTAAGGAGGGACAAAGCATGGCTAATTCTCATAGCCCTCTCATGGCCATGAATTCTTGGTTTCCCTTCCTGACCAGGATGTTCACCAACAGTTTCCCTGCCACACACCCCAGATCTCCTCTACCAGCCCGGAATCCAGACCAGTCATCCCAACCTCCACATGCTGCATCTGAAAGCTTGGTTTCTGGATCATTTTCTGAATAAGAACTAAAGTGTTCATAACAGGTGCAACAAGTTCTGTTACACAGTAGGGTGCAAAGCACTTGTAAAACTTATCTTCAAAAATGCAACAGATTTTCGGTATGATGCTCAAAACATCAGGTCACCCCCTCCACATTTTCCTTACCCTTTATCCTTGAATACTTGCTGCACTGTAAGCAGGCAGGGCTTGCCATAAACTCCATCAAGGTTTACCTTGCTGCTATAACAATCTTCTATCTCAAGGTAGAGGTTACACATCCACTCACTAAGAGGTTCCTGAAAGGCCTACAAGCACTTTACTCAAAGAGCTGGAGACAGTAGTGAAGCATTTCATGCATGACTGGCCCAAGCTCTTCATGGAGAAGACAGACTCTTCTCTCCATACCTTAAAGCCGTGGTCCCCAACACGGTGCCCGCAGGCGCCATGGCGCCCGCGGGGGCATTTCTTGGCGCCCGCCAAGTGCTCAGGGCTGACCTGGCCCCGGGCACGTGGCGCATGCGCGGTGCCGGAGCCGGCCCCGGGCACGTGGCGCACTGTGAGCGCCGGCCCCAGGGGCGCCGCGGATTCACCCCCCGCGGCCCATGGGGGGGGGGGCGTCAGCGCTGCCCCGGGCGCGCGGCGCTTGGGGAGAGAGCGCCGGCCTCGGGCGCGCAGCGCTTGAGGGGAGAACGCCGGCCCCGGAATGCAGTTATGGGGGGGCCCCGCCCCCCCCGGGCGCCCAGCGGGCGAACGGCCACGCCCCCTGGCGCCCGGCAACCCCAAACGGTTGGGGACCACTGCCTTAAAGGATTCCTGGGCTATCTACTCTGACAGAGACAGAAGAGAAGATACATTTCTCAGTCGCAGTATAGGTCATGGTCTTATCAGTACCCACTATTCCATCTTTATTATAAACTGCAGCGCAAGAGATCCAGTCTTCAAAAGCAGAAGCAGTCAGCCACCCAATCCATGACCTCTCAGTCTCTTGTACCGATTCTGACAGGTTTGTGAAGGGTCCAAACAATTGTATCTCGCAACATCAACAAATAGCTACGAGTGCTCCTTTGAAAATTTCCTGTCCCTCTTGCACAGCAGTTGGGAGAATTACTTCTGACAGACAAGTCTTGGGGATTATTTCAAAGGCATGCATCATTCAGGTCATGACCATCCCACATTCTAACTCATCCGTGTTCAAGGACTCTTGTCATGAGAATCTACCGTGCCAGGAAGTAGGCCATCTGCTATGCCTAGGAGCCATAGAACCAATCCCGGCACAACTCAGGAGCAAGAGATTTTACTCTAGTTATTTCCATGTACCAAAAGCGAAGGCAGGTTAGAGTCCTATTCTGGATTTAGAGACATTAAGCAAATGTGTGAAGGTACAGAAGTTCTAGATGATGATGATGCTAGCCACCATTATTCCAGCTCTAAAAGAAGGAAATGGGTTTTTGGCCTTCTACCTCAAGTTACTTATTGCTACATTACAACATGACCATGGCGCAGGAAGTTCCTAGAATTGACATTCAGGAAGGACCATTAGTAGTACTGGTTACATTTGAGAGGCTGAATGTGCAGTTCTGAGTCTGTCCTGAGGAAACATTCCATGGGAGAAGCCCTCATTCTTTAATGGGAGAGGACAAAGGTATGCTTTCCCCCCATTTTTCCTTATGTCCAAGGTTCTGCCAAAAATTCAACAGACAAGCTATTATTCTGAGGTAGCTCCCCAGTAGATTTTCTTCCACGTTACAGAGGTCTCTGTACTCCTTTGTAGAGCCCATGGCAGAGACTTACAGAAGTGACCAGTGATTTGACTTTTTAGCATTTTTTCTCAAAAAGGAGGCCTTCTTTGCAAAGGATTGGTGTGCTCAGCATTTTTTTTAAAAACCATCAGGCTCCATAAAGGTGCTCATTTTGAGAATTTGATAACAAAAATATTTATCCTTGCATGTAAACTAAATTTTTTTATGTAAATAGATGTCTATATAAATAGTCTTTAGTTTTTATAAACCATGTCCACTGTCCCTTTGGATTTTGTTGAGACATTTCACAGTACTCCAAAGTTGCAGACATGCTCTATATGGAGGTTCTTACACCTGTCTTATATGTTTATATTTTAAATCCATACAGACTGAAGAAGGCTTTGCACTATCTTTGCTGCCAAAAATTTACTTATCTACTTATCTGTTAGGTTGGGGACCCCCATCTCTTTGCCTACTAGGGTTGTAGCTTAGATGTCTGTACTGATGCCTCAATTAAAAGAAATATGTGTAGTTATAGATAACGTTAGCTACATTAACATATTTTCTCTTTTAGAGGGGAAACCAGAAAAATTTTCAGTGGGTCTTTTGGATCCTCCATTTCGAGTTGGAGTACCTTTTAATATTCCTTTGGACTTGCAGGATGAATTTGGTCATCCAACACAGCTGGCAACTGATATTAAGCCAATTCTTGAAGCTAGGTAATTATATATCTATATATATCCTTTTTTCTCTTTATAACTCTTTTGAACACAATTGCTCTTTAATTTTGCAGGGTGTTGAACTAAGTATTTTTAATGTGAATTAGCTAGCATTTCTTGTTGATTCTGAGCTTTTGTGTATATTGTAGGTAAGAATTAAAATGATTCTCTTTAAATTAATTTTAATTTATTTTGTAGTGGTTTGACTTTACAGTATGAAGAAATAAGTAAAGGAACAAGTTGCGTTATTAAGGGTGTCACTGCTAAAGGACATGTAAACAATTACCTGGGCAAGGTAGGCTGAATGATTTAAATTTGGAGAGTATATTAAGTGCTCACTGTTTTATCTGTCAAATGCATGCTAGTGTTCTATTGTCTTCATTCTTATTAATTGACTTGGATATAGAATGTCTTACAATAACATACCTGTTTCTTGGACTGGATTATCCTTATATGTAAATATAGTCTGTGAGGGTGCTGGGGTATCATTGATGGGGTTTCATAGATTAGAGGATGGTAGTCATGATTTCTGGAAGAATTGTTCTGAGGGAGACGTTTGAAGGAGGAGAGAGAGGACACATACTTGGTCTTTGAAAACAGGGAGTTTCACTCTTAGGGGGTTCAGTATGTGAAGGTAGAAAGCTAAAAGCAAGGGAGGAGCAGAAGGGAAATATGGTAACAGAGTTGGAAGGAATGTAGGGAGAGAAGAAAGTAGTGAGTATGGAAAAATAACAGCAGACATGTAGATTATGGCAAGATTATTGGAGGATCTAGAAGATGACCTGAGAAACTTCAGTTTGGTCTAGTAAAACAAGAAGCCACTGTAAGAACACAGCATTACAAGAATGTGATATAAGCATAGCAGTAGAAGAAAACTACTCTTGCAGTGGCTAGTTAGGATAAATTGTGAGAGAACTAGAGATGACAAAATAAATACACATGTTTTAGCTGTGCAAATGAAGAAAGGATGGTTTATGATTCTCAGAAGTGGTGACAATACCTAATGGGCCAGAATGGAGGAGAAAGGAGGAGCGAGAGGATGATAAAATACATTTCATTGTACTAATGAATCTAGGAGATAAGTTGGATAGTGTAGTTGACAGTGGTGAGAGAGAAAAGCAAAGTGCAGGAGGCATACAAGGTGGTTAGGAGGAAAACTTCACTTTATTCAAAATAGTTTGAGATGATAAAAGAGCTAGGATACTTGGCAGAGGTAGTTAGAAAGGATATTGTATGGGAGAGGCATAACTTGGGAGTAGAGAGACTATCCTGGCAATGGTTACTCTCTGTGATAGTCTCTCTAGAATGGAAGAGGAGGAGGGAACCCAGGAAAGAGAAACAGGAAATATTGAAGGACTGAGTCTGCAAGGTGGAGAAAAGCCTAGATAATAGTAATAGGGAAATAGGAGAGAGAATATTGTGGTTCAGTGTAGCACGCATCGAACAGGTAACTGTAAAGAAGAATAATCAATATTTTGGTTTAGCAGTGAGGTAGTTAGTGACATAGTTCAGTGTGATTTTAGTGGAATGGAGAGAGGGACAAAACCAGATTTTAGGGGATCAAGGAGACAGGTGGAGGATAAGAAGCAGAGCAAGAAGATGGCACACTCTAAGATTTTAAAATAACAGAAGATGGGTGCTGAAAGGAGACAAAATGACAGATGGGAATAGGTGAAGATTATTTTCAAGATACTGAAGCTGATTCTAAGAGCATTTTTGAAGGCAAAAGAAAAAGCATAGATGGAAAGTAAGAGAAGAAGGGGTCTTAGAAGGACTCAGGCATGATAACAAGACTATCTGAGTTAGGGATGTCAGTGTCAGTAACCACACTATTAACCTATAAGCCTGAGTTTATTGGTTAATCTTGTTGACTGCATGCATTCCCTCACCCCCTTGCTGCCACTGATAGAGAGGCAGCAGCATGGAGGGTGTGGGGGGCAGGCTGGAACCAATGTGTGCGGGGAGCCAGCTTTCAAGCCAACTCCCTGTGTTGGAGAGGCAGCACGTGGGGGGCAGGCAGGAGCTGGTGGGAGCCGGGAAGAGGGAGATGAGGGTGGCTGCTGTGAAGCGGCTTCTTCCCGCAAACAGAAGCTGCTCCGCATCCTATGAAGCAGCCTCAGTCTGCAGCAAGCCTGGGGAGCTCAGACCTCTCCTCCCACAGACAGAGACTGTTGCTGTGGAGCAGCCTCTTTCTGTGGAGAGCTTGGACCCCCCCTCAGACAGGGCTGCTGCCCTGTAAAGTCTTTGCCTCCTGCCCCCTGGTGCCCAAAGAGAACTTCCAGCTGTTTTGAACAGTTGGTAGTTCCCTCTAGGTGCTGCGTGCCCCTGGCTCTGCCTGCCAGTCCATGCTGCTGCCTCTAGACTTTACGTGCTCCCCTGCCCCCAGGCTAATCAGGGTCTGTGGTTGGGGAAGCATGGGAAGTCTCCTGGCTTTGCCCCTTCTGTCCGGGGCAACCTGCAACCATTTGAAAAATTTGTGAATTGGACCCTCTTCAGAAACTATTGCCCACCACTGTCCTAGAAGACTGGAGAATATAATGCCCATCTTGAAAAGGGGAGAACCAAGAGGATTTGGGTATTAAGCCAGGTCAGCTTTACTTCGATATCTGAAAAGATAGTGGAACTAATTATTAAACAATCAGTTTGTAAGCATGTAGAGGGTCATAGGGAATAGACAAGCATGGATTTATCAAGAACAAATTGTGCCAAACCAGTCTAATCTCCTTTATCAGGATTCCTAACCTTATGGATGACACATCATACTAAGTGATATCGTTTGGGTTTTTTGTTTTTTTTGTGTGGGGGGGGAGGTTTAGTAATTACTTTGGCTCAGTCATGCTTGACATTCTCATGCACAGACTAGGGAAATGTGGTCTAGATGAAATTGCTATAAAGTTGGTTGAAAGACTGTGCCTAGTTATCAGTGGTTGGATATCAAACTAGGAAAAGCATATTTAGCAGGGTCCCACGGGAGTCAGTCTTGTTCTGGTACTGGTAATTATTTTGATTAATGCCTTGGATAATGGCATGAAGAGTAGGCCAATAAAATTTGAAGATGACACCAACGTGGGAGGGTTTATATGCTTTTTGGAAGATTGAATTAGAATTGAAAAGGTCCTAAAACTGGTTCAAAATCAACAAGATAAATGTCAATGAAGACAAAAACTTTGGTTAGGCAAGAAGAATCAAGTGCACACATACAAAACGGGGAGAAACTAGTTGGGGCGTAGTAGTGCTGAGAAAGATCTAAGGGTATGTCTACACTACCAAGTTAATCCGAACTAACAGCCATTAGTTCGAATTAACTTTCATAGGCGCTACACAGGCAAACCGCTAGTTCAAACTTAATTCGAACTAGTGGAGCGCTTAATTCGAACTAGGTAAACCTCATTCTACGAGGACTAAAGCCTAGTTCGAATTAAGTAGTTCGAATTAAGGGCTGTGTAGCCACTTAATTTGAACTAGTGGGAGGCTAGCCCTTCCCAGCTTGCCCTGGTGGCCACTCTGGGCACAACCAGGGAAACTCGTCTGCCCCCCTCCCAGCCCCGGAGCCCTTAAAGGGTATGGTCTGGCTACGGTGCCCGTGCTAGGTGCAAGCCTGCCAGCACCCAGCCAGCAGACCCTGCACCTGGCACGGTATGAGCCAGCCATCCGCTGCCACCCAGCCCTCGCCCTCTTCCCGGGACCAGGCTGGCGGCTCCCAAGAGCCTGCCCGGGACCGCAAGAGGCGGGTGCCCACCTGGTCTAGTGCAGAGATCGTGGACCTCATCCAGGTTTGGGGGGAGGCCTCCAACGTCCATGACCTCCGCATTAGGCACAGGAAAGTGGCCGTCTAGGGCAGGATAGCTGCCAGCCTGACCACCAAAGGCCACATGCAAACCCAGGAGCAGGTTTGCATGAAAATCAAGGTGGTCCAGTAAGACCCCTGACCCTGAGCTTAGAATATAAGAACATAAGAATGGCCATACTAGGTCAGACCAATGGTCTATCTAGCCCAGTAGCCTGTCTCCCGACAGAGGCCAACACCAGTTACCCTGGAGGGGATGGACCAAAGACAATGACCAAGCCATTTGTCTCGTGGCATCCATCTCCAGCCTTCCACAAACAGAGGCCAGGGACACCATTCCTACCCCCCCCCCCCCCCCCCCCGGCTAATACCACTCCATGGACCCAACCTCCCTGACTTTATCTAACTTCACTTTAAACTCTGTTACAGTTCTAGCCTTCATAGCCTCCTGCGGCAAGGAGATCCACATGTTGATTATTTGCTTTGTGAAGAACTTTCTGTTGTTAGTTTGAAGCCTGCTACCCATTCCTTTCCTTTGGTGTCCTCTAGTCCTTCTGTTATGGGAACTAATGAAGAACTTTTCTTTATGCACCCTCTCTGCACCACTCATGCTTTTATAGACCTCTATTATATCCCCCCTCAGTCTCCTCTTTTCTAAGCTGAAAAGTCCCAGTCTCTTTAGCCTCTCTTCATATGAGACTTGTTCCAAACCTCTGATCATTAACTAATTCGAATTGTTAGTTTGAATTAGTGCAGTAGTGTAGACATACCCCAAGTGATATATTCAGTCACAAATTGAGTAAGTTAATGTGGTGCTTTTGCGAAAAAGTCTAATATTCTGAAAAATAGCAGTTAGATGCAGGAGAGAGTTCTCCTGCTCTGTATGGGACTGGTGAGACCTTAGCTGCAATACTATGTCCAATTCTTGGCACCACTTTAGAAAAGATGTGGACAAATTGGAGATATTCCAGAGTAGAGCAATAGAAATGTTAAAATCTGTAGTAAATCTGATCACTGAGGTAAAGTTTAAAAAAAAATGACATTTTCATTCTTTTCTCAAGAATGAACACCTGATAAAGTCTTCAGATATATGTAAGTCAGTTAAAAAAAGGATGATAAATTGTTCTGTGTATCCAATCTGCAGCATGGGAGATACAAGTTAGCTGTAAATGGTAAATTTTCAGAATGGAGAGGGGTAACTAGTGGTGTTCTCCAAAGGTATTGTCCTAGGACCAATCCTATTCAACATATTCATAAATGATCTGGAAAAAGGGGTAAACAGTGAGGTGGCAAAGTCTCCAGACGATACTAAACTGCTCAAGGTAGTTAAGACCAAAGCAGACTGTGAAGAACCTCAAAAAGATCTCACCAAACTAAGTGACTGGGCAACAAAATGGCAAATGAAATTTAATGTGGATAAATGTAAAGTAATGCACATTGGGAAAACGTAACCCCCAATAAAGAGGCTGCGACTTTTCAGCTTGGAAAAGAGGAGACTAAAGGGGGATATGATAGAGGTATATAAAATCACAAGTGGTGTGGAGAAAGCGAATAAGGAAAAGTTATTTACTTGTTCCTATAATATAAGAACTAGGGCCACCAAATGAAATTAATGGGCAGCAGGTTTAAAACAAATAAAAGGAAGCTCTTCTTCACACAGCACATAGTCAATCTGTGGACCTCCTTGCCTGAGGAGGCTGTGAAGGCTAGGATTATAACAGGGTTTAAAAGAGAACTAGATAAATTCTTGGAGGTTAAGTCCATAAATGACTATAAGCCAGTATGGGTAAAGAATGGTATCCCCAGCCTCTGTTTGTCATAGGGTGGAGATGGATGGCAACGAGGTTTACAGGATTGGTTGGCAAAGGCTTTCCTTGCCGACCTATCCCCGTCTTGACTGCTGGTTTGCACCGACAAACAGCTGAGCCGGCATAGCGCGGTGGCCATTTTTATTCTAATAAAGTGGGGGATATTTAAATCCCCACTTCATTGACTCTGTCGCCAGAGGCATGTAGTCTAGACATAACCTGAAATGTTAACTGAGTAAACTGGGCATTGGTTGGTCCAGTGAGCCAGGCCAGGCTGGAACAGACTCCTGCTTGTGGCATGAGTATGAGGCTATTCCAGTCCAGCCAGGCACCAGTTAACTGGTTATTGATAAACATCACCCAGTAAGATAACAGGTTAAACAGTTGCCCATTTACATCCCTACTGGGTTCATGGGGTTGATATGCAGCTACAAGAATAGAGATATTTGGAGGCAGTAACATCAAAAAACTGATAATCTAGTCTGCAACTTAATACAGAAAATTCGTTTAAACCTTTGAAATTTCACAAAAATATGAATGAAAGTCCAAAATATGTATTTGTAGGATATGAAAATATATGTAAACAAGTCTGATCTGTTTGTTCATGTTAATCCTTACAATGTTCTTTTCGATAGAATTTCAATCTGAAGGTTATTCTTCCTGGTTTGAAAGAAGACTCTCAAATCTTGAAAATAAGATTGCTGCCTGGTAAGTATTTTGAAATATTTGTGATTACATGTTGAAAAATATCATAACGTGTTTTTTGAATTGTACTTCCACCCAAGAAGACACGATACCTAATGAGATGTAGAAAAATATTTATTTCTATGTAATGTCTCTATTACCCTCCATATTATATCAGTCCAGGTAGCAGGCTTTGTCTCTTATTACCAGCAAGTGAAGCCTGGAAACTAAACTTTATGATGCTTCCTCTATATGGAAAACATTGGCTTCGCATTCCTACTTCTAACTTTTCTTATCGTGGTTGGAAATCACCTGTCTGACTGAAATGCGTTTTGTTTTATTTTAATCTTTTTCTTATCACATTTTTTACTAACTCAGCACAATTATTTAGCATTTTTATTTCCTCTTAATCCTCTGGAGCTTTCAGCTGCCCTCCGGTCTACCTTTTTTGCTCCCTTTTTAGGCAGGTCACTGAACACATTTCAAATTTTTCATTCAGTTTCTTACTGACCCAGACTCTGAAATCTTAGCTGGGGGTTTTATGGATATAGCATCTCAAATTCAAAGTGTGCATCCTGTAGTAGTTGCTGACTTTTAGCATCATGCATTCCTCTTAAAGACTAAGTGGCATAAGTAGTACTCCATCATATTTCCAAATCCTTTTGTGGATGCACTGGACTGAATGAATATGTGGAATTTTTTGGCATGAACAGTAATGAGTTTCTCAGAAACATTGTAGGTGAGGTAACTTTTTTATTCTTTAAGTTGATGCAGCCTTATATTCAATATACAGGCAGTCCCCGGGTTACGTACAAGATAGGGACTGTAGGTTTGTTCTTAAGTTGAATCTGTATGTAAGTCGGAACCAGCGTCCAGATTCAGCCGCTGCTGAAACTGACCGCCAGTTCTGACTTGCATACAGAATCAACTTAAGAACCCCAAGCGTCCCCAAGTCAGCTGCTGCTGAAACTGATCAGCAGCTGATTCCAGGAAGCCCGGGGCAGAGCAACTCTGCATAGGGCTTCCTGTAGTCAGCGCTGGTCAGTTTCAGCAGCGGCTAAATCAGGACGCCTGGGGCAGAGCAGCTGGGGTGCTGCTGGGTTGCTCCAGTAGCGCCGCTCCTCGGCACTACTGGATCAACCCAGCAGCACCCCATCTGCTCTGCCCCAGGCGTCCTGATTCAGCCGCTGCTGAAACTGACCAGCAGCGGCTGAATCAGGACCAGAGCAGCTGGGGTGCTGCTGGGTTGGACCAGTAGCGCCCAGAGCGGCGCTGCGGGACCAACCGGCAGCACCCTAGCTGCTTTGCCACAGGCGTCTGGAGAAAAGCCTAGTCTGCTGGGCGGGGGGGGGAGGGGGGAGCGTACTAGCTGCACCCCTCCCACCCCAGCAGACCAGGAAGACACGGGCGGCGGACCGAGACGCACCGCGGTCCCGCCGCCTGGGTCCTCCGCGGCTTTGCTCCCGGTCTCCCTGGTCTGCTGGAGACCAGCAGACCAGGGAGACGGGGAGCAAAGCCTCTGAGGACGCCGTCAGTGGGACAGCCCAGGTGCGCCTGGGGTGCCCCGCTGCCCAGGCCCCCCCCTCGGCTGAGGTGTCCTTGCATTCAATGTGTTTGCATGTGATCCTCCTGCCCCACACCACTGGAATACAAGCAATAAAGAGGCTGTTGTTCAGAAATAATGTGAGTTTTTTTTTAAATTGAATACTGCAGGGACAGAAAAGGACTCCGTAGTGACAACCTCATGTGGTGGGGTGCCGAAATCAGAAATACGAGGATGGCAGCCTTTTGTTTCACAACAGCTTGGAGGTTGAGTGTGAGGATGCCCTTAAGGTCCCTCACCATGTCCTCGGGTCCCTAGGGAGGAGGATACGGACCTGCATAAGTAGGGATATTAGTTCTGCAAAGGGTGGGAGGGAGCCTCTCCAGATACACATCTTGGAAGACCACATCACAGATGTCAGGATCAACAAGACATTCTCTTAGTACTTCACTTGCAGTTCCCCGCATGTTCTCCTTTCCTAACGCTCTGCTCTCATCTCCTCCAGTAGCATATTCCTCCACTCATTTGTGAGCACTCCCTGTCCAAGTGGGCAGATAGCATTTGCTCTTTTAACGTGTCTTCCCTTGTCCATTTTTGCCTCCAGATTTGTGTGAGACAGACAGCTAGTGGAGCCAAAGGAGTACACAGAAAACTCCCTACTATTTCCACTGTAACAAAAAGTTACAAGGGCACACATTACAGGAGATACATTGTGGAGCCTAAAACCTAATTTGTTAACATAAAGCAGAGGTCTCTCTAAAGACAGTGGAGATGTGTTCTGTGCAAGGCCAAAGTTATACTTTAAAGCAGCCACTCTACACAGATACACAACAGAGTTCTCAAAGGAACATCTGGACTTGCACGGTTTTGAGGCAAGCATTGTAAGGGACCTGCCAGGGCACAATCCTTTGGGCGGGAGAGGGGACAAGCAGCAGCTCCCACGGCTTCCCTCCTTTTGTCCACTGCACCTCACTTCCCGGGCAGAAGGCAGGAAGAGGGTGCCAGAGGCTGAAGCCATGCTTCACTGGAGATGGAGATGGATAAATGGATGTTAACAGTGGGGGCAACAGCTGTTAGGTTTCCCTCCTTCAACCAGGCTTCCATGCGAGATATCGGTCTTCTCTGAATCAGAGTGCTAGGGAGCTGATACTGACTGGATGTGGCCATAAATCTAGGCCTTATGCTTCAATGATCCCAGACCGCTTACTGGTAGCTGGGCGTAGGAAAGTAAAATACCATGGAGGACGGAATAAGGTAGGCCTTCCCAGAAACCATGTGAGAAGGATCAAAGAGTTCCTCCGAGGGCTTCATGAAGATTTGCAGGGAGGATTCCCCTTCCATCTCCAGATACGTTAACAAGCTGTTCAACCCCTCCCCCTCTCCACATTGTGTAGGCACAAAGCTTGCCGCACATCACCCCCAATTACCTTAACCAGCTTGTAGCAAGTAAAAATGCAATTCCTAGGATCTGTGCTCGACTGTGAAATGTTCTGGGAGGAGGAGATTGTCTTGAAGGTAATAAAAAGTTCTTGGCTCTTGCTAGTTGCCTCCTGAACATTCTCCACCACCACTATGCTGTCCTCCATGCTGCTCTGAGGATTTTCTTTGGAAGATTCCACAGTCTGGGTTCTGAAACTGGTCAGGTCCACCCCAAGATCAAATGCAGCCGCTTGTAAAAGCGGCATGTTTGTGGTAATGCTCAGGAATGTCTGTTTGCCTCCTTTGCCTTTTAGTAAGACTTCCTCAGCTCCTTTATTTTCACTCTGCACTGCTGGGTGACCCTGGCATATTCTTTCTTCACCATGGACTTTGCAATCTTTGCATAGATATCTGAATTTCATTTGCTAGTTTGGAGCTCGGTGACAGAGGATTCCTCTCTATGGGTGTGTCTAGACTACAGGGTTTTGCTGACAAAAGTGGACTTTTGTTGACAAAACTATATCTGCGTCTACACTGCCGCCGAGTTCTGTTGACAGAATGCAGCAGTTTTGTTGACAGCGGTAAACCTCATTATACGACCAATAACGCCTTTTTTTGACAGAGTTATGTCAAATAGAATTGGTCCCAGTACAGACTTTACCATTTATTTCTACCTTTTTGTCTTTTATGTTTTAACCAGTTATCAATCCATAAGAGGCCTTTCCCTCTGATCCCATTACCGATTACTTTGGTTAAGAGCCTTCAGTGAAGGACCTTTTCAAAGGCTTTTTGGACATCTAAGTACACTGTATCAACTGGATTTCCCCCTTGTCCACATGCTTTTTGACTCCGTCAAAGAATTCTAGTAGATTAGTGAGGCATGATTTCCCTTTACAAAAACCATGTTGACTTTTCTCCAAATTTTGTTCATCGATGTGTCTGACAATTCTAACAATTCTGTTGTTTACTAGTTTTAACCAGTTTGCCCAGTACTGAAGTCAGACTTACCAGTCTGTAATTGCCAGGATAACCTCTAGTGCCCTTTTTAAAAATTTGTCACATTAGCTATATTCCCATCATTTGGTTCAGAAGCTGATTTTAAGGATAAATTAGAAACCATAGTTGTTAGTTCCACAATTTCACATTTGAGTTCTTTCAGAACTTCAGGGTGAATATCATCTGGTCCTGTTGACTTGTTAATGTTAAGCGTATCAACTTGTTCCAAAACCTCCTTTGACATTTAAATTTAGGACAGTTCCTCAGATTTTTTTCACCTAAAAAGAATGGCACTGGTTTGAGAATCTCCTTAACATCTTCAACCCTAAAGACTGATTAAAATAATTAATTTTGACCTTATTGTGCCTGAGTGCTCTCAGAGCATCTTGATCGTCCAGTGGCCCCATTGGTTGTTTAGCATGCTTCCTGCTTCTGATGTACTTTTAAAAAAATGTGCTATTACTTTTTGAATTTTTAGGTAGGTGTTCTTCAGATTCTTTTTTTGCTCTTCCTAGCTGCATTTTTACACTTCACTTGACACAATTTATGCTCCTTTCTATTTTCTTCATTAGGATTTAACTTTCACTTTTTAAACAATCCATTTTTATATCACTGCTTCTTTTACTTGGTTGTTAAGGCATGGTGGCATTATTTTGGTTCTCTTGCTATGTTGTTTAATATGGGGTATACATTTAAGCCGATCCTCTATTATGGTGTTTTTGAAAAGTTTCGGTGCAGCTTGAAGGGATTTTACTTTTGGCAATTTTTAAATTTCTGTTTAACCTCATTTTTGTGTCATTCCCCTTTCTGAAATTTAAATACCACAGTGTTGGGCTGCTGTGGGGTTTTTTTTCTCCACCACAGGGATGTTACATTTAATTATATTATGGTCACTGTTTCCTAGCAGTCCAGCTATAGTCACCTCTTGGACCAGATCCTGTGCTCCACTTAGGACTAAATCAAGAATTGCCTCTTCTCTTGTGGGTTCCAGGCCACCTGTTCCAAGATGTAGTCACTTAAGGTGTCAAGAAACTTTATCTCTGTATCCCATCCTGAGGTGATGTGTACACAGTCAATATGGGGTTAGTTTAAATTCCCCATTATTATTGACTTTTTTTATTCATGTAATCTCTCTAATCTCTATTTAGCATTTCATAGTCATTATCACTGTCCTGTGGTTGGTAATATATCCCTATTGCTAAATTCATATTATTAGAGCATGGAATTATAATCCATAAAGATTCTATAGAACAGTTTGATTCATTTAAGATTTTTGTTTATTTGATTCTATGCTTTCTTTCACGTATATTGCCAATCCACCACTAGCACAACCTTGTATTTATACCCTGGTATTACTGAGTTTCGTATATTATCCTGATTCCACCAAGTTTCTGTGATGCCTATTGTATCAGTATTCTCCTTAAATACAAGACACTCTAGTTCATCCATCTTATTATTTAGACTTCTAACACTTGTTTATAACCACTTTAAAAGCTTGTCACTATTTAGCTGTCTGCCATTTGCCCGATGTAATTGAATGGGAATCTTTCATTTGACTGTTTCTCATCTGATCTTACCCATATCTTATCTTCCATCCTCTCCTCTTTGCTAGGACATAGAGAATCTCTATTAATAGAGATCCTCCCCTAAGGGATATCTCAGTCCAATCTATGTGCTCCTTTGCACGTCTGCTTCCCCGCAGCCCTTACTTTAAAAAAACGCTTTACAACCTTTTTAATTTTAAATGCTGGCAATCTGGTTCTATTTTGGTTTAGGTGAAGCCCATCCTTCCTGTATAGGCTCCCCAGTTCCTAATAAATCTAAACCCCCCTTCCCTATACCACTGTCTCATCCATGCATTGAAACCCTGTGCTTTTACCTCTCTGTCTGGCCCTGCTTTTGGAACTGGAAGCATTTCAAAGAATGCTATCATTGAGGTCCTGGATTTGAGTCTCTTTCCAGCTGTCTAAATTTGGTCTTCAGGACATCTCTCCTATTTTTTCCTTATGTCATTAGTACCTACATATACCATGATCACTGGCTCCTCCCGAGCATAAACATAAGTCTCTCGAGATGTCTCAAGAGATCTGCACCAGGCAGGCAAGTCACCATGCGGTTCTCCCTGTCATCACAAACATATGTTTCTAATGATTGACTCCCCCGTTACTAACACCTGTCTTTTCTTAATAAGTGGAGATCCCTCCCCTGGAGAGGTATCCTCAGTGCAAGAGGATACCACAACATCATCTAAAAGGTCCCAACTATGGGATGGTTTCTCTCTGCTCCATTTGGATGTTTTCCTTCACTGAGCTTTTCACCCTTATCAACAATACAGAGACTCTCTGTAAGGGATAGATCAGCAAACTCTGGGTAAAACTTTTTATATCTGTTTTAAATTTAAGTCATCTTCAAAAGTTGTCATTGTCTTTCTCTCTCCAAAATAGTATCACTTAATAGGCCTTTCCTCACTTGATGATAAAAATTTAGATTTAGATACTTGGGTTGGAAATGTATAGTTCTTAGCTCAGGTGAGAAATCATAACTGATTACTTGGTTCCCTTTCCCTTTTTACATTTTTTTCTAAATGAATGGATCTTTCATTCAGGGTTTAATATTCTGAGTAATCATAGGGTAGCAATTAATGTAAACAACTAATAAACAAAAACAGAGATTCTTTGCAAAATGTTTCTGAAAATTGACCAAAATTATTTACTCTCTTATTTAGTCTAGAAAGACTTTGAAATATGCCACTGGTTGTAAACCTAATAACTTGCAGTTTTCTTTAAGGATACAACATTAACTTTCAGAATTATAATTGACAACATAGACATTTTTTTACCTTTTTAAAGTAGAAAGTCTATTTCAAGAGATCTCACTCTGCCCTCCACATAACATGATTTTCTGTTTTTATTTATTTTCTCTGTGTATGGATTGTAAAGGTGGTATATTACATGATTTGATTACCTTTTAAGCATGATTGATTACATTTATTTGTGCTTATCTGCACCAGTAGTGAGCAGGGGTGGTACACGTCTGGCTCTGTCAATCTGTAAACTGCGATACCCACACGAGGAAGTGAGGAGACAGATTGACAGAGCCAGACGTGTACCCAGAAGCCTCCTGCTACGGGACAAGCCCAAGAAAGAAACCAACAGAACACCACTGGCCATCACCTACAGTCCCCAGCTAAAACCTCTCCAACGCATCATTAGTGATCTCCAACCCATCCTGGACAATGATCCCTCGCTTTCACAGGCCTTGGGAGGTAGGCCGGTCCTTGCCCACAGACAACCCGCCAACCTTAAGCATATTCTCACCAGCAACTACACACCGCACCATAATAACTCGAACTCAGGAACCAATCCTTGCAACAAACCTCGGTGCCAACTCTGCCCACATATATACACCAGCAACACCATCACAGGACCTAACCAGATCAGCCATACTGTCACTGGTACATTCTCCTGCACATCCACCAACGTAATATATGCCATCATGTGCCAACAATGCCCCACTGCTATATACATCGGCCAAACAGGACAGTCCCTACGTAAAAGAATCAATGGACACAAATCTGATATTAGGAATGGCAACATACAAAAACCTGTAGGGGAACACTTCAATCTTCCTGGACACACAATTGCAGATCTAAAAGTAGCCATCCTGCAGCAAAAAAACTTCAGGACCAGACTTCAAAGAGAAACTGCTGAGCTACAGTTCATCTTTAAGTTTGACACAATCAACTCTGGATTAAACAAAGACTGTGAATGGCTTGCTAACTACAAAAGCAGCTTCTGCTCTCTTGGAATTCACACCTCCAGATCAGCTGCTAGAAGTGGGCCTCATCCTCCTTGATTGGATCTACCTGGTCATCTCCAGCATGATCCTGGAATGCATATTTATTCCTGCCTCTGGAAATTTCCACTATATGCATCTGACGAAGTGGGTCTTTGCCCACGAAAGCTTATGCTCCTACACTTCAGTTAGTCTATAAGGTGCCACAGGACTCCTCGTCGCTTATTCAGGAGATAGTAAACAATGTGTATGCAAGGACAGAACTCCCTGCTTATTTCAATACTAACATTCTAAGGAAAGATTAACGAATGTGAATTGTGCTAGACTGTTTGTTGCCAAAGTTACCCTGGCAGTTTGTTTGTCAATTATGTTAGTTGTACAGAGGAACTAGAGTACAATACCTTGTAAAATTCTGAAGTGTAAACTCTACTATAAAATTGTGTGTTTTTACAGGCCCTCCTCATCAATTGAAAGTGAAACCTGATTCTGAAATTCTGAAGATTGAAAATGGGACATCTTTCCCCTTTCAGGTTGAAGTGTTGGATGAAGCAGAAAATATAACTGCACAACCAAAACTCATAGTTCATTGTAAGGTAGGCTACATTCTTTGCATACTAGTGCAGGCTTCTGCTGTGACACTTGCTTTCATAAAAAAGTATGGAATGGGCCTATTTTGTTTCATCAAGCAAATGTAATATATTAGTAATAGTCCAGACATTTTGATATTTTATTGTAATTGCAACTTCAATGCCACCTCTACCATATAGCTCTTTACTAAGAGTATAGTCCTTTACTAAGAGTATGTCTATACTATGAAATGAGAAGTCAACCTCACTATGTTGGACCTAATTTTATAAAGTTGAAGGTGCATGTCATGTGATCAATGGAGTGTGTCCCTACTGCCACAGCCACAGCTAATATCGGCTCTTACAGGGCTGCACTGTAGGTAGCCATTCCATAGTTCCTAATGCCCATTTGAATTCTGGGTTAGGTTCCCAGAAACCTTGTTTGCAGGTGGTTCTTGGTATACATTGTCAGCGTCCCATGATGCACTTACCTCCTTCCTCTTTCCCTTCTTGAAAGCAATGGCAAACAATTATTTTTTGGACTTTTTCCCCTGGTTATCTGAGCAGACACCATAGCACAGCAAGCATGGACCCCACCTGGTTACACACTGCTGTGACAACCTTTGCAAACACCTCACATGTTATTCTGTAGTTTGTCCAGAGCCTGTCCACAAGATGCCTGCTCAAGGAAGAATGTGAAGAGGCTATCCACACAGTCCCTACATTAATCCATTGTTATCATATGTTGGCAGTGGTTGGGTATGTTGATATGGTTCAGTGCTGATTCTGGACCAGGAAACCACATATTGGTGGGACCACATAGATTTATGCAGCTATGGGATGATAACCAATGGCTGCAAAACCTTCACAAGCCTACAGCCACTTTCATGAAACCTTGTTAATTGCTTTCTCCTACTCTGAAATGAGACCTGCTCTGACACTTGTTTCTCAACTGGTCAGTCAGGAATCAGTTCAGAGTGGGTAAATCTACAGTGGGGGCTGCTGTGATCCATGTAGTCAGGGCAATCAATACCCTTCTGCTAGGAAGGATAGTGTCTCTGGGAAATGTGCAGGATATAGAAGATGGGTTTGTCACAATGGGGTTCCTTAGCTGTGGTGCGGCGATAGATCTCTTTCTTCATACCAGACCACCTTGTCAAAAAGTACAGAAACCAAAAAGGGTTATTTCTCGATTGTGTAGCAAGCACCAGCAGATCACAAGAGCTGTTTCACTGACATCAGTGTGTGATAGTTAGGAAATATGCATGATGCATACATGTTTAGGAACTTAGATCTCTTCAGAAAGTTGCAAGGTGGCACTTTCTTTTCCAATGGGGAAAATTACCATTAAAAGATAGTGAAATCCTTAGAGACCCAGCCTACCCCTTGATCATGAAGTCAAATATTGGCAGTGTTGACAGCAGGAAGGAGCAGCTTAACTATAGGCTGAGCAAGTGTAGAATGGTGGTACCATGTGTGTTTGACCATTAAAAAGAATAATGGTGCAGTTTCCTGATTAGGTTAGACCTCAGTGAAAGCCTTATTCCCATTGTTGTTACTGCTTGCTTTGTGCTGCATAATAGCTTTGAAAGTAAGCGGGGAAAGTTTCTGGCAGAGTGAACGATGGAGGCATATCGCTTGGCAGTCAATTTTGAGCAGCCAGACACCAGAGCAATAAGATCACATTGAGGTTCACTGCACATCAGAGATACTTTAAAAAACAACTTTAATGAATGGCCAGACATTAATGTGGCAGTTGTGCATTGCTCATTACCAAGCTGCCCACCATTGCCCTGTAAACTCCCTCTTCCCACTACCACCATTATCCTAGTTGGGAAGGTGAATAAACATCATACTGTTCTGAAATAATGCATTTTTATTTAGGCAACACAGTGAACTCAGAAAACACTTTATAGAAAAGCAGTTGTGAGCATTACAAGGGGCTAATAACATGGGGGAGGGGCACAAGGGTGCATGTCTTATTACAAATGTCCTTTGTAACTACTAAAGCTGTGGGAATAACATCCTTCTGCTCCATGAGCCAATCCTCAGCATTGAGTGAATGGCTTCCCAGGTCACTCCCTATCTCTCCCCTTTGCCTCCTCCCACGCTGCATTTTAGGACTTCTGAGGGAGGAGGACGTGTTTTATCAATGGATGCAAGGGGGCTCTGTGCTCTAGCTGGTTTTCCTGCACCTCTGCCAGGTGCTTCATCAGGTCTGTTTGCTCCCCTATGAGCCTGAACATCTCATCCTGTGTGTTATGCTCATGCTCCGTGAATGCTCGTCTTTCCTCCTGTTTGATGCGGATGACTCCTAGCAGTGTGCAGTTCTATACATTGAATTGGGCCCTATCAGTGCTGACCGATTATATGAACTTGTTAAACATTTTGTAGCATTTATGAGTTATTTTGCCTTCTAATCTGTGAAAGCCTAACGGATGGGGCAAATGCCACTAACAGGCCGCCTGCTGCATTAGGAAAAAAATAAGTGTAGACTTTATAGAAAATACAGAAAGTTAACTCTTTTACGGTGAATAGCACAAAGCACACTTGTTAGGTACGAGGACAGTTTTTTTTAAATTGAGTGTGTGCCAGCAAAGGCTAAAATATGGCAGAGCACTGAGCAGCGGAACTTAGTTTGCAGGCAGTCATGGTAAGCAACTTGTTAGGAGAGTTCTTTTGCTTCTGCTGTGAAACATCTGAGAGAGGATTTTGCCTCTACAGCCCTCATTGTGTGTTTGCCTTTCCAAATGGGGGCAGTGAGTTTGTGTTTGAAGGGCACAGAAAAGCATTGTCAGGTGGGGTTTGCCCTAGGGATGTTAAAATGTGGTTACATTCCTAATTGAGTAGTCAATAGATTTTTTTTTTTCCATCAACTACTCAATTAGTCGATAAGGGTAGGTAGTTCCAGAGCATAGTCTGGCTCATGTTGGATCCCAGCATAATCTCCCCTGCTGCCTCTCTGCATTATAAAGAACAGGGAATCCGGCACACAGTTGCTGGGACAGTTCCTGGTCCCACGGGTGTCTCATTCCTTGGCATAACCCTCTTCTTCACCTGCTGTTGCTCTGCATTATAAAGGACAGGGAAGTTGTCCACGCTGGCTTCCATTTCCTTAATAATGAAGAGCAGCAGCAGGAGCAAAGGGTGGTTATGCTGAGAAATGAAAGACTTATGGGACATGGGACTACTCTAGCGACATCGGGTGCCAGCCTCCCTGTCCTTTATAATGCAGAGCAGCAGTGGGGGGATCATAGAATCATAGGACTGGAAGGGACCTCGAGAGGTCATCGAGTCCAGCCCCCCGCCCTCAAGGCAGGATCAAGCTCCGTCTACACCATCCCTGACAGATGTCTATCTAACCTGTTCTTAAATATCTCCAGAGAGGGAGATTCCACCACCTCCCTTGGCAATTTATTCCAATATTTGACCACCCTGACAGTTAGGAATTTTTTCCTAATGTCCAATCTAAACCTCCCCTGCTGCACTTTAAGCCCATTACTCCTTGTCCTGTCCTCAGAAACCAAGAGGAACAAATTTTCGCCTTCCTCCTTGTGACACCCTTTTAGATATTTGAAAACCTCTATCATGTCCCCCCTTAATCTTCTTTTTTCCAAACTAAACAAGCCCAGTTCATGAAGCCTGGCTTCATAGGTCATGTTCTCTAAACCTTTAATCATTCTTGTCGCTCTTCTCTGTACCCTTTCCAATTTCTCCACATCTTTCTTGAAATGTGGTGCCCAGAACTGGACACAGTACTCCAGCTGAGGCCTAACTAGTGCAGAGTAGAGCGGCAGAATGACTTCACGAGTTTTGCTTACAACACACCTGTTGATACAACCTAGAATCATATTTGCTTTTTTTGCAACAGCATCACACTGTTGACTCATATTCAACTTGTGGTCCACTATGACCCCTAGATCCCTTTCCGCCATGCTCCTTCCTAGACAGTCGCTTCCCATCTTGTATGTATGGAACTGATTGTTCCTTCCTAAGTGGAGCACTTTGCATTTCTCTTTATTAAACCTCATCCTGTTTACCTCTGACCATTTCTCTAACTTGCTAAGGTCATTTTGAATTATGTCCCTATCCTCCAAAGAAGTTGCAACCCCACCCAGTTTGGTATCATCTGCAAACTTAATAAGCGTACTCTCTATCCCAATATCTACATCATTGATGAAGATATTGAACAGTACGGGTCCCAAAACAGACCCTTGAGGAACTCCACTTGTTATCCCTTTCCAGCAGGATTTAGAACCGTTAACAACAACTCTCTGACTACGGTTATCCAGCCAATTATGCACCCACCTTATCGTGGCCCTATCTAAGTTATATTTGCCTAATTTATCAATAAGAATATCATGCGATACCGTATCAAATGCATTACTAAAGTCTAGGTATATGACATCCACCGCTTCTCCCTTATCCACAAGGCTCGTTATCTTATCAAAGAAAGCTATCAGATTAGTTTGGCATGACTTGTTCTTCACAAACCCATGCTGGCTATTCCCTATCACTTTATTACCTTCCAAGTGTTTGCATATGATTTCCTTAATTACCTGCTCCATTATCTTCCCTGGGACAGACATTAAACTGACCGGTCTGTAGTTTCCTGGGTTGTTCTTATTCCCCTTTTTATAGATGGGCACAGTATTTGCCCTTTTCCAGTCTTCTGGAATCTCCCGTCTGCCATGATTTTTCAAAGATCATAGCTAAAGGCTCAGATACCTCCTCTATCAGCTCCTTGAGTATCCTGGGATGCATTTCATCAGGACCTGGTGACTTGCTGACATCTAACTTTCCTAGGTGATTTTTAACTTGTTCTTTGTGTATCCTATCTTCTAAACTTACCCTCTCTCTGCTTGTATTCACTACGTTAGGCACACCTCCAGACTTCTCGGTGAAGACCGAAACAAAGAAGTCATTGAGCATCTCCGCCATTTCCAAGTTTCCTGTTACTGCTTTTCCCTCCTCACTAAGCAGTGGGCCTACCCTGTCCTTGGTCTTCCTCTTGCTTTTAATGTATTTATAAAAGGTCTTCTTGTTTCCCTTTATGCCTGTAGCATAAAGGAAGAGGGAATGCGACTAGTCAATAGTGTTAACTGATAAGCTTCTGCTTATCCTTTAGTCAACTAACCACTTACTTCCATAGTTTGCCCGCTGTCCCATACAGCAGTGGATTTGAGGCAGAGGAGCTCAGATGCCACCGCTCCTCCACCGGCCTGCATAGCACGGGGTGATCCCTTCAAGCCATCGAAAACAGAACAGCACACCCTGGGTCATCATTTGTTTGGGATGCGCAAACAGGTTGCTATCAATTACAAAACTGCCCCCATTTCACCCAGATCACCATGCGCGATATCAGTCTTCTCTGAATCACACAGAATAATAGGAACTGAATGCTGCATGACCTTATCCTGGATGTTATGCTGCTCTTCTTTGTGCTGGAGTGATGCTAAGAGATGTGGAGGGAAGGTCCTCACTCCATCTCCAGGCATGTTTACAAACTGGTCCTGGGAGCTCCTACTGTGTAGGTATACTGGCCCCACTGTTTTCCACTTGCTCAAAGAAGATCAAAGATTAAACCTAATTATACTTAACCAGTCTAGCATGATTACAAATGTGCACTTACCAGAGGTGCTCTCCCCACCATTAGGGTTTGGCAGCAGTAGGCCCTGGCAGGGGATTGGCTCCAGTGTTAGGTAAAGGTCCTGACTGTCAGTGAGCATGGATCCTCTGCTTATCTGCTGAGCATTCTCCTCCTCCTCCTCTTTCTCATCTACATTGTCCTCCTGTTGTTGTCTAAAACTGCCTGAAGAGAACTGCCGCTGACAGTTCTAGGGTAGTGCTCCCCACCCACCCCAAATCCAGTGCCGCCATTCATAGAAGCGGCGTGTCTGTAGTTCTGACCTAGAGTGACTCTTTGCTTTATGCTATGCTTGCCTGACTTCCTTTATTTTCACATGATAGTTCTGGATGTCCCTAGTGTATCCTTTTTCCACCATATCCTGTGTGATACTGGCATATCCCCTTTTCTTCTGCTGCGTCAAAGTTCTGCCTGCACAGATTCTTCTCTTCGCATGGAAATTGGATTCTGTATCTCCTTGAATGCTCCATGCAGCTGCTTATTTGCAACATTGGTATTCATGGTCAGGTATACTCTTGGGCAATGCCATCTTTAAGCTGATGTAGGGCCCAGAACAAGCCCCCCTCCACCTTAGGAATTGCCTTTTTCCACCTTAGGAATTGCCTTTTCGCTCTGCCCTACTCCATCCTATCCCAACCCTATCCTACCTCTTTCTGCCCCCACTCCATCTTTTTCCCAAGCGCCTCCCTCAAGCGATACAACCCAGGAGACTACCTAGTGCCAGCAGCAAGGGTTGTCCTTCCTCCTCCTTGCACTCACTGCAGTGATGGGAAGCAGACTCACCTGGCCCCAGCTAGGTGCACTCTGCTGAGCCTGGTTTTCAGGCACATCACTCCACTTCCACACCACAGTGGAGTGGTTGCACTGCTTTCCATGGCTCCAACCACTGCTTGTGAGTGTGGGAGCAAACCTCACCCCTTTCTGCTTGCCAGGCTCCCTGGTAATCCCCCAGATCACCCTAGGCACTACAGGGCTCCCCAAATCACAGGGCCTGGAATGGATACCCCAGTGAACAGGACGACTCTCCTGCAAGGCTTGCCACAATGACCAAAAACAGAAATTGAAATTCAGAAGCTCTAGGGGCTTTTCCTATGCACCTGGGAGTGCAGCAGAGTTGAAAGTGCTGGATGAAGTGGTCACATTGAGGCACTGTAGGACACCTTCTGTAGTCCAAGAGTTGATTTGAACACTGTTGTGTTTACTCCCCCAAATTTGGCCCTGGAAATTTTAAATTTTGCACTACTCCTCTTATCAAGGTGGAGTATAGTAGTTTATTTTAAAAGCCTTTAAGTTGGTGGAAGGGGGTTGGTGTGGATACTTCAATTATAAAATCGAACTAACACCGCTAACTTCAACTAATCTCATAGCATAGATCAGGCTTAAGGTATCAGAGCTACAAGAAACTGATATTTCAGGGCAGTGGTCTCCAATCTTTTTAAGCACAAGATCACTTTTTGAATTTTAGTCTATTCAGAATCTACCTCAAAGCCAAAAACCCTTGCCCTGTGGCCTTGCACCTACACCGGTGGCCCTGCACCTACACCACCCTTTCTCCAAGGCCCCACCCTGTTCACTCTGTGGACATGGAAAGGAGGAGAAGGACATCCGGACATCAGCACCCCCTTCTTCCACCCTGCATAGCAAGCAGGAGTTTCCTGGGAGTAGCTTGAAGACAGAGAGGGCAGGAGCGGCATAGCAATGGGAGGAGAGGCGCTGAAGACAGCCTCCCAGCCAAACTAGTCAGGGTCACCTGTAAGAGGCTCCAGGATCTACCAGTAGATCCCGATCTATTGGTGTTGACCATTTAGGTCCTAGGGATATTGGGATGAGGATATTTTATTAACAGTATTAAGATACTGCAGGTTATGCTTTAGAGAGAGAGAAACTGCTTAAATTTATTTTTGGTCTGGAATTATCTAATGCCTCATTAACATAAGAGAATAATCTATTATTTGCAATATATTATATGAGAGTTATTTTTATTATTGGTTGTTTCTATCTGCAAATAACTGCAGAAGTTAGTATTTTTAACTACTCTAAACTATTTCCTGTATTTATCTTTTTCAGAAATAAACTCACTGTAGGCAACTTAAAAAAGTTAAACAAGAACATTTTCATTTTGATTTTCATGTGTGTATTGTTTATGCATATTACAAACTTAAATTTATTTTTGTATTTTATGAACGATGGGTAAATTCACTCCATTTTAGAGCATATATCAAAATGTTTAAGTTTTTGAGACACATGAATCACTGAAAAAAATAGTTTAAGGCAAAATATTTTTAAAATGAGGGATGAAAATGCAGGCTAATTTATATAAAAACAAATAGTATATTATTCATGTATCCTAATGCCAGGTGTACACTAGAAACTAGCTGTCAGTTAATGATTTGGGGATGTTTGTTTGGTGGGATTTTGTTTGGTTTTCTTGTGGCATTTCTATAATAGCAAAGCACGAAGAGTAAATGCAGTTAAATTAGCATAAAATTGTCTTTTGCCAGTATACTTTATTTCACTCCACAGACTGATATAAACTGTACTGTCAGTATAAGATGGGCGTGGACAGAATGGTTTGCTAGTGTAGATATATTAGTAAAAGTTTTCGAATGTAAACTGCACCTATATTAAGATAATGTTGATGGGTTGTTAACCATTGTTTAAGACTAAACTACCTTCTTGCTATAATTAAGGAAGGACTAGTGCTTGTTCATAATATGTTCATATGCATTATTAGATATGCATTATTATATGTGTATTTCAGTCACAGTTGTAATCCTTATCTTTCTAGGCCTCTCCTGTTTCTTCTGGATTCTAAGAAATCCAGAAAATCTCTAACCTTATGCATTCTTACTTTTGGTGTAGCATAAGTAATACTTTATCTTATTTATATGCTACTATATTTACATATAATTTTGCATTTTAAATAGTTTGTAGGTGCTCCGAACCTTCCTGTATATGCCGTGGATTGCAGTAATGCTGGAACAAATATTTTAACTGGACCTGTTGTGCATGTACAGAATATAAAGAAAGACCAGATGCTCAAAGCAAGGATTGAAATACCAGTAAGTATTGATCAGGGGGGTGCATGGAAATGAAAGAGTTAAGGATGAATTTAAATGGCAGACAGCAGTTTTATGAACTTCACAATGGAGTGGTGTTGCTATATGCCTATTCAGTCACACCCCAAATGAGTTAAATGAGACCAGTACAGAGTTAAAGAACTTCTATCCTATAATCAGTAAGTCACGTTAGACCTTCTCTAGGGCTCATTCTTTCTACTTCCACTCCATGCAAAGAGGTTAGAGACTACTAAGGGGGAACCTCTGTCTTAGACAGTTTTAGGTCTCCCTTTTTTCTTAAAGGCATAAGGTACATCAGTGAAATCCCAGGTCTCATTTACCTTGGGGAGCCAGCTTTTCTAGCCTTTATCTACTCTAGGTGCCAGCCACAGGTTGTGATGAACTAAATATCCAGTACTATTTCATAACATTCGGTTTTCCATCTCTATTTCTTTTGCCTAACTTTTGTCTACAAAATGCTTCTGTGATTGTGAAAATCTCACCAGATATCTGCCAGTTTGGCACATTGAGAGAGAAAATTCCTTCATAATCTCCCAAATAAGCAATTGGTTATAGCCACAATATTTTTTACATGCAACTCAATATAATGCAAATGCAGGAATGGAAGAAGGGTGGGGCAGCCATGAAGCACCTGAAAATGGACTGCAAAAGCACAGGTGTGCTTTAAATTAGAGTGATGGGGCATGTAAGAGCCAATCTGTTCCTCTGTTCCCCACACCTTTCCAGCTTGGGGAAGGCAGAGAATATCCCCCCCATCTTCCAGGTGTATTTCCTACCTATTGATTTGGGGTGTCCAGCCTGATATGTTCTTCCCAAGTTGAGTTTCATTGCCTTTTAGTGTGATCAAACATCATATTTCTATTCTTGAGCAAGGAACAGGACATGTGTTGTACTTATACATGAATACTTTCAGAAATGAGTATTTTTTTAAAGTAGTCAAGAGAAGGAATTGCAGAAATTGCTTTAGCTAAAAATATTTTCCTTGTTTTCCTTGGCATAGTATATAGTGACTAGTTTATAGTGCTTTGGAAAACTAATCTAAAAAGCACAACATAAACAAAAATTGTACTTATAAAATGTAGAACTTCGAGATTTGAAAAAAATTGCAGTCATTAACAGGTGCAAAGAGAAGACATCAGTGAAGGAGTTTGCAGTTTACTCTGTTTTTGTGTTAGATAAAATATTTTGTTTTTTTTAATCGTCTGTTTCTATCATCTTGATGTTTTTCTGTGCTTTGTTTTCTTTATATTTCTTATAATATGTTAATAATGGAAATATTTTTTTTCTAATTCTTGTTGTTTAATAACCCCTCTCAGCCAGCACAGCTTGTAGTTCAAAGAAGCTTGCTTCTGTCGCCAGCCATTATCCCTTTTAACCCAATAATTGAGGTTAAAACATGAGGAATTTTAGTTGGTTTTATCTTAAAATCAGAGATTAGTTAACCTATAAACGCCTTCTTCCCTTTAAAGAGATAAAATCCAATCTTTATTTTCCAAATAAAATTGCTTTTTTCAGTTTGGTAAGAAGGATTGCTAGGCAACCAGTTTTTGACTGGAACACCCTTTCAGAAAGAACCCTGGTGGCTCCGATCAGCATCGCTGACCAGGCCATTAAAAGTCTGGTTGATTGCACAGACAGGCTCCATGTGGTTCCTGGGAAGCTGCTGACAACTGCTCTGGCTCCTACCTATAGGGCAGCCATGGAAGCTCTGCCTGCTGTCTTTGTACCAAGCATCAACTCAGCAACTCCTGTTGGCCAGGAACTGTGGCCAATGAGAATGGAGAGGGCAGCACCTGCAGGTAGTGCACAGAGTCTTGTGGTTACACTTCTGCCTAGGAGCCAGAGGGAGATGTCACTGCTTCCTGGGGGGCAACATGAGATAATTGTAATCCATACCCTGCACTTCAACCCCTAACCCACCCTTGAGCCCCATCCAGGACTCTGAACCACTTGGTCACATTTCAGAGCACCCTTCTGCACAGCATACCCCAGCGTCACCCCAGACTCCACACCCACAACGGAAGCCCTCGCAACTTCCCATGCCCCAAGCCTCTGTCCTAGCCCGGAGTCCCTTCTTTCACCTCTAAAGTCCTACTCTCTGGTTTCACTCCAGAGTTCCTCCTGCTTGGCAATGTAGCAGGGCTAAGGCAGGCTCACCCTATGCCCTGGCTCTATGCCACTATCGGAAGCACATCCAGCAGCAGCTCGAGGGGCAAGGGAGAGGTGGCTGTGCATGCTGCCCTCAGTTGTAGTCACTGCCCTCATAGCTTCATACTTGGCCAGGGGTTGCTGCAGGAGTAGCACCTGCTGGTGAGGACAGCACATGGAGCCCTCTGCAGAAATGTGCCAGCCACTTCCAGGAGTGGCACAGGGCCATATCAAGCAGGGAGTCTGCCTTAGCCGTGTTGTACTGCCAAACTAATAATCTTAAAGGCTGGATTAAAAGTCTTAATAGGCTGTATACGGCCCACGAGGCATAGTTTGCTCACCCCTGCTCCAGGGTAATCCTTTGCTTCCTGGGTATGTATGTATATACCAATCCTGAAGAGAAAGTATCATAAGCAACCCTGCAAGCCTTCTATCACCAGACCATTTAAGCGTCACAATCCAAATTACAGAGGATGCAGAAATGGAGATATAATGCCCAGTACACTTCCTCTGCAACTACCAAACTCTCTATCCCACCTCTTCTATCATAATATACTTTTGACAGGACACTAAGGAACTGTAACGTAAACCAGCGTACATGGAAATGCCACCGAACTTAGAGAAACACTTCAGTGGATGCCTAGCACAATTTTTTCGTAATTGAGAGCAATAACAATGAACAGCAGGTCCTTCCTTTAGCTCAGTACAGGTTCATCTGATGATAGCTGTCAGCACTTGTCACGCTCCAGTGAGTAGCTTCTTGATCTTTAGTTTTACTTTTTCTTTAAGAACTTGATTGGAAGGTGACTGGGTGAGTAAAGATCTTAATTAGAATTTTCCCACTGGTAGTAAGGTTCAACAGAACCTTAATTTTAGTACAGGTTGGATCTCTCTGGTCTGGCATCCTCTAAACCCAAGTGGTCCCGAACAAGGGTGTTGGCTGGACCACAGGAAATCAATTCTGGACCCTCTACTGATGGACTCTGGTCTCTCCGGGGTCTGTCAGCAGATGCGGTGGGCTCTTCTCCTCACCTATGAGCACTGCTGCTGGCCAAAGACTCTGACCCTGCCTGTTGGGCTACACGCCCCTTGCCATTGGGCTCCTTGCCCCGATTGGGCTGCATGTGTCTGGCTGCTGGATAGCACTGCTGCCTCAGCCTCCAGACTCAGTGCTCCAGTCAGGCTCTGCACTCCCCCGGCCGCTGGACAGCACCACTGCTCTGGCCAAACTCTTTGTCCCAGCTGGGCTCTACACGCTGCTGCCCCAGCTGTCAGGATCCCAGTTGCTGGGCTCGCTGCTCTGGCTGGGCTCCTCGCTCCCAGCCGCTGGTCAGTGTTGCCGCCACAGCCACCAAGCTACCTACCCCCAGCGGAGCTCTGCTCCCTGGCCCACGGATGTTGCTGGACCAGAGATCCCCAAACCAGAGAGGTTCAATCTGTAATTTCAGTACCTGCCAAGCCACCTTTCAAACCCCCTATTTAGCTGTCTCATGCATCACCTAACTATGAAGGTTGCTTTTTTTTATTGCATCATCTTGGTCAGGTAAGCTGGACTCTTTGCGCTGTATTTCATAAATATAGGATCTCGCTATGATTACATCTATAATTCAAGCTTACGGTAGTTTCAGAAGTTCACATAAACAGGCTATCCACTTACCTTTGTTCTTTCCAAAATACCACATCTTCAGCACAGAGACTTCATTCTTTCAGCATTAGATGAGCTTTGGTATTTTACCTACAGAGAAGAAAACAGATCAGAAGGTCATCTAGACTGTCTTGTGCCATAGCGGGACTAGCCTGAGGACAAGCATTTTTCTACAAGTGTATCTCCAGCTGTATCCTACATTTTTAAGTAGGAGGCCCACCTTTTTCCCCCACTGAACTACTGTCTCACTATACAGGAGCAAGGCAGCAGCCTTGGTGGCATCACTTCTAGAAGTACCTGTGCTTGATATATGCAAGGCACCCATGTGGAGCTTGAGCCACACATTCTGAGCAATGCATATTGGTCCAAGCCTCCTGCACTGATGAATCCTTTGAGACAGTGGTTCTACAAGCACCATTGTCTCCTGGATCCTCTGACCTTCCTTCTGTTTCCATACTGTTTGTCAGTCATTCACAATGGAATACGCATGAGGCACAGTACTTGATGAAGAAAGGGCAGTTACCTTTATAATTGCAGGTTTTTGAGATGTGATGTCCCTATCACTGTCCTCTTTGTCTGCTGTTTTGTCTCCTCTATGATTCAGAGTAAGGAGAGGAATTGGAGAAGCCTAGATATACACTGCATCTTATACTCACAGCACAGGGAGAGCAAGGGCACAGGTGCAGACCAATGGACTTTACTGACTAGAATTCTTTGATCTCAGGAGCAGCCCACAGTGGAATACTGTAAGGGATTATGCATCTCAAAGTATTTCTCTGTTTCCTAATAGGATCTAGCTAGATCCCTGTATGGTTGCTTCACCTAGATTTTAGATGTTGTAGGAAGGATATGGGATCCTTGGATCTGAACTGGTCAGATTAGTCCTTTACATAGTACTTAGTCTGGTACAAGTATTTATTTCATGTCTTCTTTATGTTGCATTAAATGTGTTTTGCCATTCATAGAGTTGTAAAGATGTGCCACCAGTGGAAAAGACTATTAAATTGCTCCCCAGTAGTCAAGTTGCAAGACTACAGATTTTTAGTGTGGAAGGACAAAAGGCTATTCAAATCAAGCATCAGGATGAAATTAACTGGATTGCAGGGGATGTCATGCACAATCTTATCTTTCAAATGTATGATGAAGGAGAACGAGAGATCATCATAACTTCAGCTCTAGCAGAAAAAATTAAGGTGGGTATTTTAGAAGAATCTTTATGATGAATTCAAAGTAGATGGAACACAGAAGAAACAATCAAAAATGTACTGGCTTGTTTACAAGGGGTTTATTCTCTCTTTTTTTAAAAATAAGGTGCATGAGCAACATTCCAACTGAGAGTCTCATGATATACTGACATAACATTAAAACTCCCTTGGCTGATCCTTGTCAGCAGATACACATTACTGGACCGCAAAGTTGAAGAGTAGATATTTTGGCGTGGTTGGAGCCTGGAACTCCCTTACTGCATGATCCCAGAGCCTGGACTCCAGCTCAGTCCTGAATGTCTACACTGCACTTTTATAGTCCCACAACCCCAAGCCTCAATCAACTGACAAGCCAACCCTGGGTGTTTTATTGTAGAATTCATAACCTCACCTGGAGCACTGTAAAAACATGGAAATGTTACTTTTCTCATTTAATAAGATTGTTTGATACCAAATTTTTAAAAAAAGTTAAAATAATGTCCATAGGGGGTAAATACACTTAGGGTATATCTAGATTACATCCCTCTGTAAACAGAGGATGTAAATTAGGCATACTGAAATTGCTAATGACGCGGGGATTTAAATATCCCACGCTTCATTAGCATAAAAATGGCCGCCGCTTTTTGTCACCACGGAACTTTGGCGACGAAAAGCAGCAGTCTAGACGCGGTTCTGTTGCTCACTAAAGCCTTTGACGACAGATCCCTTATGCCTTGTACAACGAGGTATACAGTATCTGTCATCAAAGGCTTTAGTGAGCGACAGATCCGCTTCTAGACTGCCGCTTTTTGTCACCAAAGCTCCATGGCGACAAAAAGCGGTGGCCATTTTTATGCTAATGAAGCGTGGGATATTTAAATCCCCGCTTAATTAGCAATTTCAGTATGTCTAATTTACATCCCTCTGGTGCCAGAGGGATGTAGTCTAGACATATCCTTAATGACCAGCTTGTTGAATTGAGTAAGACATGCATAATATGCATCATATTTGATTACCATTAATGTATTATGTAACCCATTTTATTAATTAATGTATGGCTTTCTTGTCCTCAAGTCTATTGAAATTTAGTATGAATCCTGCCTGAGTAAAAATTGCAGAACAGGCCCCTTTTTTGTTCAAAACATCTTTTGTAGTAATATGCATTATGAAAAGTAGGTTAACATTTTCAAACTCTTTTTTAAATAAAGATATGCCTCCTCCAATGCAAAACTTCCTCAACTCTTCATAGCCACCCTGCAGTATAACCTGTTAATCCCAGCAATACCTGTTTCAAACCCACAATCTTGGCTTCTGGGGCTCTCCCAACATTGAGTAGCCTAGTCAGATTTATGTCAAGCCTAATTACTCCATGAAGCACTTACATTCCCGTATGGTTTTTCCTCCTATATACAGATGTAGGGCTTTATACCAAGGCAGAGCTCCATTGAATTGATTCACCTTTTGTCTTGGTAACGTTCCATAGCATTGGGACTCTGTTAATGTGGCATTTAGGCAATCAGAAAGGCTGAATGTCAGTTCTCTTCAAAGTAAACTTCAGTATTCAGGAAACCTAGGTTGGTGTTGGAAAAATTCAAGGGTTTAATGCATAAGGCTACTGCTGTGTACATTTTTACATATACAGTTCAGTCTTGAAAACCATAATGTGTATGTACAAATAAAGGATGAACATTGACTAGCTAGTGGTTAGTTAATAAATAATTTGGTTTTAGGTTAACTGGACACCCAGGATTAACAAAGAACATCTGATTCAGGGACTACTGCCAGATGTCAAAGTACCAACATCTGTAAAAGATGTGCGTTATTGCCTAATTGCATTCCATGATGAGCATGTATCTTTGGAGAGTTCATTTACAGTCAGGTCTGTTCTTTTAAAACACACTTTTATTGATAATGCTTATTGTAAAGGGTTGTAATACTGTTTTAAAAATAAAAAATTAGTGTCTTTTCTATAAAAAGAAAACAAATGAAATTTATGTGGTGAAAGAAATTATACTTTCTAAAGGATGAAATAGGCTATCCAATGGCAAAAATGATAATTTCAGAGAAAGAACAGTATGTGAAGAAAAGCATGTGTATGTACATAACCTGATGTTCACCTGTGAATATAAATCCATTTTAAGGGAGGATGTGGATGAAAAATATTGCTAGGATTTAGTTGCCTGTGTAACAGGATTGTTGAAAAGCATTGACCTCTTGTTACTGATTATAACAAGAGGGAGATACTAGCATGAGTGCAGAGCAAATTATTACAGGTATCAAACAATTGGAAGCAATAATTATTAAATATGTAACCTACTTTCAGCATCTATACAACTTCATGGCTTAAAAGCAGTGTACAAATATTAACTAAAAATAATATTTGCAAGGTAGATTTGCATCAATTAGACCAGGTTTCCCAACCTATGGTTCAGGACCCAAAAATGGGTCGCCATTTCAAAAGGGTCACCAATAGTTGCTCCCGGTGGCTCTGCCTCCCCTCCTCCCCCCGTTTTTGAATTGCCTTGGGTCACCAAATCTTCTTGAATTGTCAAAATGAGTCCCCATCGGGAAAAGGTTGGGAACCGCAGAATTAGATGTTCTCAAAATCCACAAAAGACAAAATGGTAACCAACACTGAAGGAACAAGACTGTACAAACTTACTTAGAGGGAATATATTTTGATTTTCATTAGATATCCACCTCCATTCTTCTTTAGGAGAGCGGTTTTTAAAAAACAAAATAATTGTTGCTGAAACAAAACAGAACAACAGAGAGATCATCTTTATTTGATTTTTTTTTTTTTTAATCTGATAAGGTGATTCTTCTGTCTTCCTCTTGATAGAAACTTTAACTGCTTGTATTTAGGAAACTGATTCAAGCACATTTATTTATAAAATAGGTTTATCTTTGCATCTGAAAAAAATATTTTTGTCAGACTTGGGTGTGAACATTACCAAACTAGACTCTTCACATAGTAGGCATTAAATGCTTGTGCCAAATGAGCTGGCTGTTTGGAGTCCAAAGACTTATTTGATGCCCATACAACGTTAATATTACTTTTTTTCTCCCTCGGTCTCCTCTAGATGGACCCAAGGACTAGCTTAGGAACAAGGCTTAATACCCCGAGAAGAATGTATGCAGTGTTCTTTTAGCTGTTTCAGTCCCAGGATATTAGAGAGATAAGATGACTAGTGTAGTATCTTTTATTGGACCAACCTTTGTTGGTGACGGAGACAAACTTTTGAATGACCTAGAGCTCTTTCTCAGCTAAATACAGCCTTTACCTTGAACGATCCAATTAGAATATATACTAATGATTTATACTAAACTATATGTTCTGCTCAGCCTTGTGTTTTGCTGTGAAACCCTAAGTACCTTTCCCAGACCAGAGGAAGAGTTCTGGGTAGCTTGAAAGCTTATCACTTTCACCAGAAGAAGTTGGTTCGATTAAAAAATATTATCTCACCTATAAGGATGTTAAGTATAGAGTAATTTACTGATCAAATAGTCAGTGCATTTTTGCATTGACTATTCAATTAATCGATAGGGCGCGTCCGCCTTTGAAGCATAGCAGTAGCCCTAAAGCTGTTGCTACACATCAAAGGCAAAACCACCGAAGGCCGGGGTTAACTGGGGACTCCTCCGCTGACCTATGGCTCTGTGCGGTGCTACCAGGGTCAGCTGGGGAGTCCCCAGTTGATTCCAGGCTTCAAGTGGCACTGCCGCTTTGAAATGCCATGAGGAACCTGACACTGGGCTCCCCAAGACATTAAAAGCGGCGCACCGCATGGAGCAGCTGACCCCAGGCTCCATGTGGTGCTGCCACTTTGAAGGTACCCCCTTCTCCCTTCCTCCCCCCCCATGCTTCCTCTACCTGATAGAGGCAGCAAGGGTGGGAGAAGCGACTAGTCGACTATCTGAAAAGCATTTGCTTATAGGTTAGGGTGTGTCTAGACTACCTAGTTTTGTCGACAAAAGTGGACTTTTGTCGACAAAACAATACCAGCGTCTACACTACCGCGGAGTTCTGTCGACATAACGTCGACAGAACTCCGCGGTTTTGTCGACGCTGGTATACCTCATTTTACGAGGCAAAACACCTTCTGTCGACAGAGTTCTGTCGACAGAAGGTGTTATTACCTGTAACGTTGCGTCCAGACTACGGAGTTCTGTCGACAAAGCGGCTTGCTTTGTCGACAGAACTCCATGTGTCTGGATGCAAATTGTCGACGGAAGTTTTGTCGACAGTATCTGTCGACAAAACTTCCGTCGACAAAACACGGTAGTCTAGACGTACCCTTAGTCAACTAGTCCTTCATATCCCTACTCACCTACCCTATCTCTCTAAGAATAATCAATCCTAAACAGAGTAGACAACGCTTAATCTGATCATTGACATGGCCTCATTTAGAACATAGCTTGAGTGCTGATTCCTTCAGCTGTTCATAGTCAGACAATGCCCATGGAAGACAAACATCCTCTCACTAACTATTTGTGCTACGATTATACATACTATACATTTATAAGAAATACCTCAGTCCAACATCATTGGTTCAGTCAAAATGCACTGAAGGAAAATCTGGTCTGCATGCCTTTCTTTATGGATGAAATTTTGATATCTTTGCCTATGTATATCAAGACACATAATCACAATCCAGATTTTAATGGATTTTATAACTAGAAAAATATTTTAAAATTTACATCTCTACACTTTATTAGGTCCTAATCTGGTTACAATTACTGTTCCAGATTGAAGAGCAGAAACAGAATTCAGTCTGGTTACAAAACACAATTAACAATCTCATTTGTACTAAATATTGATAGACAGATTAGCAGAAAAATAAGTTTTAACCAGGCTCCCTTACATTTTATTATACGTACAGTGTTCACATTGGTTGCGAATTAAGTGAAAATTCAAAAGTTCATCAATTATTAAATCAAATGTAAACACTTAGCCCCACAGTATATGCAAGGATATAATTTTGAAACTCCAATTGTTATTAGTTATTTTTGTTAAGTATGTTTGAAATAAGTTTACATGAAGAACTACAAGTCAATTGTATGTCAATTTAGACCACTTCCTGATGAGCCAAAACACATTAAATGCAAATTAAAAGGACCAAATACATTACAGATGGGTGAAGAGCTACAAAGTGAAATCGGTGAGTACCTAAGACTCCTATGCTTTATTGTGGAGTTTTTCTTATCTCTAATATTGCATTCTCTCGTTATCAGTACAAACTGCATGTGGCAGAAATTCTGGTGTACGTTGTCCAATAAAAATAGGCAGCTACAGTTTTAAATAAACTATTCCCTACTAAGATTTTAATCACATTTCATATTGAAAAAATTAGTACTACAAATATCTTCTATAAGACAAAACCCACAAGTAAATCCAAATTCCCATTCCTCCCTCTAGAGCTCAGATCATCAAGAAGATTTTTTTATTCTTCAAGTGATTGTTCATGTGCATTCCTTTA
The DNA here is from genome assembly GCF_052426305.1 of Pelodiscus sinensis. Classification (NCBI taxonomy): domain Eukaryota; kingdom Metazoa; phylum Chordata; order Testudines; family Trionychidae; genus Pelodiscus; species Pelodiscus sinensis. The sequence goes on from NC_143053.1 coordinate 82,978,145, forward strand.
TATATGTGCATGCACCCTGTGCATGATCGTCAGAAAGCTTTTCACAGGTGTTACCCAACGGGTCTTCTGTGGCATTGCAATATATACTCCTGCTGACCCTACCTCCACTTCAGTTCCTTCGTTCCGCCAGTGATGGTCGTTGGAGCTTCTAACTTCTTTCTTCACAGATAGGTAGTCCCTAGCATAACATTCCTTGGCTGTTTTTGTTGTGTAGATTAGTGGTTTTCTTCAAGTTACTTAGAGAAGCTAGTTTTAAGGCAATTCCTCCACCTATTGTTTGTTCTTCTGGGGCATTGTTTCAAGCAGCACCTTTCCTGGACGGCAATGGTCTTGATGGCACTGACAACACCACCTTCTGCACCAGTGTTCACGGTGCCAGTAGTGTTGATGCAGCAGTCATGCTTTGCACCGAGCACAGCATCACTGGCTCTGGCACTGACTATGGCTCTGCCAACTGTTCTGGCACTGGCATCCTCCAGCACCATCCTTCCTTTAATGTCCATGCCCGCTTGCCTCGGTACTGCTCTCTGGCACCATTTGCATCAACCCCGTTTGCGTCCATATCGGAGTATATTGTGGAGACAGAGTCCCTCATTTCCAGGAGCTTGCAGCACTGTTCTAGCTCTCAGCACCACTCCCAAGAGACTGCCCTCTCTGACTGCCTCAGTGGTACCTTTGACAAGGGTCCCGCCTTCTGCCTCATTGGTGACCCCAACCCCACCTCCCATGCAGACCCAAGGAGGCAGGAGACATAAGCTCTGGTGGTCGCCCAACTGATGATCCCTCTTCCCAAACCCCAGCTGGCAGGGGATGTGGTCAGAGCAGGCAGGCCAGGATGACCCTGTTTCCATTCTGGCCTCTTTCTTGTCATCACCTGATGAAGCCATGGCAGGTACCACCCTGTCACCATCCTCTATGGACTCTAGAGCCCACCAGGCACTGCCAAGGCACATGACCCAAAGCCTCAACCTCCCAGCAGAAGGAGGTAGTCGAAGAGTCCTACCCTGTCATGAATGTTATTTCGCCCGAGGTTCTTTTGGGGTGGTCTCTGATCTAGTCAATCCAGATGACCACTGAAGTACTCTGGCAGACCCCGGCCTCCATTGCACCCATGGCCAAGGGGGTACAGAGGTGGTATTTTGTGTCACAGAAAGGGGTATGAGCATCTGTATACCCACCCTCAGCCAGGCTCATTGGTGGTGGATGCAGTTACAGCACCAACAGCTTGGTCCTGCCCCAAAAAATAAGGTCTCCGAGATGCTGGACCTGTTTGGGTGGAAGGTCTGTTTAATTAGGAGGCTTCAGCTGCGGGTCTTGAACCAGCAAGAGCTGCTCTGTCTGTATTCATTTAACTCCTAGAATGCCCTCTCCCACTTGGCAGGGGTCTCAGCATTGCTGCAGGAGGACCGCACAATCCCTAAGATGGTCCTGCAGGTGGCTATGGATTCTGTGGCCTCGGCAGTGTGCTCGATGGCCATGATCCTAGCAATGAGATACAACTCATGGCTGCATGTGTCCAGTCTCCCAGAGGGGGTACAGTGCATAATTCAAGACCTGCTGTTCAATGGACAGGCCTGTTTGCTGAAAACACAGACTCCCAACTGCACAGTCTCACAGACTCCAGGGTTACCCTGAAGTCCTTAGGTATTCACACCCCAGGTCCTCAGCGTTGCCATGTTAGGTTGCATCAGCCATCCTGGTTTTATCCTGGGCCCCCTAAACAGGACTCGGATTCCACAGGGGCCACCTGAATAATGGGATGTGGTCTCATCATTTCTCTTCTACCCAAGGGCAAGGTTACTTTAAACAGTTGCCGGAGCCCAAGCCTAACTTTTGAAGGTGTGCGGAAGGGCGGAATCTCGACTCAGTCTCCTTCCTTTGGGAGCAGGGATATATATGCAATTGCATGGGGCATCACCACAGGGGGGCACCACAGCCAAACTGACTGGTACCACTAGGGAAAAGTGGTACATGATCATGCATATGGTGCACACACACACACATATTGGAATGGACATGAGCAATGCATTTCGAAGAACAGTTACTAAAAGTAAGTAACTATTCTATTTGTTATGCTGTTTAAAAAATCCTAATATGATATTATTTCAGGCCTTATTTCAGAAATCTGATCATCTCTATATTGACATCTGAGTAGCTATCCTAGATTGAGATGTGCTGGAACAAATTAATAAACAGTAATAAGCAGGACTCGCCAAACTGCAGCGAGTCCCGCTTGCCAGCCGTGCTGTCCAGCAATCCGCACATGCGCAGATCGTTCTGCGCATGCGCAGATCGCCTGAACCCGGCTCTTCCGGGTTGCAGTCTACTCGCCACGGGCGAGTAGATTGCATTATTTGTCGAGCCCTGGTAATAAGTCACTAGGGCTAGATGGCATTTACCCAAGAGTTCTGAAGGAACTCAAATGTGAAATTGCAGAACTAGTAACTGTAGTCGCTAACCTTTCATTTAAATCCACTTCTTTAGCAAATGACTGGAGGATCGCTAATGTGGCACCAATTTGTAAAAAGGGCTTTGGGTATGATTATGGCAATTACAGGCTGGTAAACCTGATTTTGGTACTGAGCAAAGTAGTTGAAACTAGAGTGAATAGCAGTATTGTCAGACACATAGATGAACATAATTTGGGGAGGGGAGGAGAGTCAACGCGGTTTTTGTAAAGGGAAATCATGCCTCACCAATCTACTAGAATTATTTGAGGAGGGTCAACAAACATGGACAAGGGGATACAATGGGTATAATGTACTTACATTTTCAGAAAATCTTTGACAAGGATCTTCACCAAATCTCTTAAGCAAAGTAAGATACCTTGGGATAAGAGAGAGAGCCTCCTTGTGGATTGGTAAAAGATAGGCAACAAAAGGTAGTTATAAATGGGCAGTTTTCAGAATGGAGAAATGTGTAAATAGTGGTGTTCCCTAAGGGTCTGTTCTGGAACCAGTTCTATTCAACATATTCATAAATGGTATGGAAAAAAGGATAATCAGGAAGGTGCAAAATTGGTAGATGACACAAAATTACAATGATAGGTAAATCTCAGGCAGACTATGAAGAGCTACAAAAAGATCTATCAAAACTGAGTGACGGAGCAACAAAATTGCAGATGTAATTTAATTGTGATAAATGCGAAGTCATGCACACTGGAAAACATAACCCAACTTATAAGTATAAAACCGTGGTGACCAATCGGTTCAGAAGCAGTAGCCACTATAGGATGACTAGCCACACTCAAGTGGCCAAAGAACCACATGTGGCTAGCTTGTTAGATACCGTGGATATAAAATGAAGTCTAAATTAGCTGTTAGAACACAAGAAAGAGATCTTGGAATTATTATTAATCGTTCTCCAAAAAGATCCATGCAATATGCAGCCATAGTCAAAAAAAGAATGTTGGAAATAATTAAGAAAGGGATAGATAGATATCGTATAACCTCTATATAAATTCATGGTATGCCCACATCTTGAATACTGCATGTACATGTGGTCGCCATATCTCAAAAAAGATATATTGGATACAGTTGAGGAAATGGTAACAAAATTTGTAAGGGATATGGAATGGCTTTCTGAGGAGAAATTAATAAGACTAAGAGGTTTTCAGCTTGAAAAAGAGACTACTAAGGGGAATATGACTGAGATCTATAAAATCTTGACTGGTGTAGAGAAAGAAGATAAGGAAAAACTATAGTGATAGAGATGCAGCTGTGTTAGTCTGATTTAGCTGAAACAAAAGAACTATGTAGCACTTTAAAGACTAACAAGATGGTTTATTAGGTGATGAGCTTTCATAGGCCAGACCCACTTCCTCAGATCAATATGTGGAAGAAAATCAGCACAACCATATATACCAAAGTGATACAAGCCAAAGAATCAATGCACACAAAACAGACATAAGACTCTCTCACAGAGAGAAAGCTGTTGCTTGCCATTTCAGCCAGACTGACCATTCCCTCATTGACCTTAAAACATGCATATTGCTACCAAGAGACTTTAAACTCCAGGCTTCAATGAGAAGCTTCAGAATTGTCATTCATGCTTAAATATAACACTTTATGTATGGGTTTAAACAAAAACTCTAATTATCTCAGCCATTACAAAGATAGCTTCCCCAATTATCACCCCTAATTTCATTACCTCACAGAAACTTCCCCTATTATCACCCCTATATCATTACCTCACAGACACTAACCTTCCTCCCTCACCCCCACTCTGTTCTAAAATTTGATTTGTCAATTTCACATGCGTTCATTTTTTTTAGTAGCACTTAGTGAAATAATACATTGTGGTGATTTTTCAGCGGATTGAGAGGTGTGCAAGTAGTTTAACTGCATGTGTAAAGGACCACAACATGGTCTGAAAAGTATAAGATAATACTTAACTAGCTTCTAGAAATTAAAAATATTAGGAGTATTTTGTGGCAGTATAAAAATATATCTTGAAATAAAACTGTTTAATTTGAAGCAAGAAAAATAGGCAAAAGACAGTTGATGGCGGTGCTTTAATGTATTCTCAAAAGAATTTCAATATTAAGAAGACTTTTGTTTTTATTCTGTGTCAAGTTAAGAGATGATTTACTGCTAAAGGTTTGGGGGGGAGGAGAAGTCTTGTCAGGTATAGCCATTGTAAATTAATATTTTTTCCACTATTTTCCACTTTTATATAGATTTTATACCTATAATGTACATTCATGCTTTGTCTTATTAAAGAAGACGTGCAGCTATAGATTTATTTATTTTTTGAAAAATAAGAACTTTTCTTTTTAATAGATGTGATGGTTACAGACCAATATGGGAATCAGATTCAGACACTCACGGCCTCTTGCATAAATTCCTTAGGAGTTTCAGGGAATGGGCTGGATAAGTCAAATTTGAAAACTACTTGGCAGGTAGGTACTCATAAATGCTTTCTAAGATGTCCTACACTATGTTGTTGCCAGCATGTAGCAATTAATCATAGGTAACTCACACAAGTCAAAAAAATTGTCATTTAAAAAAAATAATTGCACTGCTAAAAATAGAATACTAATTGAAATTTATTAAATATTGTGAAGATTTTCTGTGTTTTGAAAGATATTGATTTCAGTAATAACAAAATACAAAGTATAAGGTACTCGTTTTATTATTTATACTGTAAAAAAGGAATACAAAATAGCATTTTTCAGACCACCTCATACCAATATTGTAGTGCAAGGATTCCCAAACTTTGTCACCGGGGACCATTAAATCCATTCACAAGCTTTGGGAGGACTGGTAACATTTATTTGCATATTCATTAAGCAAATGATGACTATGCGAATAAATTGTTTCTGGTCCTCCCAAAGCCTCCAGTGCCAACTTTAGCCCGCAGAAAAGTCAGTTGGAGCCACACAAGTGAGATACAAAAACACAACCCCTCTAAACCCCTCAAACCTCACTAATGTGGCCTCAACTGTGCTTGTGGGTGCTGGGACAGAGTTTTGGGGAAGGGTGCCAATGAGTGCTGGGGCAAGGCAGAGGGTGCTTGTGCATGCTGGGGCAGGGTACTTGTTGGGCCTGGGGGGGGGAGGGGGGAGGGACCTATTCCTTGGGCCTTGGCAGCTACAGGATCCCCAGAAGTGCACGGGCTGCTCCCCTGTCCCCCAGACAGTGGTGCAGTACCTGACATGCTGGTCCATTGCACGCCTGATGCCTTCCTGTGTGGGGGGCAGGGGGAGTCCCAGTCCTGGACTACGCCAGCCCCAACCGGTCGGGCAGTGCGCATGCATTGTTCCTCCACTCCCTACGGCAGCACGCGCCACCCGAGCAGCCAGAGCTGACACAGTCCCAGATCCTCACCCACTCCCCCACACCCAGGAAGGCAGCAGGGGAACAAAGTCCCCAGTGCGTGATGGACCTGTGTTTTAGGTACCACACCGGCTGTTGGGGCAGGAGGGAGAGCAGCCCGCACACTTCTGGGACCTGGTGAGCAGCTGCAGAACTGCCCCCGACCCCGCAGGAAGCCCGCGCTATCTCCGTGGTCCCTGGAGGTAGCATCAGTACGGCTTGCATCTTGGGGCTTGGGGGCAGCGAGGCGAGTTCTCTTGCAAAAAATTTTCTGAGGCCCGGTATTTTTTTTTCCATGGACCGGTACCGGGCTGCAGACCACAGTTTGAGAAATTCTGTTGTAGTGCAATCTCATAATGAAGTGTAACTTAGAAATGTAGAGTTCTTGATACAACCCTACACTCATAAATAAAACAGTGTGAAACTTTAGAGCCTACATGTTCACTCAGTCCTTCATATTCAATAAATCATTTTGACAAACAAGTTTATTTACATTTACAGATGATAATATTTCCTGTTTACAGTTTCATCTGAATGTGAGAACAGGCTTTTGTTTGTCACTTTTGTAACCAGCATTGCAAGGTCTTTACGTGCCAGATATGTTTCCCTTCATGTTTGGCCACCATTTCAGAGGACATGCTTCCTTGCTGATGATTCTTGTTAAAAGAAAATAGTTAAATTACATTTGTGTTTGAACTCCTTGGTGGAGATCATTGTATATCTCATATTCTATTTCACCTGTATTCTGCCATGTATTTCATGTTATATCAGACATGAATGATGACCCACCACATAGTATGTTTTAAGAATACTTTCACTACAGTTTTGACAAAATGCAAAGAAGGCACCAATGTGAGATTTCTAAAAATAGCTATCCCACTTGACCCAAGATTTAAGAATAAGTGCCATCCAAAATCTGTGAAATGAAGGTGTGGAACACAGTTTCAGAAGTCTTTAGAGTTATACTCCAATGCAGAAACTACAGAAGTCGAACCACGAAAAAAGAAAATCGGCCTTCTTCTGGTGCTATCTGTCTTAGATGGTGAAAATGAACATGCGTTGGTCTGCTCTGCTTTGAATCTTTATCTAGCAGAACCCATGATGTGTGGATGCATGGCCTCTGGAATGGTGGTTGAGACATGAAGGGACACATGAACCTTTAGTGAATATGGCATGTAAATATCTTGACACAAGCTATAACAGTGTCGTGCAAATGCCTACCCTCACTTTCAGTGACATTGTAAACCAGAAGCAGGCAGCATTCTCTCTGAGTGATTGGCTGAGAAAAAGCTAGGACTGGTTGGACTTTTAGGTCTAAAGTTTTACATTGTTTTCTTTTTCACTGCATTTATTTTTTGTACATAATTCTGTATTTGTACGTTTAACTTTCATGATAAAGAGATTGTTCTTCAGTACTAGTACTATTTGAATTGACACACATTATTATGGACTGTTGTGTGATTATGCACAAATATAATTACATAAAAATGTCTAGTGGTGCATATAAAGTTCCTCTAAATCAGTTCTTCAGAAAACTAAACTATGAAACAAAAATTCCCTTTTGTTTCTTAGCAATAAACTGATAACTCATTTTGCCTGAAGTTAAAATATATCCATTATTACCTGCTCAATAGTCTTTCTCTCTCCAAGTTGGTGTTGTCTAAAACAATTTTAGCAGGTGTATGCTTGTAGCAGTTCAGTTTCTTTGTGTGTTCAATCCTTTCTCGGTAGACTGACTAAATGTTGTGACCTCTCAGAGAGGGTAGCAAGTTAGTCTGTATCTGCAAAAATGAGGAGTCCTGTGGCACCTGAAAGACTAGCAGATTTATTTGGGCATAAGTTTTCGTGGGTAAAAACTATAGATGAAGTGGTTTTTAGCCATGAAAGCTTATGCCCAAATAAATCTTAGTCTTTGAGGTGGCACAAGACTCCTTGTTGTGTTTAAATATTGAGATTTTTTTCAACTCTTAGTATCATTTTCACGTTCTCTGTTTTTCCTTTAAAATGTTTTGCTTTTCTCCAGCTGATTTTAATTAAAACATTTTTCCTCAGTTTCTAACATAAAGGCACACAATCTTGCTACACCGACTTTGTCAGATTCAACTTAATTTGATTTTCAGTGGCAAACATCAAAAATAAGGAGATGGGGATATTTTACACTGTACCTTTCAATTATGTTACAGGAATTCCCTATTTTGTGAGGCTCCACTGTCCTAAATAATTGGATTAAGGAGCTTTTAGCATTTATTTTCATACACAGTAGCTGTTCTATAGTTATGTTTGAATAAATTGATATCTTCAGTCTGCTTCTCATTTGTAAGGGTTCGGACAATAAAGTCAAGTGGCTGATTTTGAATTCTATCTTTGGCAGTTTAATTTAGTATATGTTCTAGGGATGTAAAATTTCAATTATTTGGTAATTTAATAATCTATGCAATTTGCATCAACTAATCAATTAGCAGGGCTAATTGATTAGTTGATGCAAATTGCATAGATTATTAAACAGTCCCCTGCTGGCCCCAAGCTCTCCACAGTGTATCAAAGCAGCAGCGCTGTGTGTGGAGTCCGGGGTCAGCTGGGCCCCTGCTGAGCCCGAGCTCAATGCTGCACTACCACTTTGAAACGCTGCATGCAGCCTGGGTCCCCAGCTGGCCCCAGGCTGCACGCGGTGTTCCAAAGCAGCAGCGCCATGTGATGTGAAGCATGGGGTCTGGCCCCAGGATCCACATGGCATTGCCGCTTTGTAGCACCCCCTTCACTTCCCCCTTTTGCTGCCTCTTTCTGATAGAGGGAGCAAGGGAGGGAGGCGACCAGTCAACTAGCCTGTCGACTATCTGATAAGCCTTTGCTTATCGGATTGTCAACTACTCCTTCACATCCCTAGTACGTTCAAATTTGATTTTAACATAACCTTTCAGTAGTCAGCTCCTTCGTTTATTTTGAAGAGGAATAAGCTATCTTTTTTTTTTTTTTTTTTATGCTCAGTTGTCATGCTAAGACCAGTAAATATATATTGTGCCTGGGCTCAAGGTTCCCTGTAAGCTACGGGACAGCATGGTCCTGCAGCTATCTGCTTAATCAGCCCTGGCTAGACGAGGCTGATTAAGCAGCTATGGGGCCCTGCTATCCTGCAGCTTAGAGGGAATCTTGTCTGGGCTTATAAATTTTTGACATTTTTCATGGTTGAGTTCTTATATGATCTGTGCTTAGGTATCATGGCATAAAAATAACTATGAAAATAGATGTTTTAAGAAGGTGTAGAATAATATTCAAATCAGTCTTTCATTTGCTGATCACAAAATCCCTTGACATTTTTTAACAGATCAAACATTGTAATATCTTTGTCTTTTTGTTGTACATTTTGTAATAAAATCACATCAAATACATATGCTAAGTCACGTTTTTAGATCTGAAAAAAGAAGGAATTACATTTTGTTTTGGTTTTACTAATAAATTGGTATGTTTGTGTTTAATAGGAAAGTACACAAACCATGACAGTCAAAGGTATTAAGTTTAATCCTGGTCCTCCCGGAAGCAAAGAATTATGTTTTGCTTGGCGTGAATTTTCTGATTTTCTCAGGGTAAATTTGACTTCGGGACCTCCAGTTAAACTACATCTTATGGATTGGCCAGAATTAGAGGAGGTAAGTCAACTTCTTTTGGTTCTGATCCAAAGGGTTTAATACCATCTTTTTATATTTCTAGACTTTTTGAAATATAGGGAACAAAAATGAAACTTGTTGAGTTTTTCTTTCAATATAACATATTCAGTGTTCTTGAAAGTTTATAGAACAAGACTATCTACCAGAAAATATAGTACAGATAGAATCAGTTCAAGCTTCCTCAGTTCCCTTATTTATATGAATGCCTGTGACCATGCAGTCATTTTATGTGCAGTAGATTACCAGATGAGTCACAATCAGTTGGTTTTTAAATGCAGAATTTATTTTAAAAGTTTGCTTTCTCAAATCTGAATTTTACAATATTTTGTAATAGTAATTCACTAGGCATTTTAAACTGTTTTACTCTCATACTCCTCTTCCTTAGTCTACAAGAAGTGAACTGTTGGAGACACTCTAGCATTATCACAGTGGTTTCCATGACTAAACTCAAGCAAGCTTGAGAAGCAAGGTGTAAAGGTTCTGCCTTTGGCAGTAGAAGTTGGTAGTTCATCCCTCTTCTATTTCTAGCTTTTATTTCTAATATGCTGGTTTTTAAAGGTAACAGAAACATATCCCTTGCCATTATGTGCTTGCCATCTAAAGGGAAGAGATGGAAAGCAGGAAAAAGAATGCAGCATTCAGGTAGAAAGAATGTGGTAATGATTAGCATTACGTGTATTAATACTATCAGAACATTGGGTTATTTCTTTTTTTACATATTAAATGAGAACTAAGAAGGAAACTGATGTGGAAAGGCAAAGCAAAAGAATTAGGGATTGTGACTGAAACAGTGAATACGTTTTTTTAAATTGAATATAAGATCTGAGTGTAGTTAGGATAATATTAGGCAGGTTACTCTTGCTGCAGCTCTGTTGAAGGCAGTAAAAAAAAGCTTTATCATAGGCAGCCAACTTTAGGAGGCAGCTGATGTTCCTCATCTTCCTAGGCCATAATCTGTTGGGAGAAGAAGGGTAGTTCTTGCACACACACCAGTAATGATTGTCTGACACATTCCATTAAATATATATTTGTATCTTTTTCAGCCTATTGCAGTAATTAATGGCAGAGAACTGCAGAAGCCTCTAATAATTCAACTATGTGATCAGTGGGAAAATCCATCTCCTGAACCAAATGTCAAAATCAGTATCCTAAAGTCTAGCAACTTAAAGGTAAAGTGAAATTTTAGAAGATGTCCTGGCATCTTTTATGTAGCAAAGCTTATAAATATCATCTACCAAGCCATAGCTGCATCACCTCCCTATATATTTCTAGTTTCTCCTTTTTAAAATTATATTGCTAAATTTTAAAGTATAATTGTGAATGTATCAGCCAACTAACATAATCTTTTACATTAGTAACATATAATAAATAATAACAAAAATTCATCTGATTCCTCAGTTTTTTTCTTTTAAACTAAAATTAAGTGCTGTAATAAAACTAATAATTTATGCTATTTATATGTAACTTTTCTTTAACTTTCCCTAAGCCTTTATCTGAACCTTCTCCATTGTCCTTCCATTTCTTCTTTTTGCTACTCTTACTTAGTTTTCAGGTTCATAGTAATCTACCAAATGAACCATACTATTAATTCCATTCTTTGTAGTATGGTTCTTAGTCTCCTTATTTAGTATTTCCCAAACTGTGGTCCATGGAAAACTGTCTTGTGGGCTGCAAAAAGCTGGCAGTCTTTGTAATTCTGACTTCCCTTCTTGTTTCCTGTCTTGTTTCCTGTCTTGTTTCCCTGTCCTAATGCTGAGATAAAGGCGCTTTGCAGTGAAGATCAAATGGAAATGAGAGAGATAGCTTAGGTGTATGTCATCAATTGCTGTTGTTGCCACCAGGATATTATGGAAATATATGTGTAAGATGGCCTTCACAATTGCAAATGGAGGTGGTTTGTGAGATGGTCTCTATTAAAAGGTGGAAAAGTTGAACAGCCCTGATTTTTTTGTCTATTTTTGTCCAGTTCCTTTTCTGTTCACCTGTGGAGACATTGTTAACTTTCTCCTAGCCTAAACAATTTCCAAACTATTATCCTTTCACTGAATTTTAAAGTTGCCAATTGATTGGGCCCAATTATTAATTTTGATGGTTTAAATTAATGCTTCTGCTTTACTCAAATTATCCTTTCATTAAAACTATATCCTACACACAACAATATTTGCAATACGTATTACAATTAAGACACACAAGACAAACTTGGACAGAACACAAACTTATTATGTCATGACACAGAACCATGTTTTTTTGTTGTTGGTTGTTGTTTTTCTTCAGCTGGCACCAGCGCTTTCTGATGATCTGAAAGACAAGAAAATATTTCTACCCCCGTCGAGGTGGCCATTATAACTTAAAATACTGCCTAAGATCTGTTAGGGGAATCGGTTACAGCTAGTTCCTTACCACTTCCATGGGCGAGTGAGCTACAACTTTACGAGAACAAGAGCGCTTCATCGGTACTCGTGACCTTCCACTCCCTCAAATTACCTCTAGAGTTGCTAGCCCTCCCCAACAGTGGCATGCCTCAGTTTCCCTCTTGTACTACAGATCAGGCTTAATGTGTGAAGCTATAATGCTTCTCCTTAGCACAAGGTGTTGGTTAGTTATTGTTCCAGCAAGCAAAAAGCTTTTCTTTTCCTGAAAAGAATCATATACAGTGTTACTTATTAAGACTGTAGTAATAATAATATTGACATTAAATTTTGTTAAATGGGCGCTTATAAATATTTTGCTTGTATTTGGACAATTTACTTGAGGGGACAGATGTTTTTTATATTCCTTTGAAATATCCAGGCAGCCTGTATTCACATATAATGTTGGATTTGAAAGCAAGCTAAAAGTGTTATCAACTCAGCCTTGAACAGAGACACAGTGAAGTTTCAGGGCTTGGATTCTTAAAACAAAGATTTGTTTTCTTAAAGAGTAAATTTAACCTTAAGGATTGAATGTATAGATTTCATTCTTTTCTTTTTGAATATTAAAAATGTGTTTAATATAGCTTTTGCTTGAATATAAGATGTTCTTTTTGTGATGCACAACATCTCTCCTAATTCATTACAAATAGGTGATTCCTCGTCTATGGAATTTGGACATGGTCCAGTGTTGAAGAATAGTGCAGAATAAAACTATACTCTTCAGCTCAGGCCACCGGAAATGTTGCCTTTTTTGGCAGAACTAGTGTACTGGAGATTCTGTATCAGCTTCAGATTAATTTAAAATTGGAGCTTTATACTGAAATAAATGTGGAAATTACTAATGCAGTCACTGCAGTGTATCCTCTGTTAATTATTCAGACTTACTTCAGTTTATGTTGTTTCCAAAGTTTTAAATGTGTGCTGCATAATTTTGTATTGAAAAGTTATAGGCATCACAGATGCTAAATGAGACAATAAGATTCTGAGAATCTTAAGCTAGTCGAGGATATTCCAGAACCTGTGAAAATTTACATTAAATCATAAGAGTCAGGAGAGGTACACTATAAATGATTAGGTGAATTGTCAGTACAAGGAAAGGGATTGAATTGAAATAGTGTGATAGAAAAGGGAAAAACTATATTTTTGGTTTAATTTAAGAATTGACACTACTTGTCTGTCATTAAAAGAAAAATATTTCTTGACAACTTTCAATTCTATTGACAGATCACTCCATCAATCCAACAACATAAAACAGATGAAAATGGTAGGGTTAATCTGGGAGTAATTAGCATTAATGCACCCAGGTAAGTAATGAAAAGGTATAGACAAAAATTAACTTTTGATAACTCTCTTAACTGGTCCCAAACAAGGAAATTTGCCAGACCAGGGAGGTCCCCTGCCACTGGCTTCCAGCTTCCTGCTGGCTCCGCTTCCAGTGCCAGTTGGCCCTCCTCCTTCAGCTTCCCGAGCCCCAGGGCTCCCATCCTGCCACTGGCCTCCCTGCCCTTGGGCTCTCTGGTCCAGGAACATGAATGTTGCTGGATCACAGATGATGTTGGACCAGAAAGTCCCGATTTAGGGAGGTACAACCTGTAATATATTTTTAAAGATGAGAAATCCCGGTCTACATTAGGTACTATATGGTGGTAGATACTTTTAAGTTAATTAGCTATATGTTTGCTAACGTTGTCTAAACACTTTTTAATAGAATACTCCATAGGTCTGCCAAGAGACGCTGTTGTTCTTGTTTTCAGGATTTTTTGTAGACATGGAATGCACGCTTAACCACCATGTAACACCTAACATTTTATTTGCATATTTATTTACATAATGAATATGTAATAAATATGCAAATAAAATGTTACTGGTCCACCAAAAGCCCTGGCCCCTTGCCTAACTCCTAGAGCCTCCCACCTTTCTACTACCTCCAGCACCAGCCACTGACCCTATAGTCTCCTGCAACCAATCCCCCTATACCAGCCTCCTTCCCTCAGTGCCATCCCCCATCCCAAATGCCTCCCATCCCTTAGAGCCCCCATCACCAGACATCCCAGTGCCAACTTCTTGTTTCCAGAGCTCCACTGCACCCACTCCACCCCCTGAGCTGGCCCTAGTGCCAGCCCTATATCCCCTAAATTAGCCCCAGAGCCACCCACTACTAGCCCCACCCCCAGAACCCCAAGTGCCAGCCCCCCTCCCAGGATGGCCCCGTGCCAAGACCCTGCTTCTTAGAGCCCTTCACCCCCAAAGCACCCCAATACTAGCCCACCCCCAGAGCCTGTCCCGCCCCCCTCACCTAGCCCTGCACTACCTCCCAGGTGCCAGCTGAGCGCTGCTGCCTGGGGTGCAGCTGCTCTAAGGTGGCTGTGCCAGGCTATTCACAGCCCTCCTGCCATGTAGCAAAGCACTCTTCCACTGCCGGTAAGAGACCCTGCCTGCTTGGCTTAGAGGCGGGGCAGGACATGCCTCTCCCAACAGCCACAGTGGGAGCGGTGTGCCACAAGCCACAGCCCCCAGAGCCACGGCAGCCGAGCAACATTTGACCTGTAGTTGGAAACGGCTGGTCCAAATGATCTAAACTATGCTAGAAGTGAGATTGTAAAAAAAGGCATTGAGAATTGGTCAAAATGGTGGAATATTAAAGCAAATGTACATGCAAATAACTACAAAGTTAGTTGTGAGAACATCTTAAACTTTAGGCATTTCTTGACTTGTGAAATTTCTAACCTTTCATTAATACAGGTTGAACCTCTCTAGTCCAGAACACTCTGGTCCGGAAACATCCTTCGTCCGGAATGATTTTAGTTAGTTGGATGTCCACTTTTTGTGGGTGTGGCCAAGTTTCCTGCAATCCCATAAATTTTGTTTACAGTCCTAGTTCACAGTGTTCTGAGCTGTTATTTAGCTCTAATTTACCCCTAAAATGTTCTTTAACAGAACAGAAAGAAGTGAAAATGTTGGTAATGCTGCTTGACAATATTGACCTCCTGTGGTCTGGAAAATTCTCTGGTTTGGAGCTGGTCAGATCCGGACTAGAGAGGTTCAACCTGTACATTTTTGCCTTTACTGTAATTTTGATATTGATAATAGAGCATGTATGTGGGGAGGAGAAAATTG
The DNA here is from genome assembly GCF_052426305.1 of Pelodiscus sinensis. Taxonomy (NCBI): domain Eukaryota; kingdom Metazoa; phylum Chordata; order Testudines; family Trionychidae; genus Pelodiscus; species Pelodiscus sinensis. Next base: position 82,993,151 of record NC_143053.1, read on the forward strand.
TAAACTCTAAAAGCCAAATAAGTCACAGGTACCTTTATTAAGATTCATTTAAAAATCTTTTTGAAAAACTGCTATTAACTTATTGTATTATAACAGTTTGTGTTATGATTGTTGTATATTTCAGGGGAGAGCATACTTTACAGCTTAAAGCCTCTTACAACAGGAACATATTAGATTGCCTCATTATCAAGTTTAATGTCCTGCCTGACCCAGAGAAACCTGTGTGTTTGAATGTTAAGTATGACAAAAATGCTGCTTTTGCAGCAGGAAGTACCTTCCCTGGTGAGTAGCTCTATTCAGTTTTTTAAAAAATTTAGAAAACTGTCCAAATACATTCTGGCTTTTGATGTTTGTAAAAATTGATTTGTGTGATTTATTTCAGTGGTGATCAGTATTTTCATACATCACGTTTATCCAATATTCCGTAATGCCTGACTGGCAAAAAGAACTTTGCCATCAGCATTTTGGCTTTACTGATCGAGAAACAAGAGGCAAATATGTGACATGAGTGAAAGAAGTTCCAGTGTTGCCCTTTTTACCCAGTTTTTTCTTCACGCCTGCAAAAAGCGTGGAGGAGAAGAGATGCTTTCGTCATCCTGTCCCTCTCAGTCTTACTCCACTTTCTTTTCCTTTGCAACTAAAAACCATTTAGAAGTAAATCCATATTTTTTGTGTCCAAACTGGCTCAATCCATCTCTAAACAAAAAAAAAGCTCCAGCGTATGTTCTCAGTTTTAGGGTATAATCTAGACTGGTATCTTCTATTTCCACTCATCCCAAGAATGTTCCTGTGATTCCTTTCCAGTTATATATTTGATATAAAAGGGCCTAGAGATTCATAACCACCTCAGAGGGCTAAAGGGGAGCATCATGTGGGGAGAGAAGCTATCCCATCACAAGAATGAAAATCCTTTGCCTTAAAGTTAAAAGAATGGAAAAGTGCTATAAAGCCTAGGAAAACAGCCAAGAGGCAATCTACAGCTGCACATTCTTTTACCTGTTGTAGGTTGTCCCTCTCATTAGAGGAAACATTTTAATCAGACAAAATACCTGATTCATAAATAGAAAGAATCACTCTTTCAGATGTTTGAGACCATGAAGAGGAAAATGTTGGTCACCATAGCTGAGATTAGCCCCTAAGATTGGCACAAGGTAATAGCCATGGCATCCCCAGCCTCACTACCACCACCACATTGAGATATCTCTCTGTTGGCTGTTCTGGGTGCCTAGAACCAACACACCTGCACTGCTAGGGAATGGCACATGAGCATTTTTGTGGGTTTCCTTTGAGGGATGTTAGCGTGTAATTGAATAGTCGTGTAACTGCATCAAATTTTAGTAGTGACAAAACTATTAAGTAGTCTCCGGAGGCAGAGCTGGCAGCCAGTGCACTCCTGGCCTTGCTCTCGGGGAGCCCCCTGCAGCCATGAGCTGCTTATCAGAAACAGCAGCATGGGGCAGGAGGTGGAAGCCGGTTTAAAAACCAGCTACCTGCACAGACCAGCTCCCTGCTGCTCTATGGGATGCACACACGCATGCAGCAGCAGCGTGGGAGAGGCAGGTGTCATTGGCTCCTGCCTCCTTCTCTCCCGCCTGTTCCCCTCACCCTCTGTGCTGCTGCCTCTCTATCAGAGTTGACAAAATTAACCAATAACCCCAGGCTTATTGGTTAATAGTGTAGTCATCTACACATAAACATACTTAGTTTCCTTTACCTCCCCCTCCATCATTTTTCTCCATGGAGGCAAATCCGTGGGGAATATGAATTATGTGCATTCACAGTGGCACAGAAAACCCCCTCAGGAATAAATTACCTGAAAATTTCCTTGTTTGATGTTTGTACATAATTTTTCGTTAAACCAAAATTCTGAATAGATCTTGTTTATTCAAAAGAAATATTTAGAATTAGTGGTCACTTTTTCATAAATTAACATTTGTCCGCAGAGGTTTATTCATAAAGTCTTCGTATTCAGTGCAACTCTCTAATTGTTGTGTTCAAAAGTGGCCACTGTCTGTCTTATCCAATGAGCATGAAACCTCAGGGAAGATAGTGGCCCCCATGTGGCCAGAAGATTAAGAGGATTCTATGAGGAAAATGTGAATGTAGTTATTTTTAAGGTTGTGTGGTATCCACTGTGCCTAAGTGCCCCCTGACTGTCCTCATCTAGCCCCTCTCAGGGCAAGTTACAGTCTGTATGGGTTGCTCATCATTGGCATTGGGGTTATCTCTACTGCCCCGCTTACCCAGGCTGCTTGTAATCCGCCTCCGAACCCTGGGCCTTGCCACCGGCCCCTAGCCAGGGGGAGTCTTGGCTGGCCCTCTCCCAACCCTAGCTGGCTATCCCCCGCTGGTCTCCCTCCTGGGAGCTCCTGCTTCCTCTGCAGTCAGCCCTTCACCGGCTCCCCCCACTAAGCAAACTGTGCTTTTCTATATAGCTGCCGGCTGGGCCCTCACTCGCCCTAATGGCTTCAGCTGGCCTCTCCAAGCCAACTGTGCTGCACTAGATAGCTGGCAGTTGGCTTCAGCTGGCCTCTCTGTTCCCAGCCCCGGCTCAGGGCCTGCGTCCTGGTCTTAAAGGGCCAGTGCAGGGCAAGCTCCCTGTCACAAATGGTAATTGAAGAATCTAACATTATACCCATAATTCTTAGGAATAAAAATTGTGTTACACTAAGAAACTTACCTAAAGGACCCATATTTAACTAGTTCTAACTCTGATGGATTTACTGGTAATATTAGGAGTAAGTATAGTAATTTTAGATAGATGTTCAACAAAAGGTTGAATAACAGTTTAAAGCACAACACTCAGTTCAGCCTTAACTGAGGACCACGTTTTCTGCCAATTCAAGTACATAAAAAGTTAATAAATGGAGAAAGGAGAAAACTTGTTCTCATTAACTTCTGAGTACAGGCAGTCCCCGACTTACGTCGGATCTGCAGTTACGAACGCGGCTTTTCTCGCCCCGCAGGACACGGACTGCGGGACCTCGTGGACCCGCCACCCGTGTACTCCGGGGCGAGAAAAGCTGCTCCGCATCTCCCTGGTCTGCAGACCAGGAAGACGCAGAGCAAAGCTGCGGAAGGGCTCGGGCAGCCGGGCAGCCCAGGCACACCTGGGCTGTCCCGCCGCCGGCTTCCCCGAAGGCTTTGCAAAGCCGCGGGGGAAGCTGGCGGCGGGACAGCCCAGGTGCGCCTGGGCTGTCCCGCTGCAGGCGTGCTCCAAGGCTTTGCTCCCCATCTCCCTGCAGACTAGGGAGATGGGGAGCAAAGCCGCGGAGCACGCCCACAGGGGGACAGCTCAAGCGCACCCAGGCTGTCCCGCTGCGGGCGTGCTCCAAGGCTTTGCTCCCCGTCTCCCTGGTCTGACCAGCAGACCAGGGAGATGGGGAGGAAAGCCTCGGAGCACGCCAGCAGTGGGACAGCGCGGCGAGCCTGGAGTGTCCCGCTGCCCGCGTGCTCTGCGGCTTTGTTCCGTGTCTCCCAGGTCAGCAGACCAAGGAGACGGAGCAAAGCCGTGGAGGACTTGGGCATCCCCACCCCTGTCTCCCTGGTCTGCTGGGGGGGGGAGGTGCAGCTAGTGCCCCCCCCAGCAGACCAGGCTTTTCTTGCCTACCCCTGGGGTAGAGCAGCTGGGGGCTGCCGGTTTGCTCCCGCAGCGCTGCTCTGGACCAACCCGGCAGCACCCCAGCTGCTCTGCCCCAGGAGTCCTGATTCAGCCGCTGCTGGTCAGTTTCAGCAGCGGCTGAATCAGGACGCCTGAGGCAGAGCAGCTGGGGTGCTGCTGGGTTGCTCCAGTAGCGCCAAGGAACCGCGCTACTGGAGCAACCCAGCAGCACCCCAGTTGCTCTGCCCCAGGAGTCCCCAAGTCAGCCGCTGCTGAAACTGACCAGCGGCTGACTACAGGAAGCCCGAGGCAGAGTTGCTCTGCCCCAGGCTTCCTGCAATCAGCTGCTGATCAGTTTCAGCAGCAGCTGACTTGGGGACACCTGGGTTTCTTAAGTTGAATCTGTATGTAAGTCAGAACTGGCGTCCAGATTCAGCCGCGTTTGAAACTGATCAGTTTCAGCCGCGGCTGACACCAGTTCCGACTTACATACAGATTCAACTTAAGAACAAACCTACAGTCCCTATCTTGTACGTAACCCGGGGACTGCCTGTATAAGATAAGATGCAGTGGAATTTAATGAAAGCAAGGGAGATGTATATTAGACATTAAGGAGAACTTCCTACCAAGGCAGTTAAGCACTGGAATACATTGCCTAGAGAGGCTGTAGAATCTCTGTCATTGGAGATGTTTAAAAGCATGTTAGACAAACATCTGCCAGAAATACAGGGAAAATCTGTGTCACCAGTTATGACTTCTGTTCCTTGTGTTTTAGAATATCGTGTCTGAAGTCCAAAATTTTAACTAATTCTTCTTCAAGAGTTCATTTGGCAGCCTTCTCAGCTTATGTCTTAATTGTTGGTAGGTTGTTGTGTGTACAGTAAAAAGATTCCTGAAAGGATTGTCTACTAAAGTACCCTTGCACTCTCCTTAGGGTATCCATTTCCAGCATGGGTTCTTAATTTGTTTTTATTTATACTTATGCTGTGATTATGAAGATACCTCTTGACACCTTGGCAGAGCAAACTTTATTTTATTTATCTGTTAAGACTGTTTATTATTGCTATAACATCAGTAAAAAGAATGAGAAAATTGCATGCAGTACCACCATTTATTGCTTTCCATAAAGATTAGGTGGTCCTTAGACATTTTTCTTCCAAAAGTAATACCTGAGCTTCACATAAGCCCAGCAATAAATTTGAGTTTTTTCAGAAACCATTTGCTAATTAACATGAATCTGCTTTACATCCATTAGATGCCAAGAGTGTTCTAGCATAGTAATTTTCAAACTAAGGGTCGTGATCTGCAGCAGTCCCGGACAGGCGCAAGCCAGGCTTGCTCAGTTGATCTGTTTCAACAAGCACCTCTAGAAGAACATATTAAGAAATATAGAAACAAAAGCTACTTCATAGCAAATAATTATAATTGCCTAATAGTTAGGATGTTTAAACACTGGAATAAATTGCCTAAGGAGATTGTGGAATTTTCATCATTGGAGGTTAAATAAATACCTGTCAGAGTGATTTAGATATAGTGCTGGATCCTGGACTGGACTTGATGACCTCTCAAGATTCCTTCTGATTCTATAATTTGTGATTCTATGATAGCTTATTTTTATTTTAAAATTAGTGGTTTTAGAAAAAGTGTTAGTGTTTTATTTTCTATAATCACATATACAATTGAAAATACTGTTAGCCATGTGACACCTGCAAATTGCATCTGTGAAAGTCCTATTTATGGATCCTTTCTTAATGCCAAAGGGTATGTCTACACATCAAAGTTAATTCAAAATAACAGTCGTTATTTCAAATTAACTTTAATAGTGTCTACACAGGCAAACCGCTATTTCGAATTAACTTCGAAATAGTGGGTTGCTTAGTTCGAATTCTATGAGGAGTAACACCAAACTTGAATTAGCTAATTCTAAATAAGTGCTGTGTAGACCCTTAGTCCAAATTAGCTGGCCTCCAGCCTTCCCAGTTTCTCCTGGTGGCCACTCTTGGGCCAAACCAGGAAAACTCTTCTTCCTCCCCCCAGCCCCGGAGCCCTTAAGGGGGCAGACTCTGGCCACAGTGCCTGTGCCAACTCCAAGCCTGCCGGCCCAGAGCCAGCAGTCACTGACCCGACCCAGTGGCCCCAAAACATGAGCTAGCAAGCCACTGGCAGCCAGCCCTCCACTGCTCCCCAGGAGCAGTCTGCCAGCTCTCAGGAGCCTGCCAGAGCCCAGAGAAAGTGGGTGCCTTCCTGGTCCGGGGGAGATCAGGGTGGACCGTACTCAGGTTTGGGGGGATTCCCCCAACGTCCATGATCTCTGCACTAGACAGAGGAACACAGCCGTCTAGGGCAGGATAGCTGCCAGCCTGGCCACCAAAGGCCACATGCGAACCCAGGAGCAGGTATGCATGAAAATCAGGTTGGTCCAGCAAGACCCCCAACCCTGAGCTTCTCCTCTCCCTTCCTCCCCTTGCCTCCCCCTTCCAGCTCCCTCCTCCCAGGTTTCCCCCTCTCCTCTCCCATCCTCATTGCCACCCCAGTTTTGGTCAATAAAGACAGTTTGTTTTTGGCAAGAAATGTGTTTTTATTTGACATCAGGAAGTGGGGTTAGGAAGGGGTAAGTGGAAGGACCTGAGAGAGAAATGAAGCACAAGCCCCCAGTGGGGCAGGCCAGGGAGGCTCTTAGTGCTCCTCAGGGTGGAAGCTCTCCTGCAGGGCCTCCTGGATACTGACAGCTCTCCGATAGACCTCCAGGATCGCAGCCTGCAGAAAGTGCAGCCAGGCTCGCAGCAACACGTTCACAAGAAGCACCAGAGTGCCCAGGAACAGCTCCGGCTCCGTGTTGCAGAGTGCTGTGGTGTCCCGAGTGAGGGCAATCAGAGCACGCAAAGACACAAATGCTTTGCTGTCCCTCATCGAGGCAGGCAAGCAAGCAGGGACACCTTAGAACTGGCCGCCCGGGGGCAGGGGGAGGGGGGGTTGCCTCAGTCAGCAGCCCCACACAGACACTCGTGACCTGATGCCCTGCCTGACCTGGTTCTGGCTGGCTTTAAATCTGAATCTGTGTCCAGTCAGTGTGAATGCAGTATTTCGAATTAGCAAAAAGCTATTTCAAACTGCATTTTGTGTGTAGATGCGTTAATTCGAATTACAGGCAGTCCCCGGGTTACGTACAAGATAGGAACTGTAGGTTTGTTCTTAAGTTGAATTTGTATGTAAGTCGGAACTGGCGTCCAGATTCAACCGCTGCTGAAACTGACCAGCAGCTGACTACAGGAAGCCCGAGGCAGAGTTGCTCTGCCCTGGGCTTCCTGGAATCAGCTGCTGATCAGTTTCAACAGCGGCTGAATCAGGACGCCTGGGGCAGAGCAGCTGGGGTGCTGCCGGATTGGTCCAGTAGCGCCGAGGAGCGGCGCTGCGGGACCAACCCAGCAGCGCCCCAGCTGTTCTACCCCAGGCGTTGGCAAGAAAAGCCTGGTCTGCTGGAGGAGGGGGAGGGGCGCACTAGCTGCGCCCCCTCCCCCCAGCAGACCAGGGGGACGCGGAGCAAAGCCACGGAGGATGCGGGCAGCGGGACCGTGGCGCGTCTGGGCTGTCCCGCTGCCCGCGTCCTCTGCGGCTTTGCTCCACATCTCCCTGGTCTGCTGCGGGGGGGGGGCAGCAATAATAAGAGTAATAATAAAAGTAATAATAAGAGCCTCCGGAAAAGGGCACTTTTTCCGGAGGATCGGGGCCAGTGTAGACGCTCTTTTCCGGCTTTTTTAAAAGCCGGAAAAAAGCGGCGGACATTTTTATTTAAATGCCGCGGGGGATATTTAAATCCCCCGCGGATTTCCCTACGACGACTAGTGAAATTTACATGCCCCTTCCGGAAAAGGGGCCAGTGTAGACGTAGCCTACTAGTATTAACCATTGGAAAAAGAGGGTTTCAAGCCACCATATTCTAGCATTTTATAATATTTAAATCTTTTGATATTCAGATTATAAAGGGTTATAGTTGTGCTACTGAGCTGAAGCATCAGTATACTTGCTACAAAGTCCTACTGCCATGAGAGGTCAACAGGATAATATTTAGCCCTTATTATTTTTTAGATCATGTTTGCGTAGCACAGCAGTTCTCAGACTTAAATGCAGTGTAACCCTTATGACAACACAAATTTCTATATGACCCCAAAAGGCCTGAGCCCACCCAAATGGGAACGAGGGAGACCAAAGCCCAAGCCTCACTTCCCTGAGTGGGCAAGCCAGCTGAAGCTGAAATCCAAGGGATTCAGTCCTGGGCAAGAAGCCTGTAACCTGAGCCCATCCACCCAGGACTGAAGATTTTGTGCTTGAGCTTCCATTCCAAGTAGTGGGGTTTGGGTTTTAGCCTTAGGCTCCAGCAGTCTAATGCCAAACCTGGGGATCCCAATAAATTGGGGTTGTGACTTGTGACCCATTTTTGGGTCCCAACCTGCAGTTAGAACTTCAGGTATAGCAAAATGCTCTTGAATATGTGTTTAGCTTAGATTAATTATGAAATATTTTTGGTTGCCTCCTAACAAATACAATATGCTGATAAACAAATACTGCTGTATTTAAAATAAAACTTTTTCTCTGCAGTGTTTTGTTTTAAAGATAATTAGTTTTTATTAATTTAAACATGGGCTAACACTCATTCTCAGTTTTATTGTCTACTTGTGACAAATGTGGACGGGGAGGGAGATGGAGGATGCTAATTTACGTATCATTCTTGAAGTCAGATCTGAGTTTCTGAATGTAACCTTGAAAAATAACATCTTAATTATTTATTTCTGCAGATTTTATGGTTAGCATAATATCTGAAGATAACAGCATTATTAAAAATATTAATCCAGGACGGATTTTTATGAAAATGTGGGAAGGACAGAGTAGTGGAAACAAAGTACCAGCTAATGTGAGTAATTGGGAAATGTTGTAATACACACAATTTTTATCAGAAGAGAATTCTATGTGCTTTGTTTATAGAAACGTCTTTCTCTGAATTGCAGCGAATAGTTATTAATTTTACTGTCTGAGAAATGTATGTCCATGCCAGCTGCTCTCCCAGTTACTTTAAACAAGATTAAACAGGCAAAACTGTAGGACTCCCAACATTAAGAATGTTGTTGCTATTGAGCAGAGATTCATTAATTCACACTCAGGGGAGACCTATTACAAATTACACTGGGAAGTTTCTGAATTGCCAAAAAACAGTAAAGGAGCATAATGGAAGTGTAATGTGTATTAATATATATTTCATGTTTTTTGACAGTTGTTTAATATATGATGATGCAACAATATACAATTTTAAAATAATGAAATATAGTCATGAGATTAAGATTATCGTAACAGTATTGTGCAGTTTTCTTAATGTAAGGAAATCTGTTGTTTTGAATTTGTGTATATAGCTGAAGTTTTAGGTACTGTGGTTCTTAAAAAGCATGAATTCATGACTCTAAAAAGCTGCTAATCTCCAAACCTTAAAAACCAAAGGAGCCTCTTTATGCTCTGTCAGGATGTCAGAAGAGATGTGAAGAGTTACCAGTTGCCAATTTGATGCACTTTCTTTGAAGCCTCAAATTCTTCAAGTGATTGCTCATGTTCATTCAACATAGGGGTGTGTAACAGAAGTTTTTCCTTAAGCAGTACCCATAGGGGCTGGAGTCCCCAGCGTCCCTTGGAGTGGCACATTCATGCTGCACTGTATAGGGCACCCCTCCCACCGTGGTCCCTCCCTCCTCAGTTCCTTCTTACTGCCGGTGATGGTGCTTGGAACAGCATGCTCCAACATCAGCTGTGGCAATCATTCCCTTTGCATCCAAGTTCCCCTTTAATGAACTGTGATATACCTGTGAACTGTAAATCTTCAACATATATGGGAAAAAAAACTGCCTGGGGGATGGAGCATGCCCTGCTCTCCCCCCAAATCCCTGGCTTCAAAACCTGTACTGCATGTCACAGGCAAATGCCAGTTAGCGACCTGCATCTGACTGTTTACGTTGTCTGGGGGGAAGGACATATGTTGGACAAGTATCATGTTTGCAGGTCTTTACATTCCATAACTGCTAAGGAGCATAGAATTTGGCTGAAAGTGTTCTTGATGGAGTCTGTGCTAGCTCTGTCAGTCCAGCAGTTGGACTTGGCACCAGGTCCTGGTGCCTCAGGGCACAGCGCACTGCTGGTGTCAACAGCTTGGCAGCACTCATCACCCCCAGCCCTGACTAGGCTTGCTAGGAAGCCAGGCAAAGACCACTCCTCATACAAAGATAAGGGGAGGAAAGGCAATCAGCCAGCAGACAACCCAGAGAAGGCTCAGGAGACACCAAGCCTGCATCCTGGTCACCGTCATCGGTGTTGGAGATCTGTCTTCCCTCCACACCAGAGGCGTTACAGGCCAGAAACAGGACATAAGCACCATGCCGGTTCTGCCCGCAACATCAGGCACTGGGGTGAACTTCCATTTGGTTCCCGCTGCTCAGCATGGTCCAGTCCTGCTCTCCTCCAGCATCTGAGAGGAAAGTGTTATTAAGTCCCCATAGGTCTGCACGTGAGAGACCAGGGCATGATGTGCAATCTTCTGTATTGCTGAAGTTAGTGCACAGACCTGTGCGGGCATACTCACCCTGGCACCAGAAGCATAGAGGAGATAGCGACTCTTCCAACTCGTTGCACTCGCTGAGGGGACCGCTCCCCATGACACAGGCACCATTCGTCACGCTATAGATACTCGTCAGCACCAAGCCTCTACAGCTGCAGAGGCAAGTCCCATTTCTCCTGGTCCCTGTCCTGGTACCATGGAGCCTTGGTCCAGCACCATTTGCCAGACTTAAGTAATGGGTCATTGGGCCTTTGAAGTTCCTGTAGACGCTCCCGGTCACCACTGTCTCTATTTGTGACAGAGATTTAACACCAGAAAAGCTGCTGTTCCCATTCATCCTCATGGGCTTTGGCAAACATCCATTCCCGCAGCGTGGGGTTAGAAACAGCCTCCTTCCCACCCGGTGCAGTAGACTGCGCAACTGACCATTGCACGGCACACTGTGGCCACAGTTGCAGTGGCAGCCACAATGGTGCCCATGGACTCCCTGGAGCTTCCTAGTCCCAGTCCCAGCTCACCTGCCCAGTTGCTGGTGTGTCCCAGGCTCCTTCAGTACTGCCAGGGCCTTGTGGACCCCAAGGGGGCGTGGGCACGCCTTTTCCCCTCACCCAACAAGCAGTGGGCACAGAGGACCAGCCCCCACAGGATGAAGAAGCCCAGTTGTCCCTGGCCTCTTCCTTCTCATTCCCAGACAAGACAGTCGTGGCTTCCTTCCTGGTGGTACCCCAGAAGGATTTGAGGGCCCACCAGGACCTCCTAAGGAGGGTAGCCAATGGCCTATGCTTACGAGCCCAGGAGGTGCAGGAATCTTTGGACTCATTCGGAGTCCTGCGTGAAGTGGGTCCAGGCAGGATGGCATTACCCTTGCATGAGACGGTCACCAAAATTGCTAAGGCGCTGTGGTAGACACCCTCCTCCATTCCACCAATAGCCAAGATGGCAGAGTAGAATTACTTTGTCCTGGAGGGGAGCCATGACTACCTTTATACCCACCCACCGCCCAACTCCCTCATGGTGGAGTCCATGAACTACAGGGAACGCCAAGGCCATCCAGTGCCAGCACCTAAGAGTAAAGATTCCAAACGACTGGACTTGTTTGGTAGAAAGGTTTATTCCTCGATCAGCATCCGAGGGTGGCAAGCCCTCAGGCCCTTTTTGCAGGGTATGGCATGAACACCTGCGGAGTGTTGGCAAAGTTTGAGGCCTCCTTGCCCGAAAAGTCTCACAAGGAGTTCAAGGCCCTCATTGAGGAAAGTTCCTCAGTGACGCTGCCAGCTCTGCAAGTGGCATCTGATGCTGCAGACTCAGCAGCTCTCTCCATAGCTTCAGCAATGTGCATGAGGCAGGCGGCCTGGTTTCTCCTGTCGTATCTGTCTCCGGAGGTACAGAACTCCATTCGGGACTTGTCATTTAACATGTGGGCCCTGTTCACAGAACAGACAGACACACAGAATTGCACAGGCTCAAGGACTCATGTGCAACCTTAAAAACTTGTGGGCGGTTCAAGCAACAGGTCCTCTAGCAAGTGCCAATATCCTCACCTGAAGAGGGCCCCTTCATACCTTAAGCCTCCAAAGTGCAAACAAGGACACCACCTATCATCTGGCCAACAATTGATCAATCAGGCGAAGTCCCAGGGCAAGCGGTTCTTTTGAGGGTGTGCCTGAGGACAACATACCAGACTCCTTGGATCCTGCCTGTTTTTTACCAAGCTCCATTCCTTCCTCCCAGTATGGAGGGAAATTAAATTGGACTGTTGGGTCCTGGCCCCTGTCCAACATGGCTGCATCCTCCAGTTCTCTATACTGCCTTCCCACCCACTGCTTCTGTCTCTCTTCAGGGACCCCTCTCATGAGCAACTCTCAAACAGGAGCTTTCCCAGTTGCTTCAGGTGGGAGCAGTGTAGAGAGAACCACCATAATTTGAGAACAAGAATTTCTACTCCTTATTCCCCAGGCGAAGGGGGAACTATGGCAGGACCTGCGAGGCCTCAAGTATCTTGTCTGCTTCAAGTTCTGTATGGTCTCCCTGGTCACTATTTGTCCCTGAACTGAATCCTAGGGACTGGTTAAGTCACCCTCGACCTCAAAGATGCATACTTCCACATTGCCATCTTTGATGGCCTCACACAATTCCTGAGATTTATAGTTGTAAGGAACACTTCCAATTTGCAGTCCTGACCTTTGGACTTTCTACAGCCCCCAGGGTTTTTATCAAATGTGTGTTAGAGATGGCAGCATACCTCAGGTGTCAGGGCATTCAGGTGTACCCTTACCTGAACAATTGACTAGTCAAGGGGCTGTCCAAATGGAAAGTTCAGTGGTACATCCTCCTCCTCTTCCTGGACATGTGCCATCAGCTTGGCCTCCTAATAAACAGAAAGAAATCCCTCTTGGTGCCCACCCAGAGGATAGAGTTCATAAGAGCAGTCCTGGACTCCACTAGAATCAGAGCATCACTTTCCCAGGAGAGATTTGAGGCGCACACTGCCCTCATTCATCAGCTCATGCTTGCCCCCATGACTACAGTTCAAGTTTGTTTCCAGATCTTGGGCCTTATGGTGGCTTATGCATATGTGGTGCCCCTGGCCAGGCTCAGGATGAGCCCCCCTCCCCCCCCCAGCAGTGGTTGACCTCTGTTTACTCTCCAGCAACACATTCCCTAGAGTAGGTAGTGACAGTGATGCCCCGGTCCTGTCTGCTCTGGGCTGGTGGACAGACCCAACACAGGTTATGTCAGGCGTGCCATACCTCTCTCAACCATCCTCCAGGGAACTGGTGGCCAACGCATTAGATTGCGATTGTGGAGCCTACATGGGAACCCTTTGCACCCAGGCTATGTGGTTCCCTCAAAAAAGAGCTTTCACATTTGCATGGCATGCTATGAGCAGTCGGAAATGTACGCACGGTGTTCTTTCTAAATCTAACGGGCAGAGTGGTGTGCGTACTCATGGACAACATAGCCACCATATATTATATAAACAGATGGGGGAGGGGCAGTCTCCAGAGCTCCGCATAGAGGCAATGAGGCTCTAGGAGTTTTGCGTCCTGCACAGCATCACGCTGGAAGCTTGTCACCTTCGAAGAGTCCAACACATGATCATAGATTTTCTCAGCAGAGAGTTCTTCTCTTACCATAAATGGGCTCCCCATGCCGAGATGACTGTTTCCCTCTTCCAAGACTGGGACTATCCCCTAGCAGATCTCTTCACAACAACAGATTACACAAAGTTCAGTCAGTTCTGTTCCAGACACGGCCTTGAGCGGGGCTCTCGGCTTGATGTGTTCCTGTTCAGGTGGTCGGAAGGCCTTCTGTATGCCTTCCCTCCATTTTCCCTCATCAGAAAGGTCCTACAAAAGGTCAAGAGGGACAAGGTGGTGATCATCCTCAACACTCTGACCTGCCCTCCTCAGTGCTGGTTCGAGGTGCTGATGAACCTGGTGTCCCACATGCCCAGGAGGCTGCTGCTGAGGCTGGACCTGCTCTCCAAGGACCAAAGTAGATTGCTCCATCTGATGGCATGCTTCATCCATGACTGAACCTGAAGGAGCTGGAATGTTCGGAGGACATGCAACTGGTCCTCCTTGAGAATCATAAGCTCTCAACATGATCAACTTACGTAACTAAATGGACCCATTTCTCCAAATGGGGGCAACAATGGTGGATGGTTCCAGGTTAGGCCTCCCAGAAGCAGAAAGGTTTGGCCTTGGCCACCACCAAGGTCCACTTGGCAGCCATCTCTGCCTTTCACCCGCTGCTGCAGGGTCGCTCGATATTTTTCCATGGTGTTACCTCTCAGTTACAAAGGGGCCTGGGGCGGCTCTGTCTCCAGGTCGGGGACACTCTTGTCAGGGGAACCCGAACCTGGTCCTGGCAGAGCTCATAGGTTCCCTGTTTGAGCTGTTAGCTATGTGCCCCATGTCACTACTCTCCTTCAAGGTAGCCTTCCTGATACCCATCTAGCCAAGGTAATGGCAGTCAGAGCTTTGACCATTGATGTCAGAACCAGCTGTTCTCCCTAAGGTGGTCTCCGCCTTCCATGTGTACCAGGACATTTTTGTGCCAGTCTTCTCCCCAAGTCTCATACAAACAGTGAGGAGGAGAAGTGCCTCTACACATTGGATGTGCGTCTGGGGCTGGTGTTTTACCTGGAGAGGACATGGGCCTTTTGCAGCTCTATACAACTGTTTGTGGCTTATGTGTAACATGGGAGGGGTTCCCCATCTCCTCCCAACGACTGTCTAAATGGATTACTTCCTGCATCCGCATGTGCTGTGAGTTAGAGGGGGCCCAGCCACTAGAGTTAATTAGGGCCCGCTCCACTAGGGTTCAAGCTTCCTCGTGAGCTTACCTCGCACATTTCCAGATTCAGGACATTTATAGAGCAGCAACATTGTTGTTGGTTCATACATTAATGTCTCATTATACCATCACGCCTCAGGCTAGGGAGGATGCCACATTTGGCAGGGCTGTATTGCAGCCTGCATTCTCATAACTCCTATCCACCTCCGTAGATACTGCTTACAGTCACCTATGTTGAATGGACATGAGCAATCACTCGAGGAAGAAAAAAGTTACCTGTTCTGTAACTGGTGTTCTCCAAGATGTTTTGCTCATGTCCATTCAGCTTTCCACCCTCCTCCCTTTTGTCAAAGTTCCGGCAAGAAGGAATTGAGGAGGGTGGGGCTGGCGCACCCTATATAGTGCAGCATGCATGCATGACTCCAGGCGACACTTGGGAACCCTCCCCTATGGGTACTGCTTAGTGGAAAACTTCGGGCACTGGTGCATGTGGTGAATGGACATGAGCAACCCATCTCGAAGAATACCAGTCACAGAGCAGGTAAATATCTTTTTTCAAAGCCTATACTTGTCAGTGGGTTAAAATAAGTACAGGTAGTCCCCGAGTTACGCGGATCCGACTTAAGTCGGATCCGCAGTTACGAACGGGGATTTTCTCGCCCCGGAGGACTCGAGCGGCGGGACACCTGGTCCTGCCGCCCGCCTCCTCCGGGGTGAAAAAAGCTGCTCCCCGTCTCCCTGGTCTGCTGCGGGAGCCAGCAGACCAGGGAGACGCGGAGCAATGCGGCGCAGGACCCGGGCCGGACCGCGGCGCTGATCTGGAAGCACTGCGGTCCAGCCCGGGTCCTCCGCCTCTTTGCTCCGCGTCTCCCTGGTCTGCTGGGGGGGGACTCAGCTAGTGCCCCCCCAGCAGACCAGGGAGATGTGGAGCGAAGCCTGGGGCCTGTGGTAGAGCAGGTGAGGCGCTGCCAGTTGGTCCTGCAGCACCGCTCCTTGGCGCTACTGGACCAACCCGGCAGCACCCCTGCTGCTCAGCCCCAGGAGTCCTGATTCAGCCGCTGCTGATCAGTTTCAGCAGTGGCTGAATCAGGACGCCTGGGGCAGAGCAGCTGGGGTGCTGCTGGGTTGGTCCAGTAGCGCCGAGGAGCGGCCGCGCTACTGGACCAACCCAGCAGCACCCGAGCTGCTCTACCCCAGGCGTCCCCAAGTTAGCCGCTGCTGAAACTGACCAGCGGCTGACTACAGGAAGCCCGAGGCAGAGTTGCTCTGCCCCAGGCTTCCTGGAATCAGCTGCTGATCAGTTTCAGCAGCAGCTGACTTGGGGATGCCTGGGGTTCTTAATTGAGTCTGTATGTAAGTCAGAACTGGTGTCCAGATTCAGCGGCTGAATCTGGATGCCAGTTCCAACTTACATATAGATTCAACTTAAGAACAAACCTACAGTCCCTATCTTGTACGTAACCCGGGGACTGCCTGTATAAGAATTATCTCCAAACGGATATTTTGCCTTTTGGCATCACAGCACACTCCCTCAGATATTTGGGGTCCAGGTAAAGAGAAGCAGGACACTTTTCACTGAAATCTGGAAAGCACGTATGCACCATTACTAAAGATAACATTTTGCAGCTTTCAGCTGCGATTCTGTTCTAGGATGTTATCTATAAATGATGCATTCGAGTTGGATTAGTGTCAATGAAAAGTTTTCCTTGCCTTTAGTGGGACAAGAATTGTACCCTATGCTTTTCCAGTATTATTCACAAACTCTTTGTGAAGTTTCCTCCCAGCCCATGCCACTAGACTAGCACCCACCAGGAATCTTTCCAGATGGAGCAGGGGGTATCAAGATGCCTCTGTGCATGCATGTAAGCAGATCCCATCCATCAATCCAGATTCTAGATTGAAGAGAAATTTTATTGCAGGGTTTTTTTTTCATCATCTGTTTTAAATTTCTGTTTGGTTGATTGTAACACTAGCTGTTCTTGTCTTTGGAAGTGAAGAAAGGAGACAGGCTTTTGTACAAAACATTTTTTTCTTCTGAAGAACAGAAGGGATATTTCCAAAATTATTTGGTAATTTTCCCTGCTAAACTAAGGAACAATGCTGTGTTCAGATATCAATTATTTCACATATCTCTATTATGCGGATATTAAGAATACCAAAATAGCTTCTAAATTACTAGTTATTTCAGGAAACTGCTATGTGGTACTGTTACTGACTTCCAAGTTTTATTAATTTAAAAAATGTATTTAATGGGAACTGCATTTAAGCTATATAACAAATGTACTATTTTTGACAGATGTTTAGTAAGGCTATAGATAGCATGTATGAAGTGCTTTAAAATATTAGATCTGTTACCTTTACCTTTTTTAATCCTGTTCTTTTCAGGCTACAACTTTTGGCTGTAGTAAAGTCAAGGATGGCAAGGATGAGGGCTTTTTTTACTTCAGGTACAAGTCAACTCCTTTATAATTAATATTCAGAATAGAGTAAGTATTAACATAGCTATTGGAGAAATGCCTTAATTTCAACATCACGGATGAGAAACTTATATGTTCTAATGTACTGACATAATACAATACATATGGAATGGATTCCTTCACAAGAAATAATCCCCGTTCTTTTGAGATCAGTGAGAGCATTTTATATATAATTTTTCAACATATTAAAATACAGTCTTGGGGTATTGCATACCTCATTTTAAAGCCACCTTCCCAATCCATAATTATTCATTTATTTGGGATAGGGAAAAGGATAGTTTTCATTCATGTCTTCTCCTCTGTCCCCAGTCGGTGGAAGAGATTCTCTTTTTTTCTGTCTCATAAGTTATCCATTAGTTCTCAGAATCGGGTTATCTCCTTTCTCTGCAGTAGAGCTACAGTTAATAATCTGTGAACTTGCCCATACATATTCTTTACGTGTGTCACATGCCCTAACTATAATGGCAGGATCACACAACAGCAGAATGTACTCTCTTTTTCTGGAGTAGATTTTATCAGCTTCTGAGCAAGTATGATACAAAAATGGGGTATCTCAGTAATACTCCAAAAGTAACTTAAGTGCTAAATAGTCTGGGGAAGCAAATTGGAATCCTGTCAAGAGTGCCAAGATCCTGTCGTAGGCTTTTCCCAATACCAATGGAATCCTTCATAGTGCCTCTACTTGAATAACTTTTTCACACAAGGATCTTTCCACCTAAATATAGTGAAGGAGAACACATCCAAAGTATGCATGCTCACTCGTGGTATTTGTTCACAAAGAAATGTAGGAGCAAAAGTCTAAGAAGCCTAAAAATTGTAAGTTTAAAAAATCATTATTCACCCTCTCCCGTTCCCAGCAACTCTGCTCTGGTCAAACTGACCATGACAAGACAGAATTAGAATTCCTGAGAGAGATTCTTTACAACCCAGTTCTTTGATATTCGTCACATGAAGTCTGGTAACAGGGAGGAAAAAGGACCTAAAACTTAGGCAAAATATTTCTCCTTTGAGATTATCTTGAGATCTGAGTGAGAACTTGCAGAAAAAACAGAGGTTTTATGATGAACTTTTACAATTAATAGGAACCAAGGTTGATGAAGCAGTAGACTTGCTAACAGAAGACATGCTTATTCTTTTGCGGGAGAGACTCTTCTTTTCCCAGTAGGCCATAGATATGATGATGGAGCTTATCTTTTATAAGGATTTCAAAACTTCTTCAACAACCATCTAAATAGGGTGGGATTCAGTATGGCCAAATGTAGTAATCTGAAGAAAACAAATCTTTAAAAGTAGGATAAGTTTTTTGTCTTCTATTAAAATAAATTGTATCTTTTTGGCATAAGATTCTTCTATGGTAATTCAGTTAAGTATTCCAGAAAAATATTTTTCCCTGTGAAATGGAAAAATAATCATTAGGAATATAACCTAAATGTTGCATACTAGAGGCACAGAAAACTTTAAATTGACCAATTCAAGAGGACATCACGGAAGTACTAGTGTCCACATCAGGAGTAAAGACCGCTTGCATCTCCTGACCAGATTTGTTAGTAGCAATGTGTCCTTATATTCCATGTTCTTGAAATGCAACAGACTTGACATCCAATCTTCTGTGATCTGAAAATGGTGCCATTGTTAGGCCAAACTCCTGTGCTAACTTTCCCTAAACTTAGATTCAGATATTACTCATTCTTTCCATACTGTGTAGTAGTAATATAAGGGAGAATGGATTTTTTTAATTTCCCATTTCTTCTTTCTGTGATGATTCTACACAAGTCCAAATTGTTTACATTTGTAAATTTAATAATTGAATTTGGATTTCTATTCAAATTTGAAAGAATCCAATTAAGTGTTCAATGAAAGTTAGGTTTTTGTACACATAAGTTTCCTTATATATTATTCCAGTGCCTTTTAGAGAACTCATCTGAGTGAAATAGGAGGGCATTGTGATCAGGATGGCAAATAGATAAATATCTTGGATTACATACAAATCCATTGCACAGAGGAGACAAACTAATTCTGTAAACCAGTGAAGAGGCTAATTCCTGACAGCCATATTGTGACAATGGTGTACAGTGTATGATTTATCCTTTGTGTCTGTCACTTGATAACGATCTTTAGTTGCAAGGTTCAGCAGTGAGTAACGAATGGCACATTCTTGTACCATCCCAGACAGACACTTGCGATTCTGTACTGCCTCCTACTTTTCATTCCCTTTTCCTTGATTTAACTACTGCTATTGCCATTTAAGCAGTCTCTTGTTTGTTTACAGTGTGATAGCTCCTGAAATATGCCAAGTAGTTTAAGACACAAAAGGCATATTTCTGGCTCAGGTGCCTACAGTTTCCTGGGTTGGAATTGCTACTAACATCACTGCTGGCTGAAATTATGAAACAACCCATGCAAGAAAGCAGGGCTTTTTGTTTATAAAATGGCGGAGGAAAAAGAGGAAAGTAGTCAAAATGGAAGTAAATAAAGTAATCTAAAACAATTTTAAAATGTTCATCCCATTCTATATCTGATAACTTTCCATGAGGTAGTTTAAAATGCTGTGAATATAATTATGGTTGTGACACAAGCTAATATAAGAACGGCCATAATGGGGCAGACCAAAGGTCCATCTAGCCCAGTATCCTCTCTGCCAAAAGTGGCCAATTCAGATGCCCCAAAGGGAGGGATCACAACAGGTAATCCTCATGTGATCCCCCCCACCCCCCAGGTCACTCACCTCCAGAGAAACAGAGGCCAGGGATACCTTTCTTACCCATTGTGGCTAATAGCCATTGATGGACCCTAACTTCCATGAATCTATCTAGTTCTTTGTTTAACCCTGTTAAAGTTCTAGCCTTTACCGCATCCTCTAGCAAGGAGTTCCAAAGGCTGACTATGCCCTGAGTGGGGGAAAAAAACTTCCTTTTGTTTGTTTTAAACCTGCTGCCTATTAATTTCATTTGATGGCTCTCTAGTTCCTTTATTATGGGAATAAATAAATAACTTTTCCTTTTTCGAGGATATCCCTGCAGGGTGCTCCACTGTGGGGTGCTGGGCTTGCCTTGGCGCCGCAGTATGAAGAATTTTCTGGAAGCAGTATTTGGCCAGACCGCACATGCACCACGGTGTCTCGCGGCATTCGCGCTCTTTTCCCTGATGCGTGGTCTGGCCTCTCGCCAGTTCCTCTCAGCCGCCTCAGGCTGCAGGAGGACGGAACTGTGCTCTTCTTACCAATCCCTTTGTCCTGAGATTCCCCGTTCTATAGCTATACTTGTACATACTTATACCCTTACCTTCCTCGTTACTGTGTTCATCCTCTTAGTTAATCTTTATTAAAAAAATAAAAAAATAAACTATAATTAATTGTTTTAATCCTTATAGTAGGTTTCCTTTCCTCATTTCTTTCTGTGTTCACTGTATATAGTTAAACAGTTCTCCTGAAGTTTAAAAAAAAAACACGAAAACAACCACGGTTAGATCCTTATAACTCATAAGAAGAAAAGCTGCAAGCGCGCCAAGTAAAGACCACCCATGAGGCACTCAGTATGCCGTCTTCACTGGTTTTTAAGAAATGTGAAAGCTGCCTTGAGGCAATGTTGGCCTCTGATGGCCACTCCTCCTGCATAAGGTGCCTGGGGGAGTCCCAGGTCCCCCAAAAATGCCCCCATTGCACGAAACTCACGGCAAGGGCAAGGAGGGACAGAGAAATGCTCCGGCACATGCTCTTATTTGATAAGGCTCTGCAACCTCAGCTTCTTGCTTCTACTGCAGATGCACAGCCTCCAAAGTGTAGGGCATCGTCCCCTACCGCAGCCTCCCCAAAGAAATCAAAAGTCTCTTCTACAAGATCTCTACCCACCGGCTCTCACAGCAGAGTCAGCCATGGGGACACGTCCGGCACAGATAAGTTGCGCACTAAGCTGTCAGCGGCACCAAAGCCTAAGGAAGCCGGAGAGCTTCCACAGCACCAAGGGTCACATAGGCTCCGCTGGCACCCAAACCACCGGCACCAACGATTGAACCGGCGCCGAGAGCATCCTCGGTACCGACACCGGAGCGCACGGCGCTGATGCAAATGCCATCCGATAATGCGACACCAACAATGCCAGTACCGGAATCGCCGGCACTGGCAAGAGCGGCACCTATCACCACAGCACTGCACTCGTTCACCAGCGGCACCGCGAGCACAACTCCAATGACACCACCAGGATGAAGCCATTCTTGCTCCCTTGTTTTCTCGCCGGCACCATCCCCTTCTCCTCCGGCAGCGTGCTCTCCACCCTACCATAACAGCCGTCACAGATCTGCACATTCACCATGCAGATTACAATCTCCATTCTTGGCTGCCTATCCTAACCGTGAAAGCCATCACCACAGACATTGGTCCATCTCTCCTACTTCTTACAGGGTTTCTTATAACCGCTCTCATTCTCCTCGATCTCCACGAATTCATCATTGGTAGTGTACTCATTCCTACTATCCAGAAAAACGTTCAACGTTGGATAGGTTGTACCACCGAGATGATCGTTATTCCTGCGATTCCCAAAATAGATACTCCTATCATTACAGGTCCTGTTCTCCCTTGCAATCCAGCTATGACTATGGTTCCTCTAGGCATTCACCAACTCCGTCTCCCCCAACTCCCACAGGACAGACAGCATTACCCCCTCCTCTGTCATCAGAACCGGAACACTCACACTCTGAGGACCAGCCACCTAAAGTCTCTCCAGTAGACTCCTTTCCACCAGACAAAGCAGTCATTCCTGGCGAAGTGTCTCCACCAGACGACCTTCGTCAATTTCAAGAACTCTTCAAACAAGTAGCTATTACGCAGGAGATACCAATGGAAGAGGTCAAAGACTGACAGCACACACTGTTCAAAAATCTCCAACCCCAACACAGGTCAAGACTCTCTATCCCTCTTAATGAAGCCATCCTAGAGATTGCCGAAGAAATATCTGGGACAATTCCTCAGATTTGTCACCTAAAAAGAATGGCTCAGGTTTGGGAATCTCCCCAGTATCCTCAGTTGTGAAGATTGAAGCAAAGAATTCATTTAGCTTCTCTGCTATGACTTTATCATCTCTGAGGGCTCCTTTAGCATCTCGATCATCCCAGGGTCCCACTGGTTGTTCAGCCGGCTTCCTGCTTCTGATGTACTTAAAAAACATTTTGCTATACAGGCAGTCCCCCGACTTACGCGCATCCGACTTATGTCGGATCCGCACTTACGAACGGGGCTTTTCTCGCCCCAGAGCTCGCGGGCGGCGGGACCGCCCAGAGCGCAGCGGTCTCGCCACCGCATCCTCCGGGGCGAGAAAAGCTGCTCCGTGTCTCCTTTGTGTGCTGGGGGGGACTCCCCAGCACAGCTGCACAGGCGGCGGGACGCCGCCGCCCGTGCGGCTTTGCTCCTTTGCCCCGGAGCAAAGCCGCACGGGTGGCGGGGTCCCCCACCTCTGCGGTTTTGCTCCTGTCTCCCTGCTGTGCTGGGGGGGACTCCCCCCCCAGCACAGCAGGGAGACAGGAGCAAAGCCGCAGAGGCAGCGGGACCTCTGCGCCTCCGCGGCTTTGCTCGGGTCTCCCTGGTCTGCTGGGGGGGGAGGGAGCGCAGCTAGTTTGCCCCCCCTCCCCCCCCAGCAGACCAGGCTTTTGTTGCGGGACGCCTGGGGTAGAGCAGCTGAGGTGCTGCCGGGTTGGTCCTGCGGGGACCTACCCAGCAGCGCCCCAGCTGTTACGTCCCATGAGTCCAGATTCAGCTGCTGTTGAAACTGATCAGCGGCTGATTCCAGGAAGCCGGGGGCAGAGCAACTCTGCCTAGGGCTTCCTGTAGTCAGCGGCTGATCAGTTTCAGCAGCGGCTGAATCTGGAGCCAGTTCCGACTTACATACAAATTCAACTTAAGAACAAACCTATAGTCCCTATCTTGTACGTAACCCGGGGACTGCCTGTATTACTTTTTGACTTTTTGGCTAGCTGTTCTTCAAACTCCTTTTTGGCTTTTCTTATATTTTTGCACTTAATTTGACAAAATTTATGCTCCTTTCTATTTTCCTCACTAGAATTCGATTTCCACTTTTTAAAAGGTATCTTTTTATCTGTCACTGCTTCTTTTACCTGGTTGTTTAGCCACAGTGGCACTTTTTTGGTTCTCTTACTGTTTTTTATTTGGGGTGTACATTTAAGTTAGGCCTATATTATGGTGTCTTTGAAAATCTCAGCTTGCAGAGATTTTACTTTTGTCACTGTACTTTTTAATTTCTGTTTAACTAACTTCCTCACTTTTGTGTAGTTTCCCTTTCTGAAATTAAATGCCACAGTGCTGGGCTGCTGAGGTGTTTCCACCACAGTATTGTTAAATTGTATTATAATATGGTCACTATTTCCAAGTTGTCCAGTTATGTTTACCTCTTGAACCAGATCCTGATGCACTCCACTTAGGACTAAATCAAGATTAGCCTCTCCCCTTGTGGGTTCCAGAATCAGCTTCTCCAAGAAGCAGTCACTTAAAGTATCAACAAAATTTATCTCTGTATCCCGTTCTGAGGTGACATGTATCCAGTCAATATCGGGATAGATGACATCCGCCACTATTATCCAGTTTTTAATTTGATAGCCTCTCTAATCTCCCTTAGCATTTCAAAGTCACTATCACTGTCCTGATCAGGTGGTTGATAATATATCCTTACTGCTATATTCTTATTATTAGAGCATGGAATTACTATCCATAGTAGTAGTTCTATGGAATATTTGGGCTCATTTAATATTTTTACCTCATTTGATTCTACGTTTTCTTTCATGCGTAGTGCTACTCCCCCACCAGCACGACCTGTTCTGTCCTTCCAATATGTTTTGTACCGTGGTATGACTGTGTCCCATTGATTGTCCTCATTCCATTAAGTTTCTGTGATGCCTATTATATCAATATTCCCCTTTAAAACTAGGCACTCTAGTTCTCCCATTTTACTATTTAGACTTCTAGCATTTGTGTATATGCACTTTAATAAATTGTCACTATTTATCTGTCTGCCATTTCTTTTTTAGACTTTTTCATTTGATTGTCTCACCTGATCCAACCCATACTTCTATCTTCTCCTCCTGACTAGAACATAGATCATCTCTATTAATAGAACCTCCCCTAATAGATATCTTTGTCCGATCCATGTGCTTCTCTGCACCTGTCAGCTTTCCCCCAACCCTTAGTTTAAAGACTGTTCTACAACCTTTTTAATGTTAAGTGCCAGCAGCCTGGTTCTATTTTGGTTTAGGTGGAGCCCATCCTTCCTTTCTGTATAGGCTCCCCCTCTCCCAAAAGTGTCCCCAGTTCCTAATGAATCTAAACCCCTCCTCCCTACACCATTGTCACATCCACGCATTGAGACTCTGAAGGTCTGCCAGCCTACCTGGCCCTGCGCGTGGAACTGGAAGCATTTCAGAAAATGATACCATAGAGGTCCTGGATTTCAATCTCTTTCCTAGCAGCCTAAATTTGGCCTCCAGATCCTCCCTCCTACCCTTCCTTATGTCATTGGTACTTTACATGTACCATGACCACCAGCTCCTCCCCAGCACTATACATAACTCTATTTAGGTGTCTCGAGAGATCCATAACCTTTGCACCAGGCAGGCAAGTTACCATATGGTTCTCTCAGTCATCACAACCCCATCTATCTATGTTTCTAATGATCAAATCCCCCATTACTAGCACCTGCCTTTTCCTAACGAAACCCAGGAAATTCAGTGCTGTTATGCAAGTGAGGTGATCGGGATGGAGGGATAAGTACATTGTAAAATCAACCATTCCATCTTTCTTAAAGGAAGAGAATGTAATAAACGCAATAGAAAGCCTTCCTTAGACAGGTTATCACAGGTTTTGTTCATAAATTTGGGGAAAGAAAAGAAGAATCTTTATTGAAAGTAAAGTACCTCATGACTTTGCAGTAAATGGTGAACAGAAATAGATAAGATTTTATTTTTGATCATATTTGTAATGTGAATATTAATATATCTTTTTTAATTAACATAGGGATAAAATAGTTCCAGAGAGAGTGGGAACCTACAGCATCCAGTTTGCTTATGCGGTTGATAAGACAAATATACTCAGCAGTGAACAGGTTTGTTTCTGTGATGAATTGTATATAGTTAAGTGTGCATACACTAGAAAATTAATTCTGTAACTTCTTTAGAGTAAATGAAAGATGAAGTTTTAATAAAAACATTTGGCTTCCTATTACAATTGGTTGATTTGCAAAATCCATAACTTTATTTTTGATAGTAAGAGACCTTGAATAGTTCATTATGAAATCATGTTTTTATTGGCATTTTAAGTAGGCAGACATCTGCTGAAAAGATTTTTTTCAGTTTGTTCTGTTGTGTCTCATAAATACTAGGGATATTAGCATGTAGTCATCTATATGATTAACCGATAAGCCTGGGTAGAGGCAGCAAAGGGAGGTGGGGGTTTCAGGTGGAGCCGGTGCTTGTGAGGAACCATCTTAAAAGCCTGCCCCTTCTGCGTGTAAACGTGTACCCATTGAAAAATTCAGCAGTTACAGGTTTGCAAAAATAAATGTTTGCTAACATCCCTAATAAATACCTCCTGGCTGTTTCTGTTAAAATATAACATTTCTTTAAACTGTGTAATTTATAAACTAGTAAAACTTATGACCTTTTAAGTTTACAATTCAGTTTTAAGAACATATTTTAGCTTATACGCTGCATTTGTTTCAGTATTGTTGAGTAGCCTACATATTGTAGATGAAATTTCAATTAACTATGTAGTTCCTCTTATTTTCTCAAGATCATAATTGAAGTGGTACCTAATGATCCAGTGCAGTTGCTACCAGACTCTCTACCAGCTACTCCTGTGGTTTCTAATGTTCGAACTGTTGCCAGCCGGACTCTTGTCAAGGATTTATGCCTCCATATAAAGGTAATGTTACTTTGCTACAAAGCAGTAATTGTAGCAATAAATAAAGGATCATTAATAATGTAAACATTATTTTGCTTGTAAAAGTTGTTTAACTGTAAAATGTTGTATAAATAGAGCAGTGTGATTAGATGCAGCTATTCAAAATTCAGAACTGTTTAAAAACAATTAAAAAACTATACGAGAAAATAAAAAATTAAGTTAATTATTTTTTCAGAAAGAATGAACATAGTACAGTCCACTATTTCGTTTACTTTTTCTGTGGACCTGAATTTGTAGGTTTCTACTTTAATCTTTTTTTATTCAAGATTGTGAGAAGTTCACACCTTCAACTGTTATACAAGTTACTTTGGTGCTGAGTGCAACTCTGAAAGTAGCCACCTCCTCTAGATAGCATCTTCAAACTCCTCCGTGCCCCCCAACCCTCCCCCAAAAATACCCCTTCTCCTCAAAGGACAAAAAAACCCAGATTATTACAAGAGCCACAGAAGGTGAACTCTTCCATGATTGCTCCATTTTCTGCTGTGATGAAAAATTTGAAACTGAATCAGCCAAGACTCACTTGGAGACATCTTAACAAGGAGGGATCAGTCCTTTTTGAAACTCTGAATAAAACACATTGTCCTTGCCAGTCAATGATTCACTCACAGGATGGAAGTCTAGAAATTTCATTGAACCTACAGATGAAGTACAGCTCTAAAAGGCAAAGCACATGAGTCCCATCCCAGCTTTTTAAGAGGGTTACTCATGTTATTGTGTTGCGTGACATTCTGACTCTCCTGAATAAAAGTATAAAGAGCTCTTTATAGATCCTACCAGAGAAGGCATATGTGCAGGCTAAAGCTAATATATTTCATGCAAAACTAAAATTTTTAGAGGTTATTAGGGAGAAATGAAAAACTCTTGAAAATAGAAAGTGACTTCATTATCAAGTCTTGAGATTATGCAGGCCCCAGAATGAAATAAATTGTCGTCATGATGTCCAGAGTTTACACGTTACCAAAGGATAATGATTAATTCCTGTTAAGAGGGACGTCTTTTCCAGAGACCCAGAAGACCAGGAAGATAGAAGTTTCCCTTGCAAGGGACTTAAAAGCACTTTCAAAGCCATGGGGGTGACCAAATGCTTCGCTAGAGTGCCAGTAACTGATGTAATGTCCTACAAACATCAATTTCTCTCACTCATGGCAAATTCAATCCATATTGAAGAAAATATTCCTATAGTAGTAGTGATCCTTGAGATTCAAGTCAACCAATTCAGTGGCCAGATGCCAACTTTAGCTATAATGTCTTGACAGTAGATAACTTCTACAAAATAAATTTATTAACATTACTATTCATTCAAGTGATTGTCCACATATTTAGCTTCTGGTGCATGTGCACACCATAAATGTGACATCAAATCTTTTTAGCTACCAGTGTCTGTTGATGCTGCCTCTGCATCTTAGATTTGCTCATGGCTCCAATCCAAGAACATAAAAGGCTGAGAAGAACAACCATCCCTCAGCCCCTTCTTATTACCCATTAAAATAAGACAGAACCCCCACAGTGTCTGCTTACTGTGCACCTCATGCAACCTTAGGTTAGCTAGTAAGTGTAGATAGTATTCTTACAAGTTTTTTTTACACCCATTTGCACAAAAAAACCATAAAAACTTTATAAATATGCTTAGGGACTATTCCCATTTCCGGAACCCTTGACAATATGGCTGAAACAAGTCCCTGGCATTTAAAGCATGCCCCTTTTGTGGTGATGCTATTCCACTCAATGACGGGCATTCTGGGTGACTGTTTTGCACTGGTGAGGGATACATCCTGGACAAATGCTCTGTTGTTCTTTCCCCAAGTGGACCCAGAAAGCTCTTTCTACTGGAATGTTTAATGATGGCATCTTCAGAACCAAGGGTAAAAAATCCCATCAAAACAGAGTAGAAACTTTTGGCTAGTGATCTTGTGAGTTGCAGCTCTACAGACCACTGCTTTTACCTAGAATTTGATGTAACAAAAAGTAATACTGCATTCTGTCTTCCCAAGTCTGAACTTTTCCTCACATGCTGAGCGAAAGAGTATGAAAGGCAATTTAATAGTGCCAACTGGTGATTTCGTCTATAACATTTACTCTAAATCAAGGGTTTCAAAAACCCTTGTGACATCAGTAGGTGGGGTCGTGGCAATCCCTAGTGAGTGGAGGCCACACCATGTGCTGTGCTTGTGAGGTCAATCTGTGGAGAAGACATAATTTTGCCGTACAAAAGGGCATCTTCAGATGGAAATAATTCATTAAAACGAGGCCATACTGGCGAAAAGTTTGAGAATTGTGACCTTAAATATTCAGTAAACTTTTTATTCATGAACTATACAAACTTTTTTTTTTTTTTTTTTTTAAATAAAGGATGAATACAACAACCATACAGGAAATGATTTGGTGGGCAAGATAATAGCTGTAATTAAGAGTTCCAGTGAAGAAGATGCAGAGATCCCACTCTTTCAGGGGAAAGTTAAAACAATTGAGTTTCCATTTAACAGAGGATCTGCTGAAATTGTTGTAAGTGTTTTAATCACAATGAAAAATGTATTTGTATTTGTAGGTGTAACAAGGGGTGCTCTGGTGGGACATCACTGAGAGTATGTAATTCAGGATAAACTGCTTAGAGACAGGGCTGCCACAACCAAGATTGGGGTTCCTCCACTATAAAGCACACCTAATAGTCAAAAAGAATTTGTTTCACCATACTGGTTAACAAGAACATATACGAGCAATTCCCTCAGACACTCCAGTCCAAATTGTATCACCACTAGTAGCCTACCTTATGCAAGTGATAGGTTATGAAAAACAGTCTCATCAAATAAAAATTCTTCTAATTCCAAAGGACCAGCTATGTTCCCAGGTCAATGTAACTTAGATCTTACCCATAATACACACTTAAGCCAATTCTTATTAAATACACTAATTTTAAAAGGAGTATTGGTAAAAAGATTAATATGCATACAGACATGAGTTCAGTTGTGAAGGTTCAAATATCTAATAGAGTTGTTGATCTTGTAGTTGTAAAAAGTTTGTTTAGAATGTACTGCATGGCTGTAGTCGAAAATTCCAACATCCTGTTCAGGGTGTACTAGCTTTGGGATCTCAATCCTTATGGTTTAGGATTCCCCTGCATGAAACCTTAAGCAAGTGGTAAGCAGCTTGTGGGCCACAGGCAGCCTAGCCTGGTTCCACCTGTAGCCCATGGACCCCTGGCTGCCACCCTCTCCTATGTGTCTTGTGGTCATTGGGGCACTTTTGAGGGAGCCACCAGTTGCTTGAATCAGCTGTTTGCAGTATTCTAGCTCTGAGAGGGAAGTGGAGGAGCAGGTAAGTGTGGGGCTCTGGTGCCCCAGTGCGCGAGAGGTGCATAGGAGCAGGGGGACAGACAGAAAGACCACAGGACAGCAAGTGGAAGCCCTATGATCTGCAGGCTACTGCAGCCCACTGTGGTGAAAGAGGGCCACTCACACAGCCCACCCATACCAATGGTTGCCCATCCCTCCCTTAAGCAGATATGAGATATTGTAATTGTTTGTTATAGGGGCATCAGGGTATTTTGGGATCTTGCAGCTTTTACCATGAACATTCAAGCAGATATGAGATAAACAGGATCAGCACCAATTTTCCCTCCAATTAGTCCATCTGTGTGGAATAAATTTTGTTGTCTGTGCACCAAGGCATATACAGATATGCACCACCAATAGAAACATATGCTGCCAGTTGTGGGCACTCTGCCAATCAGCTGAGCGGTACCTGAATTTCTCCAGGGCGGCTGCCCAAGAGTTCAGCTTACAGGGTGTGTCTAGACTACATCCCTTTTTCAAGAAAGGGATGCAAGTTAGGCACGTCGATATTGCAAATGAAGCCGGGATTTGAATTTCCCGCACTTCATTTGCATAATGGCAGCCACCGCTTTTTTCTAAACAGGGCTTTTTCGGGGAAAAACCCAACAGTTTAGATGGGGATCTTTCGAAAATAGAACCCTTTTTCGAAAGATCCTGTAAACCTCTTTTTTTGTGGAGTACAAGATCTTTCTAAAAAGGGTTTTATTTTCGAAAGATCTCCGTCTAAACTGCTGGTGGGAGTTTTTTCTGAAAAAGCCCCATTTAAAGAAAAAAGCGGTGGCTGCCATTATGCAAATGAAGCGTGGGAAATTTAAATCCCGGCTTCATTTGCAATATCTACGTGCTTAATTTACATCCCTTTCTCGAAAAATGGATGTAGTCTAGACATACCCATAGGGAACAGTGGTCAGGACCAAAAGGCTTTCTATGCAGTCCTTGGTTAACAATAGTTTTTTGATGCAAACTTCAGTTTCCCAAACATCATGGTAATTAACATAAGGTAATTTATCCATTCAACAGTTTCAGAAACTTTAGAGATACATTTTGACAATGATGTTGTTTCACCCAAGATTTATCTAAATGTTAATATTCCTTTTTAAATCTCTGAATCAACAGTTATAGTGATAGACAGGAACTGTTTTTTACATGGTTAGATCTATAAGTAAACACACACAAGTAGTATTGCCTCTAATTTATAATGATATTGGAGTTTTCCCCTTCCAAGTTCTACCCTAACTAGCATTGAATGGTCTTAATTATCTCTACTTGTTTAAGCATTTCTGGCATGTGTCCTTATTGGCACAACATTTGTTGCAACTATGTAACAGTGCTATCAACAATTTTTTATGGTCATATTATAATTTTATGGTCATATAATCAGATGTCACATTAGGTAACATTTTAGTAATTTGAAGTAAATCTATATTTTTAATGTAATACCTTGTTCTTTTTCATAGATGTAATAGATTTTAAGGCTAGAAGAGGCCAGGAAACTAGCTATTCTGATTTCCAATATGTCAGAGGCCATCAGATATCAGTTATCTGTGTATTGAGCTCAATAATTTGTCTTGTAAACATCAAGAATCCACCACTTGTCTTGGTAGTTTCTTCCAATGGTCAGTTATCCTCATTATTCAAAATGTGTGCTTTATTTCTAATTTGAATTTTCCTGGTTTCAGTTTCTAGCTGTAAATTCTTGTTACACCTTTCTACACTAGATAAGAGCTCTTTTGTGCCTGGCATTTTCCTCTCATAAAGATTACACAGACTCCTGCTGACGGTGTAGACCTGCTCATCCCCATGTGAGTCCACGCTGCCTCATCCCCACCCTTACTGGCAGTGGCAGCGGGGAAGGTGCAGCAGGACAGCTCTAGCTTACACAGCACTGCTCTTCCGCCATGCCGTTTCCTTCTGTGGAGTGCTGAGGAGCAGTGTGGCCAGAGTCACCTTGCTTCATCTTTTCTACTGCCTCTGTCAGTGAGTGCACAGGGGGACAGCACAGACTCTTGTTTCCGGTACTGGCCCTCCAGCCTGGTAGCCCCCTGCCAGCTGTTGGAGGGCCCCTCCCGCCCACTTTGTGTTGCCCTTGGAGGAGGATGCTGGTGTTAAGATGTTCCCCACCTTTTACCCCCTCCACTTCTGTATCCCATCTCCACAGAGCAAGGGCAGACACTACAGGGCGTCAGGAGTTAGGACCAAAAGAGTTTACAGGCAATTGCTGCTGTATCTAGACCAAGCAGCTTTCAGACTGATGACTACCAATCTACTATAAGGGAGGCAGCGTACTTAACAAGGCAACACACCTCTCTCTGACTCACACACACACAGTCACCTCCAAACATATGCTTATATCTTATTTTGTTGTTGCTACTTCTTGATACTTTCAAAGTGCTGCTGTTTGAATGTTTTGCTTGGTCCTATGCATTTCATAATTTTTATTTTTGTCTTAAACTTAAATATAATTATTTGAATAGCAAGCTCTAAAATGCCTATCCTCCTGGCTGGCGTTGTTATCCCTATGATAACTTTTTAAAAATACGTATTATGTCTAGGTTTTTGTTTCTACTGCTGGCTCGCACCTGTATATTACCACGATATGGTGAACATGGATGGAAAAAAACTATAGGGAATGCTGGTCTACATTGCAGCTTACGTCCCAGCTCAGATATGCTTGTGCTTGGCTAGCTAACACACTAACACTGTGGATGCTATAATACTGGAAGCAACTCAGGCTTGCCCATCTGGCCCCTTACACGTGTCTTGGGTGGTTGGCTAGCCCAGGCTGCTACAAGTGCCTCTGCTTCCACACTACTGTTTTTAGTGTGCTAGGAAGTCCATCTATCTATGCTGGGAGGCATGCTCTCAGCTGCAAAGTAAAAATACTTCTGAGGGCTGGTACTCTGATGGAGAGCCTGTGTTGAAGTCCATGCCACTTATGAGCTCATTGAATTTCTCGAAAGTTTATATTCTATTTCTTCTTGTATTAGTGGCTGTTAAAAGGTGGCTCTCTTGTCTGATTATGTAACATTCTCTCAACAGTGCATTTCAACATTAGATTTATTGTGATAATAATTTAGCATTTTTCCCATACTTTAAATTTTTTTATTATGTGTTATTTAAGTTTTACCTTTACTAATTTTAATTCTACATCATGCGTGGTGGCTGTGGTATTTGCTGTATTAAACTGTAGGGAAAGATGAGGAGTTTTTTAAATGAGAAATTATTGAGAAATGGGATTCAATTGTTTGGACATGGGCTAATTTTTCATCTTACAGAAAGTGCCTTTAAATAATAAAACGAATTCTCTATCATAACACTTTGTTAATTCACTTGGGATCTACTGTCTATTTCCATAGTAACAGCAGCAACTTTAGCTCAGCATTGGGAGTTAGACACTTTTCTTGCCAGGGTTTATATATTTGGCCTCGTTCCCCATTGTGTTTGCATTGTTTTCACATTAAACCAATGCATGTTAATACTTCCAGAAAAATTTTATTTGTGGGAAAGAGTACAAGGTATTTTTTTAATGTTCACATTTAATTTAAAAAATGCAGTAAAAAATAAAGCTGATACTTTAGGCCTTAACCTTAATTCACATTTTTATTGATAAAAGAAATCATAAATATTGTTAATTAAGGATAAAAGATAGGTGTCAATAAAATTCTGAAGTCGGTATTTAAGACTTTATCCATATTTTATAAGTAGTATTTAGCCATGTGAGATTTGGACTAAGATAATTCTTAAATCAGATTTTATTTCTTCTATTACACTTCTACATGTCTCATAAGATGTATACCTATATGTGTATATTTGTCTTTACAGAATCTAGTGCTGGCAGAAAATAGTCCTGGAAGAGATAGCACTGAATACATTCTTGAATTTGAGCCAGACTTACCAGCTTTGACAAAACCTCTGGAACCATACCGTCTGTCTTTCATGTTTTATAATGGTGAGTTTCAAACATAGCTTCAAAATATTTCTCATTCTCTCATTTCTAAAGTTTGACCTCTATTTCTGTCTTTCCCCTCCCCCCCCCCTTCCTCCCCTGCAATTCATAAAGTTGGTTTTGGGCATCTTTTCTCTCCATCAAGCTACATGGCTTTTTTAATAGGTGCTTTTACTAGTATTATTGACACAGTGTTGATATGTTTAAAAAAACCTCAATTTTATTTATTTAGATTTTAAGAAACAGCAGCGGATGGCAACACTTACAAGAGAGAGAGATGAACTATCTAAGTCAATTGCTGTATACAGAAATATGTTTGATACCACTGAGCAGCTTATTACTGAAATAAAATGTAAGTCGTAATTTATATGTATAACTTTAATGTTTTAACTATATAAAATAACTTTCTCAGGTAGATAGCTAGCTTTTTTTCTTACTATGATTTTGACATGAGGAGATAGTAAATAGCAAAACTGAAAAATGAGGAAATAAAACGTTCATTTCATTTTAGGGGGGAAAATTGTGTTGCATTGGGAGAAAGGTATCTGGTTATTTGAATAAGTGTAAATAAAAAATTTTGCAGTTACCTTCACATGAAGCAAAATTCTTTAGGACAACATTTTCTAACCTAAACATGGGCACTGAAATCACTGGCCTAATTTTCACAGCTTCTTTTCATTTCTTCAGAGAGAGCTGCAGGTGCTCTGCTGGAAATCATACTATCTATTTAGCTCCATAAATAGAAATGTTGAGACCTAACTTAAAGCCAACATTTTTAGAAGTGGATACAGTAAAACTCCGATGGTCCGGCATCTGATGGTCCGGCACTCCTGATGGTCCGGCACCATCAGGAACCCGGAAGTGCTCCGGGCAGCCGGACCATTGGAGCTGCTCTGCCCCCAGCTTCCCCGATTCAGCCGCTGCTAAAACTGATCAGCGCTGAATCCAGGAAGCAGGGGGCAGAACAGCTGGAGTGCTGCCGGGTAGGTCCAGTAGCACTGCCCCTCGGGGCTGCGGGACCAACCCAGCAGCACCCCAGCTGTCCCGGATTCAGCCGCTGCTGAAATTGACCAGCGGCTGACTCCAGGAAGCCCGGGGCAGAGCAGCTCTGCCTCTGGCTTTCTGGAGTCAGCCGCTGATCAGTATCAGCAGCGGCTGACTTGGGGACACCTGGGGCAGAGCAGCTGGGGTGCTGCTGGGTTGGTCCAGTAGTGCCGAGGAGCGGCGCTGCGGGACCAACCCGTCAGCACCACAGCTGCTCTGCCCCAGGCGTCCCCAAGAGCAGCTGGGGTGCTCACGGGTTGGTCTCGCTGCACCAAGGGTCGGCGCTACCGGACCAACCCAGCAGCACCCCAGCTGCTCTGCTGCAGGCGCCCCCGATTCAGCTGCTGCTGAAACTGACCAGCAGCGGCTGAATCGGGGACTCCTGGGGCAGAGCCGGACTATCAGAAGGGAGGGCTATGAAGAGGTCTGGGGTAGCATCCCCCCACCCCACCCCAGACCCCTCATAGCCCCCCCTTCTGATAGTCCAGCATACCTGATAGTCCGGCACCCCCTGGGTCCTAAAGGTGCCGGATTATCGGAAGTTTACTGTACTAAAGTTTTATAATGTCATTTTTCTCCCGCATTCAAGCAAGCACAATATCCAAAAGTATGAATCTGTGTGTGTGTGTGTGTGTGTGTGTGTGCGCGCGCCTTCAGAAAAAACATCAGTGTTTATAAAAAGTGATTAAAGAAGAAGCTGTCAAATAGATATGTAGGGAAAGCTTGCATGAAAGAGTGAGATAAATAGTAAAAGCATACTTGTACACTTTTGCATATTCTTAAACTTACTTTGTTTAGATCAACCTTATTGTTTTATATGCCACATATTTTGAACACTTCCTCTCTAATATAATATAATACTTCCGCCTAATATAAAAGTAAATGAAGAATATGGATACATTTTAAGAAATGTTTGGTTGTTGCAGTGTTAAGATAAAGGTAAAATTCCATAGGTGTAGTTCTAATATGGGCTCTCAGTGCAAAGATGGATTCTAATACTTGTGGTAGAGGAAGTTTTAGGAGCATTCTCAGATTTCAGCTATTTCCATCTGTGCTAGAATATGAATTGAAGTTGAATACTATG
Organism: Pelodiscus sinensis; assembly: GCF_052426305.1. Lineage (NCBI taxonomy): Eukaryota > Metazoa > Chordata > Testudines > Trionychidae > Pelodiscus > Pelodiscus sinensis. The sequence continues at coordinate 83,028,482 of NC_143053.1, forward strand.
CACTATTTTTACTTAGCTTTGATTTGTTGGATTATACAGAGAATAAAACAGCACAATTGTTGGTTTAATTCTTCGTTTTCAAAGCTGTTTCAATATAATTGAGAAGGACTTATTTGAAGAGAAATATTTTGCAGTCTGACCAAGCACAGAAGCTATTGTGATCAAATCTGAGGTGTGTTCAGTGTACATTGGAAAGCAATTGTAATGGAAATATCTCTGACTAGGAGAAGGAATACTCCTAGAAGAGCACTTATTGGGTAATATATTTTCCATTCCTACATTACATACCACACTAAATGTTGAATTGTTAAATTGTTTCAGATCAGGCTCAGGAAGCTGAATCAAGAGAGTCTCACCTGAAGAATGAATTGAAAAAGCATCACATTGATATTCCACAGACAAACACAGTATGTTTTTTTAATTTACTTTTTAATTATTTATTTCACAACCAGAAAAATATTTAACACTGTAGAAATGAAGCCAACTGTTCATTTCTGTTAAGTCAAAGATTCAAATAAAATGGGTAGAAATTTGGAGATAAGTATGTATGGATTAAAGTGTAAACTTATTGGGTCACTTACGTGAAGTAGTGCCAAGCTATGCTTTACCCCTTACATAAAAAAGCTTTCATTTACTATTCTGTCAATATGCCTGAGCAGAGATTTGAAAGGACTGTTTGAGGATGAGAAGTTAGCTGTGTTTGTCCATATTAGTGATGTAAAATCCCATTTAGTTAACCAGTTAAGTGATTTAACGGGGTGAAGGGGGAGGTGCCTGGAGCAGTCCCCTGCCCTAGTCCATATGTATTCCTTGCCCCATATCCCTAGTCCATATGTATTCCTTGCTTCTTGGCAAAAACTACCAATAGAACTACCAGTTGTAGGGATCACTATTTATAGTGTTATAGAGATGGGTATACATTTCACACATTACTGACCAAAGCTTAATTTACATTAGAAATTTAGAGATTCTGTAAAATATCTCCTCTTATCAGTTTCTCTGAAAATTCTCTTTAAAGCCGTGGTCACCAACAGATCGATTGCGATCGACTGGTCGATCGCGAGGTGTCCTGTCCACCCCGCCCCCATTTCCCTCTCACCCCCAAAAAGCCCCACTACCTACCTCCAGTGAAAATGGAGGTAGTGTAGGCTTCCCAGGGATGGACAGAAGTCCCGCAGCTTAGCGCCACTTCCGGCGATTCCGGAAGTAGCACTAGCTGCTCTGCTGGGTGTACTGCGGGAGGGAGCATCTGCTCCCTGCACCACACAGGAGGGATGAGTCAACCCCGGGTGAGACGCGTACGCGCGCGGGGGTCGCCCACGGGGGAGGTGCGCGCGGGGTTTTCCTGCACCGGGGGGTCGACCCCAGGGCAGGCGTGCGCGCACGGGACTTCCCTGCGCTGCGGGTGGGTCAGGCCCGGGGCAGGCACACGCTGGTTTCCCTCTGGGGGCGGGGGAATCCTGGGAGGAGGCATATACAGGGGACTCTCTGCCTCCACTGGCACCCCACTCCCCAGCCACAGAACTCTGTCCCCACTCCCCTAACTCTGTCCCCACTTCCCTGTCCCTAGCCACAGAATTGTCGCCACTCTCCTGTCCCTAGCCACAGAACTCTGTCCCCACTCCCCTCCCCACTCTCCGAATGCTGTCCCCTCTCTCCCGTCCCCAGCCACAGAACTCTGTCCCCACTCTCCTGTCCCCAGCCACAGAACTCTGTCCCCACTCCCCTGTTCCCAGCTACAGAACTCTGTCCTTATTGCTGTCCCCACTGGCACCCTGTCCCCAGCTGCAGAAACCTTTCCCCACTGGCACTCTGTCCCCTGCTGCAGAACCCTGTCCTCTGCCCTCCTAGCACCCTGTTCCCTCTCCCCTGCCCCCAGCCGCAGAACTCTGTCCCCACAAAATGTATAATTATAAATGCTTCATTTTAGATTTAAATAGCATGAATAAAAAACAGACCATTTATTTCATAACTATAAACACATGATTTTAATTTTATACATCGCATAATTTAAAAATAAACTGTTTATCAGAGTCTGTAAGTAAGGGCTGGGGATAGCAAATGATGGACTGGAGGAGAATAGAAAGGGGCGGGACTTCAAGAAAGGGGCGGGGCGGTAGATCTTCACCTGTTCTGAGATTTAAAAAATGATCTTGGGTGTAAAAAGGTTGGAGACCACTGCTTTAAAGAATCTGATGAGCTCTTGCATTTATTAAAGTTTTGAGTTCACTATTGAAATAATGTAATACGGAAATGGAGGCTATAATGAAAGTAATACTTCATCACTAAACCAATAAAATTAAATGTTGTTCTATGCATTTAACAGTCTGGCCAGTAAATTTTCCCGTTTGTTTAGTCTTTAGGCAAAGGGCTTAATTGCACCCTTCTAAAATTTGTTCTGCCCAATCAGATACAATCCTTCCCTCTGGCTCTTACACTTTCTTCAGTTCCTCCTCTTGGCTTAAAAAGGCACTTTCATTTCCTCATGAAACTAGGGTTGCCAGATGGTTTCAACAAAAATACCAAACACCCCCTCTCCCCCCCAAAAAAAAATGGGGAAAAAATGCTGTTGAAGGGGGGGGGGGAAATGGGGAGGAGGGAGACCAAAGTTGTTGAGCCAAAAAAAAAAGGACCCCAAGAGTTAAGCAAAAAAAAATTTATAAAATAAAACAGCATGGTCCCTTTAATTGTGTCCAGAGTCAGAATAGGGATAGGAAGAGAAGAGGTTGAGTACTAAGACCCAGGGAAGGCATTGCTTCCCCTTGCTCAGGTCTTTAGGTTTTTTGCCAGCGGCCATCTTGTTTTCTTGGTCGAGCCAGAAGGGAGCTTCCCGGCGGAATCAGGTAAGGTGTGGGTGGGGGGGGGGGGGGTTGTGCGGGCCCAGTTGCTGAGTGTGTCATAGGGTTGCTAGGTGTCCAATATTTTCCCCTTCTGGCAGGCGGTAAAACCCAAAAAATACCGGATATTTTAGGTGTCCAGTATTTTCTGAATTTTTTTTTACTGGACAGAGGGCGAAAATACCAGACTGTCCGGGTCAATACCGGACACCTGGCAACCCCACATGAAACAGTCAACTTGTCTGACAGCCATACTAAGTCTGGTCCAGATTGCTGACTGCTTCATAGCTGAAACCTGATTACTGCTTAGTAAAATCTTTTTCTACAAGATGAGATGATGTGCATTTGTTAACTCTCTGTCTTATTTTACAGTTGCAATATGTTGATTCTCTCATAAAACAAAAGTTATCGGAGCAGGAAGGAGTAAAGAAACATCCAAGAAGATCATGTACCCTTTCAAACTATCCCAAAGACAGTCAGGATATTTTAGGGAAGGTGAGTTTTAATAATTTTCTTAATTCCATGATAAGATTCGACCTGTTCAGTTAATAAGCTCCTAAACGAGTTACTAAGTAACCTCCGGGAAAGCAATCCCTAGAAAGGCATGCAAAGACCATTTCATAAATTGCAGTTATGGAAATGACTGAGCCTTCAATTGAAGAGGCATTGTGGTTAGTAGGGAAAAACAAAAGTGATCTTCCAACAAGTATTTACTTCTGTTGTACAGATTGCACATTTAGCACAGATTGAGGATGACAAAGCAGCAAAGGTCATCTCTTGGCATATGGCTAGTGATATGGACTGTGTAGTCACCCTAACTACTTCTGCTGCTCGTCGTATCTTTGATGAAACTCAGGGTCGACAGCAAGTCTTGCCTCTTGATTCTGTTTACAAGAAGACTCTCCCAGATTGGAACAGGTAGAAGGAAAAAAAATTCACTTTTCTTTTCATGGGAAACTTTTCCTTTGCTATATTTTTTTCCTAATTTTGTTTAACCTTTATATTAGGAAAATATTCTAATTATAAAATATCTTTACATTTATGTTAATTAGCAGGAATGTAGCTTAAAATCTTAAGTAATAGCCCATCTTTGTAAATTTAACTTTGTATTGTTACTTTCTAGATTTTATAAGAAGCTTTTCTTTTATAGTACTGGAGACAATAAAAACATTCTTGGATAATATTATGGCATATAGAATTAGGTATTTGGACTTACCACATAGTACTTTGAGATGGAATAAACCCTAACTTTTTCTGTTCTAATTATGAGCACATTCCCAGAAATTATCTGTAGTCATTCAGATTACTATACTGATCCATTTCTTGGAAAGAGAAAATGCAGTATAGGATTTCAGATATACTCCCAAAAGAAATTAAATAATCAGTTTAAATAAATAACATTATATGCATTTGCTTTTTAAACACACTTGTACTTAAGTATATTGGGGGGGGGTATGGGAGATAAAACAAAAAACAAGGTCCAGATCTTCAGCTGTTTATAAAACAGTGATACAAATCTGGCCTATAAAGGACTGTTACATTCAAAGTCAGCTCAGTTCGATTCTTCTTTGAGTAGTGTCCCTGTGGGTGCTCCACGTTAGGTGTTTTGGAGCCCTGCACTTCTAGTTGGAGACTTTGGTAGCAGTGCCCTGATTAGCCACATTTGTCTAACAGCCTCTCCGAGAGGCTACTGAGGGGATACAACCAATCCTCCTCAGTTTCTTCTCTACCACCCTTGGTTTTGGAGCAGCACCCTTTTCTGTTTTCACTCTCTTCTTTATCTCAGTTAACTCCATGCCTGCTGAAGGAGGTGAGTTTTTATTTATTTACCATACTGCAAACTCCCTATTAGAGGCAGTTAATCAAGAAAGCCATAGCAAATGAAAAACTACCACTTATGACAAAGATTGGAAGTGCCTACACACCTTTGGCAAGAAAGCCTATTCATCAGCAACACTCCAGTTTCTCAGAGCAAACTACTCTGCATTTCTGGTCAAATACACACACAACATTTTTTTTTCTCAGGTGTCATCTTTTATTTATCACATCCAGCTGATAAAAAGGAAAAATATAAGGCTGATCTAGCTGAAAGATTCCTCATTCCCAAAACTGTTTTGCAGGCTTCTCTAGACTCTGCTGACATGGCAGCTTGTTCCATTGCCACGTCCTTTGTCATACAGAGGGCTTCATGGGATCCATCTTTCCAGCTTCCCCAGGGAGGTCCAGGCAACAATAGAGGACCTACTTTTTGAGGGGTAAAAATTATTTGAGAAAACTGACATCTACTCACAGACCTTGAAGGACTCCCATGAAACACTAAAACTTCTTGGTATCTGCATTCCTGCAAACAAAAAGAAACAGGGCTGATTCTACAACCAACAATTCGGCCATGTTCCATACACTTGGCCTCCGTGACACTTATGATCAATGCCACAAGCAACATCAGATGAGACGCCATGAGATGCCAGATCAAATACTGCAGCTCAGCCATCCACTTCTAGGTAAACATTTTGAAATGTTGGTTAAGGACACACGAGCCCCACCTTCCCCAATCCCAGAGTCCTATCCAATCTCCAGCCTGTTTGGAGGCAGCCTTACACCATTTTACCCAGTATGGAGAACTAGCTCCACAGACAAGTGTGTTCTGGAAATTATGCAGAAAGGCTGTTCCATGCTGATTCTTTCCATTCTGTCTACCCACATCACTTCCCCTGTCCCTTTTCAGGGACCACTCTCACAAGCATGTGTTACAGCAAGAAATACTCCATCTCCTGCAATTAAGTGCTGTGGACCCAGTACCAGTTCAACATAGAGGTCAGAGTTCCTATACAGACTGCTTCCTCACCCCTAAGAATACAGGTGGATGGCAGCCCATTCTAGACCTATGCAAACAAGTTTGTGAGAACACAGCACTTCAAGATGATAGATAACTCTAGCAACCATACTTCTGGCATGGGAGAAGAGTGATTGGATCTTAGCCCTCGACCTACAGGATGCTTATTTCAATGTCAGCATCCACCCAGTGCACAAGAGACTCCTATGATTCACTCTTGGCAACCTATTCTGTCAATACAAGGTACTTCCCTTCCGTGTTTCTATGACCGAAGGATTTTTTTCCAAAATACTGGTTGCAGTTACCAGTATTATGCATCTCTAGTGGGATTGGGGCACATTTGAACAACAACACTATCTAGGGCCAACAATAGGAATCAAATCTCTGCATAAATATCCTGGAGCTTTGAGCAGTTTCAAATACTTGTCATCACTTTCTCCCTCTAAAACTGTCTAAATTCTAAGAATAGTGGTAGAGATGTAGCCGTGTTAGTCTGGGGTAGCTGAAGCAAAATGCAGGACAATGTAGCACTTTAAAGACTAACAAGATAGTTTATTAGATGATGAGCTTTCGTGGGCCAGACCCACTTCCTCAGATCAAATAATGGAAGAAAACAGTCACAACCATATATACCAAAGGATACAATTTAAAAAAAATGAACACACATGAAAAGGACAAATCACATTACAGAACAGAAGGGGGATGGGGGGGGGGGGAAGGAAGGTGAATGCCAGTGAGTTAATGATATTAGAGGTGGGGAAGGGGAAATGTCTGTGAGTTAATAGTATTAGAGGTGATAATTGGGGAAGCTATCTTTGTAATGTGTAAGATAGTTGGGGTCTTTATTAAGTCCGGTGTGGAGGGTGTCGAATTTTAGCATGAATGCCAGTTCAGAGGATTCCCTTTCAAGTGCAGATTTGAATGTCTTCTGAAGTAGGATGCAGGTTAGCAGGTCATTAAGACTGTGTCCTTTCTGGTTGAAATGACAAGAAACTGTTTTCTCTTTGTGATCTTGTCTGATATCTGTTTTGTGGGCATTAATCCTTTGGCAAAGTGTCTGAGATGTTTGTCCAATGTACATAGCAGACGGACACTTTCGGCACATGATAGCATAGATTATATTTCTGGATGCGCAGGAATATGTGTTCTTGATCTTATAACTCACTTGGTTAGGTCCAATAATGGTATCAGCAGAATGAATATGTGGACAAAGCTGGCAAGACATTCAAATCTGCATCCTTCCTCCCTGGAAACCAGAATGCCACTGCAGACCACCTCAGCTGGAACGTCTCACAGACTAATGAATGGGAAGTAAACACACACATACTGCAAACTATTTCATTAATGGGGATTCCCATCAATAGACCTCTTACGGTGCTTCAGCCCCCCTCCCGCCCCCCGCTCTAACCCAATACCCTCCCTTTCCCCCAGAGCCAGGCATTCCCAGCCTCACCCCTCCCCCAGAGCCAGGCACCCCATCACTATCCTCTAACCCAATCCCCCTTCCCTCCCTCAGAGCCCAGCACCCGCAGCCACCTCTTCTCCCCCCTGCCCCAACCCCCAGAGCTAAGCATAGTCAGCCCCTGTTTTAACCCAGTACCTGGGTCCCGGAGCCACCACCACTACCAAGCGCTTCTCTCTCCAAGCACTGGGGGTGGTGTTCAGAATGGCCGGCTGTGAGAGCAGTCCAGGTGCGCAACTCAGAACTACCAAGAGCCTAATTTCTTTAAGCAAAGAGCCACATGTGGCTCTAGAGCCACGGGTTGGCCACCCCTGAACTAACCCATTCAGAAGGACTCCTAAGCTCTTTGTCTCCACCGTGCGATGATCTCAGGGAAACAGCATCTCCAAGCAGAGATTGTTTAAATGGATAGCCAACTGCATGTGCTTGTGCTTCAAACAAGTCCAGACTCCTGTCTTCATCAGAGTGCATTCTACATGTTCCATCTCCATGTTTATGACCTTCCTACGCAATGTTCCCTTTGTGAACATATGCAAGGCATCCACATGGGAATCAAATCTCACATTTGAACAGCACTATGTCCTCTAACAGTACACTGCAGCTGACGGTAGAATGGGCAGAGCTGTTTTGTCTGCAGCCTTCCAGCCTGATCTGAAGCCCCTACCGTCCTAGAGTACACTGCTTAAAGTTACCTGAGTGGAGCACGCACAGGGACATCTCTGGAAGGAGAAGAGGAGGTTACTCACCTATGCAGTAACTGATGTTCTTTAAGATGAGTGTCTCTTGGGTGCTCCACTACCCACCCTCTTCCTCTCTACTTTGGATATTATACTTGTCCGCTGTAGAGAAGGAAATGAGGAGCTGGGACCACAAACGTGCTCTTTATACTCTTGACAGCTTGTCAGGCAGGCAAAGCGCGCGCACAGCCTGGGGAAATGACACTGCTGAGAGAAAATCTAGGGTCAAAGGCACTGGGATGCACCCTGACCTCAGTGGAGCACCCACAGGGATGTTCATCTTGAAGAATGTCAGTGTCTGCATAGGTAAGTAACCTCCTCTTCTCATACCTGACCCAGATGTCTGTCACATCACAAACCTTTCCCTTCCCTCCTCACCTACTGACACAAGATGCAGAACTCTTCTATCACTTCAACATTACGGCCTTTTATTTCAAGGCATGACTAATCCAAGGTTGACAGAACTCAAAAGATGCTGCTCCAAGGAGGTCCAAGACTTTCTATTTAACAACTAACATCTCTTCACATAAAAAACATATGCACGAAAGTGGAAAAAATTCTCCATTTGGTGCCGAGACAAGCAAATCACTCTACAATTGACCTTCTTACATACTATTTTTGATTACATATTGACGTTAAATAAATCTGTCGTCTTAAGTAACTCAAAGTGTACTTATCTGTCGCCACCACCTGTCATGCTCAGGTGAATGGACTCAGTGTCTTCACCCATCCACTCACTAAGATTTTCTCAAGGGTATTGAAATCACTTATCCCATATTAAAGGACCCAATCTTTTTCTGCATCTACTGTTTACAGACCTTTTGAACTGCTAGCAGCCTGCTTGTTACTACACTTATCCATGAAGGCTGCCTTTTTCACATCAGCATAAAGGGTGGGAGAACTGGCTGCTCTAATGGCACACTCACCTTACACCATGTTCCTAAAGGACAAAGTAATCCTACAACCACACACTAAATTCATACCCAAGATTACCTCTCTCTTCCATCTCAATAAATCTGTTTATTCTCCTGTATTCTTTCCTAAGCCACTTGTTGTCAAGAGGGAGGCTTTCCTTCACACACTAGACATCTGCAGAGCTCTATGTAGTGAGAATAAAAACATACAGAAAATCATCCAGGTTATTCATATCTACAATAGGCCAAACCATTTCCAGACAGACTTTCTAAATCAGGGGTGGGGAACCATTTTTGGGTCGGGGGCCACTGACACATGGTAAAACTAGTCAGGGGCCATACACAAGTGAAAAGCAAAAAACAAAAACCCTCACTGACATGGCCTCTGACTGAAACAGAAAGACACTCACCACATTCCCCACACACAACAGAACCTGGGGGCGGAGCCCAGGCTAGTATATTTTGTATGTTCCAGCCCCATAGTGGAGTAGCGGAGGGGCTTGAGCTCCAGTGTAGGCTCCCCAGTGCTGGGGGGGGGTGTAGCCTGCTGAGATACATTTTTCCTATCCTAACCTTTTTTATATATATTTTTAATAGTATGCTAGTAATGCAAGAAGCCTACAGGATCAAACTTGTCTTGTATGATCCAGCTTTAACAGATGTAGGGTGATAGGGTTAAGATTTATTCTTCTTATTTCCCTTGTTATTTTTCCAAGATATGTATTGTGTAAAGATTATGAAAGGCCTTTTGCAGTTAGTCTAATTTTGAGACCATTACTCAGTTTGGCCAGAACAAACATCGGCAGAATGTACAAACGCCAACAAACTGAATCTGCTCACGCCAACAGACTGAGGTGCCCAGATTTCCTTTACCTAACCGCAATGCTTCCCGTTCTTTTCTCTGTTCTGGAAATCAGTCCAAGAAGATGTCATGTCTTTTTGTATGCGTATTCATAGACACCCTTCTCTTTCCTTCCTCCCCCTTCCCCCCCCCCCCCCATCGCAATATCTCTTCCAATCAGTTATAGGTACCTACACAAATCTTAGTGCACCGGGCCCAGTTTTGGTTAAGGGGTTGGACATCTGGAACATTTTGGCGCCAAAAAGGGAATATAGGCCCAGGGATTAAGGAAGGAAGGCTGCTGCGGCTGTCGCTGCTAGAGCTTGCTTCAGAGTTTATACTCTCTTCTCTCAAGGTCAGAAACCAAGTTTTATCTTCTTTCTCTCTTTATATTTTTGTCTTGCTTAATTTATTCTGTGTCTTGCTTCTAAGTATCTCATACTCCACCTGCACCGAGGTCCATCAGGTGAAGGGAGGCTGGGTGCTCCACTACCACCTTCCTCCCCTCTACTGTGGAGTTTGACTTGATCCTCTGGGGTAGAGATGGAACTAAGGAGGTTTGGCTGAGCCCCCAGAGTAGCCTCCTGGAGAGGCATGAGACAGCTGCTGCACATGCGTGGCCAATCAGGGCACTGTTACTAAGTCTCCAACTAGAAGTGCAGGGGGCCAAAACACCTAAAGTGTAGCACCCACATGGACAACCATTTCTCAGTTACTACACAATGTGAGTAACCTTCTCTTCTTTGAGTGCTTACTCATGTCCTTTCAACATAGGTGTATGTGCTCATCACATGCACTGGTGCCACAAGATTTTCCTTCAGCAGTATCTGTTGGGGACCAGATCTACTGCCCCCTGAAGTGGTGTGCATATGCTGCACTATATAAGGCGCTCCCTGGACCTCTGCTTCCCTCAGCTCCTTCTTGCTGTCAGTGACAGTGCTCCAACTTTAGCTATAGCTTTAGTTAATCCAATAAGGCTATCCAATAAGTTTCTGGACTGCATTGGAGACAACTTTCTGTTTCAGAAGGTTGAAAAAGCTACCAGAGGAGAAGCTGTTCTGGATTTGGTTTTAACAAATAGGGAGGAACTAGTTGAGAACTTGAAAGTGGAAGACAGTATAGGGGACAGTGATCATGAAATAATAGAGTTCATGATCTTAAGGAAAGGTAGAAGGGAGACCAGCACAATTGAGGTAATGGATTTCAGGAAGGCAGATTTTGATAAGCTCAGAGAACTTGTAGGTAAGGTCCCATAGGAAGCAAGACTGAAGGGAAAAACAACTGAGGAGAGTTGGAAGTATTTCAAAGGGACGTTGTTAAGGGCCCAAAAGCAAACAATTCCGCTGTGTAGGAAAGATAGAAAATATGGCAAAAGACCAGCTTGGCTTAACAAGGAGATCTTGCATGATCTCAAAATAAAAAAGGAGTCATATAAAAAATGGAAACTAGGACAACTAACAAAGGATGAATATAGGCAAGCAACACGGGAATGCAGGGGCAAGATTAGAAAGGCAAAGGCACAAAATGAGATCAAACTAGCTACAGGCATAAAGGGAAACAAGAAGACCTTTTATAAATACATTAAAAGCAAGAGGAAGACCAAGGACAGGGTAGGCCCACTGCTTAGCGAGGAGGGAGAAGCAGTAACAGGAAACTTGGAAATGGCGGAGATGCTCAATGACTTCTTTGTTTCGGTCTTCACCGAGAAGTCTGGAGGTGTGCCTAACGTAGTGAATACAAGCAGAGAGAGGGTAAGTTTAGAAGATAGGATACACAAAGAACAAGTTAAAAATCACTTAGGAAAGTTAGATGTCATCAAGTCACCAGGTCCTGATGAAATGCATCCCAGGATACTCAAGGAGCTGATAGAGGAGGTATCTGAGCCTTTATCTATGATCTTTGAAAAATCATGGCAGACAGGGGAGATTCCAGAAGACTGGAAAAGGGCAAATATTGTGCCCATCTATAAAAAGGGGAATAAGAACAACCCAGGAAACTACAGACCGGTCAGTTTAACGTCTGTCCCAGAGAAGATAATAGAGCAGGTAATTAAGGAAATCATATGCAAACACTTGGAAGGTAATAAAGTGATAGGGAATAGCCAGCATGGGTTTGTGAAGAACAAGTCATGCCAAACTAAGCTGATAGCTTTCTTTGATAGGATAACGAGCCTTGTGGATAAGGGAGAAGCGGTGGATGTCATATACCTAGACTTTAGTAAGGCATTTGATACGGTCTCGCATGATATTCTTATTGATAAACTAGGCAAATATAACTTAGATAGGGCCACGATAAGGTGGGTGCATAATTGGCTGGATAACCGTAGTCAGAGAGTTGTTGTTAACGGTTCTAAATCCTGCTGGAAAGGGATAAGAAGTGGAGTTCCGCAAGGGTCTGTTTTGGGACCCGTACTGTTCAATATCTTCATCAATGATGTAGATATTGGGATAGAGAGTACTCTTATTAAGTTTGCAGATGATACCAAACTGGGTGGGGTTGCAACTTCTTTGGAGGATAGGGACATAATTCAAAATGACCTTAGCAAGTTAGAGAAATGGTCAGAGGTAAACAGGATGAGGTTTAATAAAGAGAAATGCAAAGTGCTCCACTTAGGAAGGAACAATCAGTTCCATACATACAAGATGGGAAGCGACTGTCTAGGAAGGAGCATGGCGGAAAGAGATCTAGGGGTCATAGTGGACCACAAGTTGAATGAGTCAACAGTGTGATGCGGTTGCAAAAAAAGCAAATATGATTCTAGGTTGTATCAACAGGTGTGTTGTAAGCAAAACTCGTGAAGTCATTCTGCCGCTCTACTCTGCACTAGTTAGGCCTCAGCTGGAGTACTGTGTCCAGTTCTGGGCGCCACATTTCAAGAAAGATGTGGAGAAATTGGAAAGAGTACAGAGAAGAGTGACAAGAATGATTAAAGGTTTAGAGAACATGACCTATGAAGCCAGGTTTCATGAACTGGGCTTGTTTAGTTTGGAAAAAAGAAGATTAAGGGGGGACATGATAGCGGTTTTCAAATATCTAAAAGGGTGTCACAAGGAGGAAGGAGAAAATTTGTTCCTCTTGGTTTCTGAGGACAGGACAAGGAGTAATGGGCTTAAAGTGCAGCAGGGGAGGTTTAGATTGGACATTAGGAAAAAATTCCTAACTGTGAGGGTGGTCAAATATTGGAATAAATTGCCAAGGGAGGTGGTGGAACCTCCCTCTCTGGAGCTATTTAAGAACAGGTTAGATAGACATCTGTCAGGGATGGTGTAGACAGAGCTTGGTCCTCTCGATGACCTCTCGAGGTCCCTTCCAGTCCTATTATTCTATGATTCTAATCTGTTCATTCAGATGTAAATATTTTCCCTGTAGATTAGGTAAGTGTAAATAGTTAAATTAGCAGTTTGTTAGTGCCCTGTAGAGACTTAGCCTGGGGAAGGGACATGCCCCCTCCCCATTCTCCCCTTGGCTTTAAAGCTTTGGTGTTTAACACACAAGCCACTAGGGGCTATTTGGTAAGTTGAGTGTTGATAGTTGGCTTGAGCAAAAAAAAACCACAAAAATCATTGCATTCCAAAAAAAAATGTTAAATAAAAAAACAAAAAATTTCCAGAATTAAAAAAAAAATTCAGAAGATCTTTCTGAGTTCTAAAGCCACTTTCTGTTAATTTGACTCATCTGCTGGATGGAAACTTCCATCAGTTCACAGAATAGCTTACATATGCCACTTAAGCCGGAAATCATCATGAATCATTGTAAGCTGCAGCTGGTATTTCCAGGTACTAGTATTTCATTGGTATTTATCATCATACCCTTTCTGAAAGTAATTCTGAGTTCTCTGTGTGAAATTATTTGTTTTTGTACAAAGCAGCTGAGTTTTGAAACTTGCTACTCTTCTCCTAGAATTCATTTCAACCATCAGTTTAAATGCAGGTTCATCATGGGCATGCAATTAGGTTCAAATGTTGGCTGTTCAGTGGCCAGAAATGTTGTCCAGTAAATATAGTAGTGTATATAAATATTTCTTCTCAAAGTGGTTTTTTGGTTTTGGTTGAGGGGTGGATATTTTTTTTGGTTGGTTGGTTTTGTTTTGTCTTTGATGGCTGATTATGGCCATTCTACACAACAAAATCCAGCTTACAAAGCACACATTTGAATAAAAATTTTAAAAATCTTTTAAGTGTAACACTTCAAGAGATATTGAATTTTAAAAATTAGGGTACTTTTTTGGCCTTCCAACAATATTGCATTCTGCTTTGTGCCGAAACTGAATAATATGAATTCATTTTTCTATAATTGCATCTGTGGATCCGTTGGTTATTAGAAAGCATAATTCTAAAGCAGGTGAAAGCACTAGTACTGAGTCGAGTCAATGCAGAAAACAGCAAATCATGGGCAGAAACTACAGCAAAGAGGAAAAAAAAAGATCGGAAGGACATCAAATGTAAATTTCAAGAGAAATGGATATGCCATCACTGAGGTGAATGAAAAGCCAATGAGTTTTTCGTATAACAATTCTGGCAAAAATAAGACTGACAAAATTGTCTCCAATTATTTGGATTTGGTTTTAGCAAAATTGACTTCTGTTACAACTAAGGTGCGCCAACTATGATGGGAAAAAATTCTAGATTTGTCTGTCTTCTGAAAGAGCACCTGCAATCTAATAAAATGAACAACAAATTGCTTTCCTGCAATTTGCATCAAGAAGCTCCTTGTGCTCAGATGTCCGCAACAGATACTTTGAAAGACTTGATGGATATTGTGATCAAAATTGTGAATTTCATTTGCAGCAGTGCTCTGAACCATCACCAATTTGTGGAATTTTTGAAAGAAATCAAATCTGAGCACTGTGAAATCATCTGTTTTGATAATGTGCAATGGCTGAGTTGTGGAAAGGTGCTTGAGCAGTTCCTTGCACTGCTTATTCCAATCAGAGACATGCTTGTCAAGAAAGGAAAGCTGGACAATTTTTCCGCTATTGAAGATAAGCAGTGGCAATTTGATTTGCAGTTCCTGACTGATATTACCTATCATTTGAATGAACTCAATCTGAAACTTCAGGGAGAAAGGGGGAGCTGATGTGTGATCTAGCCCAACACATTCACAAGTTCACTTCAAAGCTACAGCTATTCATCATTCAAATGAAGGTAGGAGAATTCATGGTCCCAAATTTGCAGAAAATTGCTGAAGATATTGAATTTGAGCATGATGACCTTGATTGTCAGTGAGATGATTTGAAAACCCGGTAATGGAATTCAGCTGGCATTTTGCAGATTTTTAAAAGCTTCATGTTGGCATTTCCATTCATGGAAAAACCAATTTCAGTTCAACATTACTAATTCTCAAGACCTTGTCAATTTGCTTGGTCTGGACAAACGTTTGTTTGAAGAAGATATGCTCACATTTCAAAGCCAGCCTCATCAATCAAAAAATGATTCGTGTTTGACAATATGGATGCACTTTTGCGACAGAATCATTTTGCTGTTTTGAAAATTCTAGTTGCCAATTTTTTTTTCCATGTTTGGTTCAACATGGCTTTGTGAAGTGTCATTTTCTGTCATGACCAGTTTTCCTTCTAAGCTGCGTGGGGCTGATTAATCCCCTATGAAACTGCTATCATGTAGTATCGGTCATGGTTACCGGATGAAAATTTGGAGGCCACGTTGAGATGTGCTGTCAGTGAAAAGTTTTTGCCTGATTTCATAGGTTTAGCAGTGAAACTTGTCAAGTATCCCATTGATTGAATTTCTGCAAAATGTGATGATTTCTGTTGATTAAAACCAATGTTGAAGTGCTGTTGACATTAAAAGACCAGAATTGGTATGTTCAGAGAGTCTCACACAATTATTGACATTTTCAGAATAATATGACTTTAGTGGCTACTGCTTCAAAACTAGTTGGATACCACAACTTTAAAGCCTGTGCTGCGTTCCGCAGGCCTGTTCCAGTCAGTGATCTGCATGCTGACTGTCTCTGTTGTCTGTGAGAAACCCATATCCAGATGAATGAGGAAAGATATCTCCATGCCTTTGACATCAAGAGGGCACTCATTTTCTATCTGGAGAGAACGAAGCCCTTCCGTAAATGCATGCAGCTCTTTGTGGCTTATGCTGATCGGAAGAAGGGTCTTACAGGATCTTCAGAGCATCTCTAGGTGGATCGCCTCCTGCATTCACATGTGTTATGAGTTGACAGGTACTTGGCTGCCCCTATTTGGTGAGGGCTCATTCCACCAGGGCCCAAATTTCTTCGTCTGCCTTCCTACCCAGTGTTCCAATTCACGACGTTTGCCATGCAGCAACGTAATCTGCAGTGCACACATTAACATCTCTTTATGCCATCATCCAACATGCTAGGAACGACGTAGCATTCAGTAGAAAGTGTTGCGGTCTGTATGTCCTTGAAATGCCTACCCAACTTCACAGATACTGGTTGCAGTCACATACATTGAATGGACATGAGCAAGCACTCAAAAGACAGTTAACTGTTTCCATGAATGATGTTCTTTGAGATGTTGCTCAAGTCCATTCAACTTTCCACCCTCCTTCCCCTATGTTAGAGGTCCAGCAAGAAGGAACTGAAGAAGGAAGGGCCCATGGAGTGCCCTATATAGTGTGGCCTTTGTGCATCACTCCACGGGGTGCTGGACCAGGTCACCTGTGGATACTATTCAGGCAAAGTCTTCAGGCAGTGGAGCATGTGGCGAGCACCCACACCTATGGTAAATGGACATGAGCAACACATCTCGAAGAATACCAGTTACAGAAATGAGTAACTGTCTTTCATATATCCCTAAGAATTTGGGTTTCCTCGGAATATATGTATTTTGCATTTTAATTAATGTTGGAAACTTCCAGCTTCTGGTATTGAAGTGTTTATATATAAATCAAATATAGTTGTCTGTTTTTTTTATTAGCAAGTCAAACAATGGCAGAATAAAATCAAACATAATTTGTCTCTCTCTTTTTTTTTTTTTAACCAGGACTTTACCTCACTTACGAAATGGAAGAAATCATTTCAGACCTATTGGAAACCCTGTATTTGCGAGAGATTTGTTAACATTTCCAGAGAATTTAGAACATTGTCAGATAGGTAAACATCACTAAAGAAATACTTAATTTATAAACAGAGAAGATGCAGAAACCATAACAAATGATAAATTTAACCTCTCTTAAAATCTTTACAAATGTTACCAAATGAATCACATAACTTATGTTGGAGAGAATGTTAATTATTTGTAAAAGACAAAATTTTTACAATGACCACTATTACTAATCTTCATTCTTGATAGTAATTCTCTTTTTGTTGTGTGTGTGTGTGTGTGTGTGTGTGTGTGTGTGTGTGTGTGTGTGTGTGTGTGTGTGTGTGTGTGTGTGTGATGAGTGATGTCATCATGTCACTTTGCATCCCACCTCTGCCTCCCTCCCTCCCCTTTCCCCTGTGCTTGGCTGCTGTATGGGGTCTGAGAAGGCCCCGAGTGACACACGCACACCCCCGGTGCTCTGTGGGAAGCCAAAGTTGTGCTGTCTTTCCTCTCCTTGACTCCCCAGTGCTTGCAGGGGGGAGGGAGAGGAAGCTGCATGGCACCTTTCCTCTTCCCCCTTCCCCTCCCCGGTTCTCCAAGGGGATGCTGAAGCCACACAGCGCCTTCCCCCTCTCCCAGTGCTCTGGGATGGGGGCCAGAACTAGGGTTGCCAGGTGTCCAGTATTGACCTGGACAGTCCAGTATTTTCACCTCCCTGTCCGGTTAAAAAAAATGCAGAAAATACCGGACACCTAAAATGTTTGGTATCACCTACAACACACTCAGCAACAGGGCCTAGAGACGGACCGACCCATTACCTGGTTCCGCCGGGAAGCTCCCTTCTGGCTCGACCAGGAAAACAAGATGGCCGCTGGCAAAAAGCCTAAAGACCTGAGCATGGGGAAGCAATGCTTTCCCTGAGTCTTAGTGCTCAACCTTTTCTCTTCCTATCCCTTGTTCTGACACTGCATGCACTTAGAGGGGCCATGCTGTTTTAATGCTGTTTTGGTTTGTTTGTTTATTTGCTTAATAACTCTTAGGATCTTTTTTTTTTTTTTTTTTTTTTCCCCTCAACAACTTTGGTCTTCCTCTCATTTCCTCCTCCCCCCCCCCCGAATTTTTTCCCCGGTGGTTTTTGTGTGTGTGTGTGTGTGTGTGTGTTGTTTTTGTGTGTGTGTGTTTTTTTTTTTTTTTTTTTTTTTTTTTTTTTTTTTTTTTTTTTTTGAGGGGAAGGGGGGTTTGGTATTTTTGCTTAAACCATATAGCAACCCTAGCCGGAACTGCATGGCTTTTCCCCCTCCCCCCTGCTCCGAGGGGAAGAGCCTGAGCTGCACAGCCTCTCCCCTCCCCTGAGCTCTGGTGGGAAGGAGGGGGTGAAGCTGTAAGCTGCATGGCTCCAGGAAGCACGTGACCTTTTTCCTCCCCCCCACCCGTGCTCGGGGGAAGCGGAAGCCACAAGCTGCAAGGCTTCTCCCTTCCCCCCCTTTTTCGGTGCTCTGGGGAGAGGGGAGGAAAGCTTAGCAGCCTCTCCACTTCTCCCCAGATTCCGGGGGGCCTCTCTCTCTCTCTCTGGTGATCCAGGGGGGCCTTGCCCTAGCCCCCCTCCTTGGCGGTTGTGGGGAGTTGAGCCAGGGCTGGTGGTGGAGATGGAAGGGGTTGGGGGGGGGAACAAGGGCAGGGAGGAAGAGCTGGGGCCGGAAATGGAGTGTTTAGCAGGCCCACTTGCTTTCTAATTTAGTTTAGCCCTTATTCGTGTGGTGTTGAGTTTCTTTCATTTGGAGGGGCTCTATTTTGTTCCCCCATTTTTCCTCTTCCTACTTCTTCTCTTAATGGTATGTCAGGATCACCAAGATTCAAGCATTGTCTCACTTACCCAAACGCTATTCTGCTCAGTGACAAACATTCTTGTTATATTAGCTGTCAGAGGTACATACACATCCCTTTAAAGTATAATTTCTGTACCGCTATTAAGAGTGGACTAGAAGAAAGTTGATACATCAGATTCAGACTTTTCAAGATGGAGCACTGTATTCATCCTGTCTTTGATCCTGGTCAGGGATCCACTCTGTGCATCAGCCACCAGGTGAGCTTATTGCCCCATCTGTCTTAGCAGCACATTCACCCAGATCTTTGAGGGAGAAATCATCATAGGATACTGAAAAGGACTTTCAGTTCCTTCATAGACAGTCTATCTCAAAAAGATCTGTCTCCACTGAAAGTAGTTGTTTCTGAGCTGCCATCCCTGTGTTGGTACTATTGAGACTTCAGACTCCTTCTGTACTGATAGATCTCCAAGGCCCTGAGTTCATCTAATAATTACAGTTCCAAACATGCTTTGGTGTTTAAAAATACTTTTGTACCACCTAAGTGTGACCAGAGGAACAAGGAGAAATAGTCCTGATACTAGCAGGGCAGTAATAGACACTCATATTCAGTCTGGAGTACCTAGCCATATGACCACGTCAATACCACAAGAGGTTAAAGTGCTTCAGGCTTCACACTCTTTGAGGCATTCAGTGTTATTGGTACTGACAGTTCTACAAAGGACTCAATAATGCAGATCCTTCTTCTTTTTCCCTTATCTTACCTGCTACTGCAGGACTTTAGGTACTTGAAAGATCTACATGTCTCTGAGCCAGTATCTCCCCTTGTACTGAGTACCAAGCACAAGTCAGTACCAGGATTGTCATGGTCACCAGAATTACTAGTGTCTCTGATATCACTGGATTCTCCACCAGTTTTGGAGCAAGATGTAGGGCATCTTCGAGAACATTGTGAAGAATTTCTCATCTGATTTTCTATGTCTCTCAACAGTATTCCCCTTATCATTACAAAGGCTCCCTCCCTGATACAGGGGGAGAGACTGTTCATGAGAAGAGCATGCTCTCACTTCTCTGAAGTGTGAACATCAATGGGTGACACCGGCAGTGCTTTATAGTTCCCCATGACTGGTCATAAGGAGACCCTGGGGACACTTATCAACAGCGTTGGAACAGGCAGTTCCCTTTCTCCAGACTCCTCAGTTTCAAGAGGAATCTTTTGCACCCACCACTATCACCTTGAGGCTGTGATGCCTTTTTCTCATTCCCTGGCCATGATTTCAAAGAATTGCAGGATAACACGAAGCAGATTGCAGGCTCATTGCAGATCCAACTAGAGGAGGTCCATGAATCTTTTGGACATTCTATAAATGTCATGTTCACTTTCTGGTCAGCCAGGACCACTTCCAATGTCAAGTACTCCCATTTCGACTTTGCTCCAATAGTATTTTCAAAGGTGCTGTCATTGGTCACTACCTACCTTCATCAAAAGCCAATAACAGTCTTTCCCTGCCTCCATGATTTACTGATCAATGTTTGGTTTATGACATTCTTTTCACCTTTAAGATAGCCTTAACCACTCAAGAAAGAGATCCGGGAGTCACTGTGGATAGTTCTCTGAGAAAAACTGCTCAATGTGCAACACCAGTCAAAAAGTAAACAGGATGTTAGGAATCATTTTTAAAAAAGGGATAGAGAATAAGAGAATATCTTATTGCCTCTATATAAATCCATGGTAAGCCCACATTTTGAATACTGTTTACAGACGTGGTCACCTCATCTAAAAAAAGATATATTGGTACTGGAAAAGGTTCCAAAAAAGGCAACAAAAATGATTACGGGTTTGGAACGAGTGCCATATGAAGATAGATTAAAAAGACTGGGACTTTTCAGCTTTAAAAAGAGGAGACTAAGGCGGGATATTATAGAGGGCTATAAAATCATGAACAGGCATGGGGAAGTGAGTAAGAAAAAGTTACTTATTTGTTCTTATGGGAACTAGGGTTCATCAAATGAAAATAATAGATAGCAGGTTAAAAACAAATAAAAGGAAGTTTTTCTTCACACAGCACATGGTCAACCTGTGGAACTCCTTTCCAGAGGTTGTTGTGAAGACCAGGACTTTAACAGGGTTCAAGAAAGGACTAGATAAATTCGTGGACTAGATAAATTTGCCCACCAACACTTATTAGCCAGGATGGGTAGGAATGGTGTCCCTAGCCTCTGTTTGTCAGAGGCTGGAAATGGATGACAGGAAAGTGATCGGTTGATGATTTCCTGTTCACTCCCTTTGGGGCATATGATATTGGCCACTGTCAGAAGATAGAACACTGGGCTAGATGGACCTTTGGTCTGATCCAGTATGGCTGTTCTTATGTCCCTGTTCCTCAGGCTAGGTCTCCAGCTCAGCATCAAGAAGTCTGCATTGATTGATCCCTCTACAGAGAATAGAATCCATAGAGGCATCCCTATATCCAGTATTAGTCAGAGCTTATCTCCCCCTGGATAGGTTCACAACTCTTATCACATATTTTTGCAATGATTTCAAGCAAGCCTGAAGAGTTTGATAAGTAATTGTGTCCAACTTTGGAGACAGTTTATATCAGTCATCAAGGAGGACCAAGATCCCCTTCTCTTTTTGCCAAAGAAATAAAGCTATAGAACTGGTATATAGCCAATCACATTGTCATTTCCATGACACAATTTCTAGGCATAGAAAACACCATAGTTAATGCTCTTCACAGGTTTTTCTCAAATGATTAAATGGGATTCTTCAAACATGTCTTTCTAGCCTGGGGGTTTCCAGAAGTGGACCTTTTCGCTGCTACAAATTTCAACAAGAAGTTCAGATAGCTTTGTTCAAGAGGAATGCTAGGCCATCACTCACTGGGAGATGCCTTCCTTATATCAGAGATTGTGGGGAGGGGAGAATTACTTCCTTACCTCTAATTCTTACTTCTAACATGGCCAAGACAAATCTGATATCCTTACTTCCTGCTATGCTTACCTGATGTACCTGGCTATTTGCAGCCTTCTATCCATTTCACATCTCCCTGTTTGTCTTGAGACTTTCTGTTATGCATAGGTACAAACAAGTGCTGTTGATGAACAATAGGAAAAATTCCACATGATATTCTTACCCTCTAAAATAGAAGAGAATAGACCATTGATATGATCAACAACATGTTTCATCCATTCATTCTTTCCACTCAGCTGTTCTGGGCTACTTTCTAGAATTGAAAAAGATAGCATTATCTGTGTTCCATCAGAATCTCCTTGACTTCTCTTAATGGCCTTTCCTTTCTCGCTTTAGCATGTCTCAGAGTTCACTCATTCCACCACATAGTTTTTTGAAGGGGTTGAGGAAACTTGTCCTTCAGTTTAAAGGACCTTCTCCTGTTTGTGATCTGAACTTAGAACATAAGTGTTCTATGCGATCTCCCTTTGACCCAATAGCTATCTGTCCCCTCTTGATCCTATTCATGAAGATGGCCTTTTTGATGACTGTCACCTCCGCCAGAACAGAAGGTTCTGGGGGAAAAAGTGGCTTTAGTGGTGACATCTCTCTCCCCCCCCCCTCCCGTTAATGTTTTTTTCACCCTAGGACAAGATTTTGATATGGTTACATTTGTTATATAATAAAAATTGCAATTAAATAAAATAGTAAATTCTAATGGGCTGAAATGGAAAGGAAATGGTTATATGTGGTGGTCTCTTTTACCTCCTTCCCACTACACAACTTAAATTCAAAGTTTTCTTACATCTTAAATGTCACCCAGAGTTTCATTATATTGTGCATTCTTTGTCTTTTTAGCTAGGGAATTACATTGTAAAAATCTGTTTCATAGTTAAGATACGTATCACATCTTAGTTATAGTATAGCGTATATTTTTTAAAAACCCAGTCAATGATTATGCAAGCTTTTGTTAAGAATTGGTACTGCTTTCCTTAAGCTATTGTTTTGGGTTGTCAATATCTGTTCATTTTGGATATTAAATTTAATAGAGACTAATACCTGTTGAAAATATTTTATTGTTGAAGTTCACCATTTGAAAATGTATTACATTTATAGTGTTCGGGATGCTCTTAGGAGACACTATCATCATTGACAATTTAGATGCTGCCAATCATTACAGAAAGGAGGTATGTACTGTACCTTAGTGTTTGTGCTTAAAGAACATCCTGTTGGGTTACAGACTTAGTATATATATAAATGTAAAAGGACGGATCCTAAATTGGTGTAAATTTTCATATCTTCATTAACTTAACTATAGCTATGACAGTTTATATTAGCTAAGAATCTGCCCTAAAGTGCTTTTCATTCAGAAATTCCAGTACAATGAATGTAGTCTATAATATCAACAATGACAAAATTGTCTGACTTTTTTGTTTAAAAAAATCCAAATCCTACCATACGAATATTGCAGTATATTAATTATGGCGTTTACAGTTGAGCTATTCAAATGGTGTCCTCTTTGTTGATGGACTCTCCCTGAAATTCTTACTCTTTTGCTCTGAGTCGAGAGTACTCAATGGAGGGGATGAACCAAACATGCCAGTCTGACTGTGAGCTCTTTGCTCTGTGTAAAGGTCAGAGGTCTGTGAACAGGCAGATCATAATTCACCTTCCAAAGTGACTGAATGATATTTCACATAAGGAGCTTTGGCTTTTATCCCAGCATTTTGGGAAACACTGAGCTGCACCTCATGAGGACTAGGGGGATTGGGGGCGTGTCCCAGCAGAAAAGAGTTTGTGGTAGATCTGGGTGATTAAAAACCTCCATGTGTCTTAAGTACTTGATTTAGAAGACAGAGACAAGGTAGCGGTCACTCACTATTGCTCAAAAAATGTATAAAAATAAAGCAGGCAGAGGAAACTGTCAAGAGCAATGGGAACTGCCATTAACTGCTGCTGCAGAGGCAGAAGCTCTGATAGTAAACCAAAGGAGGCATGACCAGCACAGGCTGCACTACAGAATTGAGCTACAGAACTGCCTGCCCCTGCCCTACTGCCTCTGTCAGAGGCAGGGGTGGAGGGAATGTGGGAGCTATCTCCCTGCACATGCCAGGTCCCAGAGCTACCTGCACACACCCACTGCCTCCCACCGAAGCAGCTACCCCAGATAGAGGCAGGAGGGAGTCAGTATATGTGGGAAGCCGGCTTTTAAACCAGCTCTGTGCATGTGCTGGCTTCCATGGAGCTGCCTTTCCCTCCTTCCCACTGCTGTCTCTGTTGGGGGGGGAAAGGAGGGGAGAGTCGGAACTGGTGTCCCCAGGGGAGATGGTTTAAAAGCTAGCACCCTGTGAGTACTGGCTCCTGCCTGCCCACTGCATGTAAACATGTAACCACTAAAAGTTACAGTATTTCCACGTTTACACAAATACGCCATTTTTAACAGCCCTAGTATCTATAAAACTCTAAATTCTACAACTATCTTACCACTGCTGATGTGTAAGTTTTTCCTTTTTGCAGGTATACTATTCCTGCATACTTTTTACCTATCAGATTTATTTTTATACCTATGTAGGTTGTAAAAATCACACATTGTCCAACATTACTGACTAGAGAAGGAGATAGAATTCGCAGCAATGGAAAGTTTGGAGGCCTTCAAAATAAAGCTCCTCCAATGGACAAACTCAGAGGAATGGTATTTGGAGCACCCATGCCAAAACTTTTCAGTACTCTTTCTGGACAAATAGGTAAGTTCATAAAGTAGTGATACCGTATCAAATGTTATGATGTTGCTTATGTATGTTTTTTGTTACATTTGTCCAAGGTAAAATGTATTACTCTAAGTTGCGTATAAAGCTCCCTTTTTTAAAATACTACGATACAATTACTTTTTTGACTGAACATTGACAATTTTGCTTCTAAAATCTGTAATGAGAGAAATCACACAAAATATAAATGTTTCCTATTTCATAGGTGTTAATAGTAAGAGTATTGTGATAAGTTGTCATCCCTGGAATGTCATATGAAAGCAGTGGGAACCACTTTGTTCCCAATTATTCAGCTGGCCAGGCTAGACTCCTTCAGGCTACTTTTCTGGTGATTCAGCCAGCCTCTTCAGGCCTTGTTATCACCAAAGTAGACAGCAGGTGGTGCCACACACCCAACTGAACTACTTGAGTGCTTTACCTATGCTACTCAAGGACAGACAGAAGGCAACAGAAAATTTCTCAACTCCCCAGTCTTGCATCTTTGCTGGAATATTAACCCAGTGTTGTACCCTCTTGCACTGATGAAGGATCTGTACAGTGCAATCTCAAAGCAAATTACTTACACAAAAATGCAAACTAAGCCCAATTTCCTAGACCGTATGAGATCAATTTCTCTCCCTGACTGAGGATTACAAGCAGCTTTTTAAGGCACAGACTGTAATTGTTGTGTGCCTTGGTTTTTCCTCCTCCATTACCAACCTTTCTGGTATTAAGTTGTGGACAATTCATGTCACTCTAGACCAATCATGAAGTCACTCCCCACCTTATAGAGTCTCTCTAGACTGTGGAAACCCTTTGTTTCAAAAAGTTTATGGCTCTCAATTTCTTTTTCAGCCTCTGTTTCAGTTCCAAACCTCTCTGGTATGCAGCTGCTTGCCTCTGCAACTCAATTTCCAGATGTCTATTATGTTCTTTTTCTTTTTCTTCTTCCAGTAATCTGCACAGCTCCAATTTCAGAAGTGTTTCAAGAAGTGTTTCACTCTTTTTCTGCCCCAACTTTCTTTCCACAAAATAACAAGCTAGTAACCTTTTTTATCAGCCAAAGGGTTCTTCTGATCCTAAAGGTCCAGCCACTTAACCTGGTCAATGTATAATTCAGATTTTACGCAGTAAACATGCCGTTGCCCATCCTTTAGTATCTAGTAGCTAAACATTCATTTATGAAAAAGAAAGGTAAGAGCTGATTGATTAAAGGAATCAAACACATACCATAATTGCAGGGTTCTTGGATCAGAAGGATAGCGGTGATGGAATACATTGCTCTTTTGTTAAGGCTCTGCTTGCTCCAAGATCATTGGTAGGTCCTCAGTCCCTTGGTTAGAATACTTCCATTTATATAAGTTAATAGTACAGAGATTAAAGCAAGGAAGAAGCAAAATGGAGGTGTTTCCAGGGCCTTTTATAGTTTCTGGAATGTGGAGGGAAACTCATGTTCTAGGTTGTGGAAAATTATAGGTAACAAGATGATGTTTGGAGTTGCATGGCTTAGTCACATGTGCTGGCATGTTTCACTGAGTTATAACAGAGGCCAGTACCCATACTTCAACTAGAACATTCACAGGAAAACCCATTAGGTGTAAATAGGCTTTTTCCATTGTTCATTATATTCGTTGATGAGCCATCAACTTGGATACTCCATTTACAATATGCTGGTGAAATACCTTCTGGGTATTACCCAGAAGCATACACTTCTGCTAGACAGGTATCGAGCAAATATTAATAAATTTAGATATAAAAATGATGCATGTATAAATAGCATAATCAGCAAATCAACTTTTTCATCAACATTTTACATGACACATTTTATACAAGATTTTTTGCCAGTACAGGTTGACCCTCTCTAGTCTGGCACCCTGGGGACCTGACCAATGCTGAACCAGAGAATTTTCCGGACCATAGGGTTCGATATTATCTAATAGCATTACCAAAACTTCCACTGCTTAGTGGGCCGTTAGAGGACATTTAGGGGTAAATTAGAGCTAAATAACAGCACAGAACACTGAGAGCTAGGACTGGTCATTATTATGGGACCACAGGAAACTTGGCCACACCCATGAAAACTGGATATCCAGCTAAAGAAAATCATTCCGGATGACTGATGTTTCCAGATCAGATAGTTCTGAACTAAAGAGGTTCAACCTGTGAGTATGTGTAGGAATATAAAAAAATGGTTTAAAAACTGTAATCATACAATAGTTAAAAATTCTAGAGGTTACATAGTTAGCCATTTTTGGCCAAGTGAACTAAGAGAAAGATGGTGGTGGGGTGCTCCTGTGGCTCCCAGAGCACCACCTGCCACCCCATGCTGCAAGCTCTGCCGTATTATACTACAGAGCTTCAGTGTGGAGGGGAGCCAGTGTGTGCTGGGAGCCAGCACACACCTGCAGGACAGAAGAGGTTAACCAAACAGAAACTAATCAGCTGAAGCTTATTTAACTGATTAAAATCTTACATCCCTAATTATATAGCAGTGGTAGCAACAAAGGTTTACATGGTCATATTTTAATTATATAACATCACAAGCATCACTAGTTATCGTTCAGACCAATATGAAGATAGTGGTTCTAGAGAAGGTAACTTGATTGTGTTCCAGTCTCTACAAGAACCTGATGCTTTAGTCTTTCTACACAGGAAAACAGCTTTATTCCAGTTAGAATTTAATGCAGAGTGAGTTCTAGTACAGGAAGCCCCCGAGTTACGCGGATCCGACTTATGTCGGATCCGCAGTTACGAACGGGGTTTGCTCTGTGTCTCCCTGGTCTGCTGGAGACCAGCAGACCAGGGAGACGGGGAGCAAAGCCTCTGAGGACGCCGGCAGCGGGACAGCGCGGCGCGTCTGGGCTGTCCGCTGCCAGCATGTTCCCTGGCTTTGCTCCCCGTCTCCCTGGTCTGCTGGAGACGCGGAGCAAAGCCGCGGAGGACCTGGGCGGCGGGACCGCAGTGCATCTCGGTCCACCGCCCGCGTCTCCCTGGTCTGCTGGGGGAGGGGAGGCAGATAGTACGCTCCCGCCCCCCCTTCCCCCAGCAGACCAGGCTTTTCTCTGGACGCCTGTGGTAGAGCAGCTGGGGCACTGCCGGTTGGTCCCGCAGCGCTGCTCTGAGCGCTACTGGACCAACCCGGCAGCACCCCAGCTGCTCTGCCCCAGGCGTCCTGATTCAGCCGCTGCTGGTCAGTTTCAGCAGCGGCTGAATCAGGGCGCCTGCGACAGAGCAGCTGGGGTGCTGCTGGGTTGCTCCAGTAGGGCCGCTCCTTGGCGCTACTGGACCAACCCAGCAGCACCCCAGCTGCTCTGCCCCAGGCGTCCCCAAGTCAGCCGCTGCTGAAACTGACCAGCGCTGACTACAGGAAGCCCGAGGCAGAGTTGCTCTGCCCCGGGCTTCCTGGAATCAGCCACTGATCAGTTTCAGCAGCAGCTGACTTGGGGACGCCTGGGGTTCTTAAGTTGAATCTGTATAGAACTGGCGTCCAGATTCAGCCTGTTGAAACTGATCAGAGGCTGATTCCTGGAAGCCCCGGGGCAGAGCAACTGCCTCGGGCTTCCTGTAGTCAGCCGCTGGTCAGTTTCAGCAGCGGCTGACTTGGGGAAGCCTGGGGCAGAGCAGCTGGGGTGCTGCTGGGTTGGTCCAGTAGCGCCAAGGAGCGGCGCTACTGGAGCAACCCAGCAGCACCCTAGCTGCTCTGTCGCAGGCGCCCTGATTCAGCCGCTGCTGAAACTGACCAGCAGCGGCTGAATCTGGAAGCCAGTTCTGACTTACATACAGATTCAACTTAAGAACAAACCTACAGTCCCTATCTTGTACGTAACCCGGGGACTGCCTGTTCTGAGTGATATGAAGCAGAAATGGAATAATGCAGTTTCATGGAACTATTGCTTACAGGAGGCTTAAACATAATTTGCCTAGCAACAAGGTATTGGACCTTATTTTAAATGTTTCACTTCACCACCTTAAAAGATTCTTCCCTCAATGATTAGTTTTCTGAAAGGAAAAATATATTTACACAGCAAGTGATGGTCCATGTGGATTTCAATTGTGGTGCGTATGCATGCCATATACCAGAGCCAGAACTGCTCATGGTAGTCTTTGTGGATTACACGTGTTGTTCATATGGCACCATCTGAGGCTTTAAGAAGCTCTGCAGGTTGATATTGCTCCAGTTCTCACGAACCAACACATGGCCAAAATTGGAACCCCTATTTCAGAAAACTTGTCTCTGTTGTATGTAGTTTTCTTTTACATAGTTTTAGTTGTTTTTCATTTGTTCAGTCACTTAGTTCTCCTTTAGACTTCTCCTCTCTGGGCATCCCCCTCTCCCTTGCCCAGGGTTTAAATACTTATCTTGTGATTGACACTGGCATTAAGTGCCTTCGTGGGCCCTTCTCAGTCAGCATCGGTGCACCCACCAAAAATCCATTTTGTGCACAAGCAGCATACTTGTGAGTACTAAGATGGCTTCCCTACAGGGACTGATCCTAAATGCAACATTGGCTCTGTGAGTGATAGCAGGTTGACTGAGAAGTTCTGTGTTAACCCAGATGCCCTCGCTCGGAAGTACAAGCTCAAGCACAAGTCCAAGGAGCACAGTCTGCCGGTGTCAGCCATGGTGATCAGAGGCAGGTCAGTCAAGATCATGAGAGACAACGTAGCCTACGTATTTTATATCAATCATTAGGTTGGGACACATTCCCACACGCTATATTCCAAAGTGATATAGATCTGAAATTGGTGAATAGCTGACCAAATAGTCATCTCAGCTTCTTACCTTCCAGGTCTTCAAAATACTGTGACAGATGACCTCAGCAGACACTTTTCCCAGTTATGAATAGGAGGTGGACTCATGAGTCCTCAGCATTCCATAAGTATATTCCTTTGAAACTGCCACTAACAAAGCACAAGAAATTTTGTTTCAGAGTCTGTCATCAAATCCCGCAGTTCTCCAACTCTCCTTTTACAGTGTTTTCCAAGTAAAAGGTATCATTACAACAACATTCAAAGTTTCTACCTAAGGTGTCTTCTGAATTTCCTGTTAATCAGCCATTCATCTCCAGTTCTCCTTCCTCCCTGCACCCTGCAATCCTAAACTACATCGGACTAGACAAGATGATGATGGATATAAGGAGGATATTAGCCTTTTATCTGGACAGAACCCATTGGGTTTTTACCAGCGCATACAGCTACATGGTCTCCCACTGCCACTCCATAATCATCACCAGGGCTTGACAAATGGCAGCAAAAGCTCACCAGCCCCGCACTGCGCATGCGCAAGAGCCACATTGTGCATGCGCGCGCCACCGGTAAACGGGGCGCTGGGCTGAAATCTACTCGCCACGGGTGAGTAGATTCAGTAGTTTGTCGAGCCCTGATCATCACCATTTCGTTCCCCTCCTTCAACAAACCCAGGTGGATCCAGCAGACAATGATGAAAACTTAGCTCAAACCATGTCAGAGACCTCTTCGCAGGCCCTGCAATCTTCTGCTTTGCCAGATGAGGCGTTTTTTTATCATGGTCTTCTCTACCAGTGGACGACCTGAAACAGTTCCAAGAATTATTCAAGCAAGTAGCTCAATTGGAGGACATTACACTCCAAGAAGTGCAAGATAAACAATACAAATTATTTAAAATATTACAACCTGCTATGTCCTCCAAGATAGCTTTACCTGTCAATGAGGCTATTATGGAGCCATCAGATGTACTCTGGCAGATGCCAGCCTCTATTCCTCCCACCAGCCTGAGAGCAGATAGAAAGTATTTTGTCCCAGCTAAATGATGATGGGTTTTCTTTTCTGACATCCCTACCCGAATTCATTGGTCGTGGACTCTGTTCATCACAGATCAAAGTACCCTCAATACAAGTTTACGCCTCAAGAAAAAGAACATAAACAACTTGATCTCTTCAGGAGGGAAGTATATTCCACCATCACCCTACAGTTCAGAATATCTAATTACACTCCCTTTAGGCTAATTATGATCATGCCAATTATTCCAGATTACAAGACCTCTTGCAGGACCTTCCTGAAGACAAGAGTCCTCATCTGCAAGTCATTATCAAAGAGGGCCAATCCATAGCAAAAACAGCTCTCCAGGCTGCAATGGATGTGGCTGATACAGCAGCTAGAATTTATATTCAGCAAATACAGCTATAGTCATGTGCAGGGAGTCATGTTTACAATCTTCAGGAGTCCCAATAGAGCAGCGGTTCCCAACCTTTTCCAGATGGGGACCCATTTTGACAATTCAGGAAGATTTGGTGACCCAAGGCAATTCAAAAATGGGGGAAGGCAGAGCCACCTGACAACCCTTTTGAAATGTAATGGCGACCCATAGGTTGGGAAACCCTGCAATAAAGTTAGACAAACATAGAGGAATTTCTCTTTGATAGAAATCAACTGTTTGCCACAAAATCGGATGAGGTGTTACACTCAATTAAAGACTCCCGTACCACACTGCAAACTCCTAGATATGTATATCCCACCTAATAAAAGACGCAGATATGCTCCATACCAAAGACCAAGAGACTTCAGCTACCATAGGCAACTACAAAGGTCATATGACAACAGGCCCAAGCAACGTCCCAACAGAAGGAGGGCTGAACAGAACCAGTCTTCCACATCTCAGCCCACTTCAAACAGGATATTTGAAGTTTTGGTCCAGAGTCTGGGTGACCACCCCAAAGATCCAGTGCATCCAAATACAACTTTCCATCACCATCTGAGCCCCTTTTACCAACAATGGGCCCTTATTACTATGGACAAATGGGTTCTCACGATCATCAAATCAGGCTACACAATCCCTTTTACATCTGTACCCCTTGCCCCTTCACCATCCCTCTTCAGGGACCCTCTCTCACAAGCTCCTGTTACAAGCAGAGGTGCAAATACTACTCAGCCTAGGGGCTATAGAGACAGTTCCTGCAGAGTTTCAAGGAAGAGGGTTCTATTCCAATTTTCTTCTAAATGCCAAGAAAACAGGTGGTTGGAGGCCAATTTTAGATCTCCGAAAACTCAACAACTTTGTACACAACAGCAAATTCAGAATGATGACTCTGGCAACTATTATACTTGCACTGGATGAAGGGGACTGGTTCTCAGCCCTTGACCTTCAAGACACTTACTTTCATATAACCATACATCCTGCCCACAGGAGATTTCTCAGCTTCATGATAGGACAAGAACATTATCAGTATAGAGTCCTTTCTTTTGGTCTGTCCATGGCCCCTCAAGTTTTTTCTGAGACCTTAGCCATGGTCATGGCCTTCCTCTAGCAGCAGGGCATCATTATTTTTCCCTACCTCGTTGATTGCCTAATCAAAGGGCCTACATATCAAAAATAATAATCATGGCAAACACTACCAGAGATTGCTTCTCCAACTTAGGCCTGCCTCCTCAGAAATACCCCAAAATCTACCTTGCCACATACCCAAATGATGAAATTCATTGGGGGCACTTCTAGATGCAGAGACAGCCAGAGCCTGCCTCCCACTGCAAGGGTTCCAAATGCTATGCAAACATATCAGGGAAGTCAAACATA
This sequence comes from Pelodiscus sinensis, assembly GCF_052426305.1. Classification (NCBI taxonomy): domain Eukaryota; kingdom Metazoa; phylum Chordata; order Testudines; family Trionychidae; genus Pelodiscus; species Pelodiscus sinensis. The sequence continues at coordinate 83,060,196 of NC_143053.1, forward strand.
CTCCCTTCACCATAGCACACAAATGTCTCCAAACCTTGGGACACATGGCAACCACAATTTTCATCTTTTTCTTTGAAGACTGTACATGTGTTGCCTGCAGTCCTGGTTCATGATCGTCTGCGTTCCCAACCAACACGCCTCGCAAAGCGACTTACACTCCTATCAGTAGTACTGCAATCTCTTGACTGGTGGACTTCTCCAAACAATTTACTAGCTGGTGTACCTTTTCATCGCCCAGACCCATCAGTAGTGGTCACAATCGGTGCATTACTTCTGGGATGGGGGCCCACTGTGGCACAAGAACAGTGCAGGGCAGATAGTCTCAACCTGAGATGCACCTCCTTATCAACATCCTGGAACTCAGGGCCATCCACCAAGCATGTACTCACTTCTTCCCCCTTGTAAAGGGCAGAATCACTCATGTCTTCATGGGCAACACACCCTCTATGGTTTACATCAACCAATTGGGGGGCGGGGGTGCCTGATCATGCTCACTCTGTGCAGAGGCAATCAGATTTTGGAACTGGTCTTGCAAAAACCAGATAATCCCAACTGCCGCTTACATACCACGCAAACAAATTGCCAACAAATTGAGCAGACACTTCTCCAAACAACATGAGTTGGAACTCAGTTTCAACGTTCTCCTCCCAATCTTCTGACAATGGGGATTCCTGCTCAGAGATCTATTTGTGACAGCAACCAACCACAAATGCCACCAATTATGCTCTCAAGCAGGTCAGGGCAAGAGATCGGCGGGAGATGCCGTTACCATCCACTTGACCACTCCCATACTCTATGCTTTCCCACCAATTCCTTTACTCTCTAGAGTAATCAACAAGATCCACTTGGACCGGGATGCTCTCTACTGTCCGAGACAACCTTGGTTCCCCTACCTACTTCACTTATCAATAGCTCAACTGATTCCTCTCCTTGTGAGTCCCCACTTAATAACCTAACACCAGAGCAAGACCCATCCGAACATCAAAACCCTGAAACTCACAGGATGGCTTCTCCATGATTCCAAAATGAAGAACTTATCTGCTCACAGTGTTAAGCAGATCCTACTGAATAGTTGACACTCCTCCACAAAATACACCCACCAAAACAAATAGAAATGTTTTCAGGAGTAGTTTGTAGAGTTTGTCAATTACAATAAAAAACAATCAAAAACTGCTCCCATACCTTCCATACTGGAATACTTGATGGATCTCAGCGACACAGGCCTTTCCATCAGCTTGATTTGAGTCTGTCTCTTTGCTATTACAGCCTTCCATGAACCAAGCAACGATCTCTCACTCTTCACGCACCCCATGATGAAGTATTTGGTAATAGGCTTGCAGAAAACACAGACAAATTTACACCCGTCTCTACTTCCTTGGGACCTAAACCTCATACTTGACACACTCAGTAGGCCACCCTTTGAACCACTAGCCACAACCCCATCACAGTATCTATCGACAAAAGTGGCTTTTCTAGGGACAATAACATCTGCGAGACGACAGGGCAAAATTGCAGTCCTCATGGCTCACCCGTTGTATACTACCTTTACTAAAGGTAGTGTCATGCTCAGATCTCATCCCAGGTTTCTCCCTAAAGTTACATCAGATTTCCACCTGAATGAACCCATATACGAACCCACGTACTTTCCTAAACCTCACACCTCTCTGCAAGAATCCATCTTTCATCTTCTTACAATAGGATAAAAAGCAATGGGTTTAAACTGCAGCATGGGAGGTTTAGATTGGAAATTGGAAAAAATTTCCTAACTGTCAGAGTGGTGAAACACTGGAATAAGTTACCTAGGGAGGTTGTAGAATCTCCATCTCTGGAAATATTTAAGAGCAGGTTAGACAGACACCTGTCAGGGATGGTCCGACAGTATTGGGTCCTGCCATGAGGACAGGGGACTGGACTCGATGACCTCTCGAAGTCCCTTCCAGTTCTAGGATTCTGATTCTATGATCTTGCACACTTTAGATGCCAGACAAATCCTAGCCTTTTATTTAGAGAGGACCGAGGAGACCAGGAAATTGGACGTACTCTTGATTTCTTTGTCCGGTCCCCACAAGGGAACAGTCGTCTCTGTGCAGTAGATTTCCAAGTGGATTGCGAGTCACATATACACGTCCTACCAGCTTCGTGGAAAAGAACCATCACAGACCATTAGGGCACACTCTACATGTGCGATAGCCAGATCAACTGCTTTCCTACGTAACGTGCCTCTAGCAGACATTTGCAGAGCAGTGACATGGTCTTCCAGTAATACTTTTGCACAACATTATGCTCCACAGAAAGGATGCAGACCTACCACCAGTCTAGGAGATCCTCGCGTCTTCACATAAATGACTCCAGTGCCCACCACTGTATGGCAGGTATTGCTACTTAGTTACCCCAGTGGAGCACCCACTGAAACACCACTCAAAGGAGAAGTTACTCAGCCTGTGCAGTAATGATGGTTGTTCAAGATGTGTGTCCCTGACGGTGCTCCATTACTTTCCCTTCCTCCCCTCTTCTTGGAGTCTTTTATCGGATTTCTGGTAGAAGAGGAACAGAGGGAGGCTCAAACCACCCGTGCACCTAATGGACGAAAACAGTGTGAGATGGTGATTGCGCATGCGTAGTATGGGAAGCACTGCTAGGCAAAGATCTCCAATCAGCAGTGCGAAGATGCACCAAGACCTGAGTGGAACATTCACAAAGATACACATCTTGAAGAACTATTGTCACTGCACATGGTAACTTCTTCTAAGGTGTGTGAATTTTTCACACTTTTGAGTACCATAGCTATGTTAGCCTAACTTTTAAATATAGAGCAAGCCTCACCAGTTTCAGCTTCATAGTTCTAACAGTAAAAAGTAAGGGAGTAGAACACACTGATTTTCAGTAAAATATGAACCAGAGCACACAAGACTAACAAATCTGTTAAATAAGGAAGTCTTTCCTGGTCATTTTTCAGAGTAGATTGATCATTTGAACCACCGCAGAGACCTCAAAAAATAAATTCAAAATGTCAAACATGATTTTTCATCCTCTGTGAAAGTCTTTTTAAACACTGCAGCTGCTCCAGCGGATTCTGTGAATGATACTGTCTGCAAGGAAGCTTACCTTGCCAGTATTATGTCTGTCAGTCTTTTTTATTAATGGCCATTTAAAAAATACCAGTAGTGTGAGCTTAATTATTTTACTGTTTTCCATGTTTTGTGTTTTATTTATTTTCTCTTTTGTTCTTTTTCTTCTGTTAGATCTTCTTCAGCAGTACCGTACTGCAGTGATTAAACTCCATGCTGCTAATGAGGATCTTCATTCACAATTACAGTCCCTTAATACCCCAGAGATGAAAAAGAAAAAAGAGGAGCTTGCTGAACAAGAGAAAAATCTCAAACTAATAGAGCAGAAACTGGGTATGTTATATCAACTCTTTGGGTGTGTCTAGACTACAGGGTTTTGTTGACAAAAGTGGACTTTTGTCAACAAAACTATACCTGCGTCCACACTGCCTTTGATTTACGTCGACGTAACGTCGACAAAACTCAGCAGTTTTGTCAACGTATGTAAACCTCATTCTACGAGGAAAAACGCCTTTTGTTGACAGAGTTATGTCGATAGAAGGCATTATTGCATCTACACTGTCCTTTGCGTCCACACTGTTACATCAACAAAGCGGCTTGCTTTGTTGACAGAACTGGCTGTAGTCTAGACGCTCTTTGTCGACAGAAGCTTTGTTGACAGTATCTGTTGACAAAACTTCTGTCGACAAAACCCAGTAGTCTAGACATACCCTTTGTTATCACTACTCCTCTCTCTGGCCAGAGGGGGTGAACAGCTAATGGACTAGCATATATCCGCATGTATTCATTTTCTGAAAACTAGAGAAACCAAACCACAAAATGAGTTTTTACTTTCAAATGAGATTTAGGTTTTTTATAATTTACAATTTTTTAAAGGAAAATAATATAAAAACTATTTTCCATGCTGTGTTATGTATAGTGTTCCAGATGTACCTTTTCTTTCAAAGTGTCTTTAACTGACAATATTTTTATTATCTAAGATGGCCTGCGAATATGAGCATATGATCTCACTAATAGGAATTACATACCTTTATTTGTTGTTGTTGTTTGCCAATGTTAGGAAGAGCTGCTTGTTGAAATGAATGCATAGCAAAGAGATGCTCTGAGGGTGCTTCCATAGCAAGGTGTTGGAGGCAAGCTGGCCCCTTCCTTTTTGTGGGGCAGAGTGAGGATTGTTATTTCCACATGGTTTAGTCTGCGTCATCCCCCTTTGTCTTAGAATAGCATGGCCTAGCAGAGAGAGTCAATATAACTGCCAACTCCTTTTGTGCTGTGTAGCCCAATGGCCAGAGACAGTGGAACCACTGACTCTGGCCTTTCAGTGCATTAGGCTGCATTCAGCAGGGCCATGCAGCCTAAGTGGCTCAAATCAGCATAAGTGCCTGGCCTAAGGGCCAGAATCGGTATGGCTGCCCTATTCAGCCCAGTTGTGTCCTAGTTGTTGGTCAGGGAGTAGGTCAGCACCTAAGAGTGAGGGGACCCAGACTCTCCTTGCCACATTGGGTCCCAGCTCAGGGCCTTTGTAGTAGAATTTCCCCTGAGTTATTCTATCCCTGCTGCAGGGATCCTGTTGTCTCCAAGGTCTTTAGACTGCTCAACCTACGTAGCTCTCAGGGCCTCCATTTTTCCTTGGTCATCCACCTGGGTCTCAGCATTTCTGGCTTCCACTACCTGGGGCATTATCTTAGGCTGAAGCATGCATCATCCCTCCTCCAGGTCAGCACTTAATGAAATGATCTGCTCCCCTTTATTCTTGGTCTGCAGCCAGCATATGTCCAGCAGGACAAGGAGTTGTGGCTTCCTCAACCCAAAGGGTAGAATTAATCCTTGCAAATACTAGTGCCGGGCAGCATGCCTCATCACACTAGAGCAAAATATTTTTTGGCTCTTTTTTGTTTTTGTTTTTGAAGACCATAATTCCTTAAAGACAGACTTTCCAAAGATAAGAAATGTATAGTGAGTTGGTGTCAAACGTTCGTATAATGTATATGAATAATATGGAAACTGTTTATTCTCTGAGACCTATAAATAAAGTTTAAGTGATTATTTATGTCTATTTTCCTTGAAGTTAACCATTTTTTAACATTAAGGAAGCTATCATTTTTGTGTTGAATGGCAAAACTTACCCATTTTTAATTTTTTTATTTAAAATATTTTTCTGTGGAATTTTATATGAACAACAGGGTGTTTTTAATTTTTTGTTTTTTTTATTTTTACTTCTCAAAGGTATGACCCCATCAGGTAAATGCACTGAATCATTACTTCACCCAGAAGCACTTGATATGTCGGACAGTCCTACTCCTCCAAAAAGAATGAGAAGATAAACAGTAGAAAAGTTTTATAGGTATGTCAATCCTGAATTCAGCCATTATTTTCCCATGTACTCATCTAACAGAAAATTGTTTTATTTCTGCTTCTGGGAGAGGAGGAGTTGTTGTTGTTGCTTATTTTATTAACACTCAAGTACAATCTCAATCCACTAAGATGGATATAAATATTGTCTGTAGGAGGCAGATTTCCAAAGAGGCTTTTAACTTCCTACAGAACTTGTGCTCCAACTTAAGTTCTACAGAAAGTCTTTATCAACCATATTCTGCTCCCATCTCTGAAGTGACTGGCTCTGATCATTGCTGCTCTTGCAGACAGACAGCTTTTTCTGCTTTTCAGCTCTCTTGCTCCTTAGAAAAATTGAACGTCTACCTATTAGTTTCTCCTGAAGAAGTGGGTTGTGCCCACAAAAGCTCATACCACCATGTACTTGTTTTGTTAGTCTCTAAGGTGCTATGTCGTTTTTAAGTTTTTACCTATACATTATAGGTAGCTAGATCAGTGTACATTCCTATGTAGATTAGTCCAAACAAGTGTTTTGAGGTAAGATCTCTGACACCATGTGAGGGCAGGAAAGACAGGCAGCTGATCTTTTTAGCACACATACTCACTCTCTTTCTCTTGGGTTTGTCAGCAACCTGTTTCTCATAGACTCATAGTCTTTAAGGTCAGAAGGGACCATTATGATCATCTAGTCTGACCCCCTGTACAGTGCAGGCCACAGAATCTCACCTACCCCTCCTAGAAAAATCCTCTCATCTATATCTCAGATATTGAAGCCTTCAAATACTTTGAAGACCCCAAGATGCAGAGAATCCTCCAGCTGTGATCTGTACCCCATGCTACAGAGGAAGGTGAAAAACCTCCAGGGCCTCTGCCAATCTACCCTGGAGGAAAATTCCTTCCTGACCCCAAATATGGCGATCAGCTAAACCCTGAGCATGTGGGCAAGACTCATCAGCCAGACATCCAGAAAGTTCTCTAGTAACTCCTATCATCCCCTCCATTGTCCTATTTCCCAATAATAATGAATGGTCAATTACACTGCAGAGCTTGTAACGCTCTGCCATGTCCAAGGAACACATCTGTTTTGCCCAAAAAAGTCGGAAAAGTGGACATGGTTTTTTTGGCATCCCTGCAAACCTCATTTTATGATGAAGAAGGGATAGTCTGAAAGAGTGTAGACTGGCTAAATTTCGGAAAAGTCTCTTTTGGAAGTAAATCAGAAAAAGATGTGTAATTTGCGTACCGCAAATTGCATTTTTTTCCAATTTATCTTTGTAGTGTAGACATGCCCAAATGTCCCTGTGCAGTGCAAGGTAAGGGTTTCCCTGTGGAGCTCCACATTGATAAAAATATGCATAACCATTGAATTGCCCCCATATTTGTCCCACTGCTTCCTTTTTGCAGTAAAGCCGTGCTACTTCTGCTGCCAGTGGCTCCTCTGCATCCGTGAAGAAAATGGCAAGAATTGCCCCTTATTGATTAAATGTGTTTTTGCTTTCACACAACCCAATTTCTCTTGTTTGACCCTGCCTAAGCTTAAAGCTGAATTTTTCAACTGAGTTTACCACTCATGAACGAATGCCAGAGAATTCTGTAGTTCTAAGAACCTTTTTTCATGTTTTGCATGGTGTTTTGAGATCAAGAAGTTCCAGCCTCTGAAGGATTTACTTATCTTCCACTCCTGTGATATTAGTGTTAACCAGTGAAAGAACCTATATCTGCCCCATAAATCAGGATTATTGCTTGCTCTTTTTCTAAAGAAGACTCCAGTATTCTGCTTTCCAATTTCCCACCAGTGAATGTATCTCTTTAGGTTGGTTTCTGAATATTTTTTAAGCCAAAAACATACCATGAATAATGTAAGTGTACAGTTTTAAGATAGTAGGGAGAGTTAATTTTTGTTCATTTCCATATGCCATTATAATACTTACAATTAAATTGTTTAATTTTATAGTAGATTATAGTACATTTGAGACCATTTAATTTTTGATAGCTGTATTCTGTAACAGTATGATCTTACTGTGCCACATTTGCTTCTTTTTACTATTTTCATTTTTTCCTCCTCTTAATTATTGCCTAAATGCAAAATTTTAAGTAGCTTGCCAGTGGAGTTATCTAAACAATATATTACCCTGCTGCCATCCCCAGTGTCTATCAGAATAAGTATAAGATCAGTGATAAGTATGAAAGTAATCTATTTACAATATTAATAATTATATTTTACTCTTATCTCATTTTATCCATTAATTGCAGAGAAGTTTCAGTCACTACATCACAAGTGGAATGATTCCTTCTCCACAAATTTTGATACAGGCCCTCCAGTTAATTTACCTATCAGATCTCCATTGAAATTGATGGCTCTAAAACAAATTATATTAGCTGAGAATATGCCCCATTACATGAATTATAGAATTGGTTTATAAAAACTAATACCTGTACCATATTTTCTGTTTAAGTTCAGAAGAATGTATCATCTCTCCTATGAAGAGCAGCAGCAACCAATGCAACAGCAGCAGCTAGTGCATATTCCAATATCAGAATTGAGTGATACCCAACAGAAGAGAAAGTCATAGACCAGACTTGATGGAAAGTAATTGTGTATTGAAAAAATGTAAATAAGCTTTAATTTTTGTAAAGTTAATTTTTATTTCTAAAAGCTTTCAAGAGTTTTTAGTTTCTTGAACATGGAAAAGTTTTAAATATACCCTTGTTTATTTATGCAATAAAATTGCTGCAATACAAAGAGCATTGCAAATACAATATATTGTGGTGATTTAAGGCTGAAGTAAATGTAATGAAATATTATTTTCATTATGAAAGTGTCTTAATATGTCTTGGATAAAAGGAACAGGGCAACCTAGAATAACAAGTAGATGAGGGAAATAGTAATTCTAAGACAAAATTATATGGATAGAGCAGCAGTACATTGAGATCCAACCAAAGCAGAGTCCTTAGGCAATTGACTTCAAGCCAGAGTCTAAGGTCCTGTCCAAGGAGTAGAAACAGAGGGGTTGCAGATGTTGTTAACAGAAGAGGCAAGGTTTGTCTTTAGGTACTAGATCTGGAGCTTAGGTTGATAGAAAGCCTTTCTTCCATTGTATGGCTTGATGAAGTGAGAAACTTTGAGAGCCTATAAGAATCTTCAATACATGAAGCTGAAGATTACATGGTTGGTTATGATCACCAGACATTTTTTGTTTCTTACATTTAACTACCTGATATTGTCCTGATGATAATCTATTACTTGCTTTATTGCAGCTCCTATAATGTACTATTTGCTTTCTGTGCAAATAGGAAGAGTTCCTGCCTCAAAAAGCAAACAATGCACAACAGCAATAGATGGTTGTGAAGAGAGATAAAATAGACAATTAGAAGATTTTTTCAGATTATCAGGTTTTCCCAATTACCTGTCCATGTAGCCATTGTTATCTAGCTAGTTTCTTTTCAGGATCATGATGAGAGAGGAATGGGAGGCTGTATTTGTAGGAAGAGAAGGTAGTGGCCTTACAGACAAACTCTGAGTTGAGATCCAGTGCCTGAGAGATTACGTGGAAGAAAGCACAAAGACATTTGTGAGAGAAGCACACAAACAGGCAATTGAGACAAGTAGCTTCAGTAGAAGAGATGTGATGAACCACTCCATAGGGGCAATCTGCAGACACGAAGGAGCTTGAAAGCAAGAACCAGAAGTTTGAATTTAGAGCAGTGGGAAAGTAGCAAATAGAGGAATTTTAATGGGGGCAGACATAAAAATAAGGAAAAATATCTTAGCAGCTGAATTTTCCATGGACTGGTGGGGGATAATAAGTGTCGGAGACCTCAGAGGAACATGTTACAGTAATTAAAACAGGAAATGGTGAATATCTGAAAAAAATTCTATATATGAAGACAGAAGGTAACATTTTGAAAGTACACAAGTCCTACTGACTTTGACTAAATCATTTAGCTGCTCTTGAAAATTTTACACTGAAGTCTCTGGAACTTAATGTTTTAGAGGAAGCATTAAGATTTGGGCATGTCTTGGATGTGAGAGTCAAAGGAAGGGGAGGAGTTAAGAATGACCTCCAGGTTCTTCAGTTGGGTCATAGGAATGGTGATCATGTGGTCAATAAATGACAAAATGAGGAATACTTGATAGGAGAGTGGTTCAGTTTTAGCCCCAGGTAGAGTTTAAATAATTGGAGACCAGCTGAAATGGAAGTTTGAATGAAAGGAGACAGGTCAAGAATGGAAAGGTAGATTTGTGAATAAGTGTAATTGTATGGTGGTTTAAATGAAGCCTGAGCAGATGAGATGACCCAAGAAAAGATGTTGAAGGGGGTAAAAATATCAAGAATGTGTTCCTGTGGGTTATACTAGCCTCTATTAACCCATTCCTTGAACCCAAATTTGATACTGAGAACCTAGGTTTCTTCATTACTCCAGCAGTAACATAGCATATCATTACCCATAGAATGTAGGTTGGAGAAATTTATTTATACTCACTCAGCAACAAGGAAGTTAGGGAACTTTTTAAGCTAAAGCATACTGTGCAATGCTATCCAGGAGAGTAACACTTATTCTCTTTCTTAGCAGGGAACAAAATGAGCAACTTCAGGAACAAAAACCCTTTTCAATAAACTTGAAAAATACTGGTTAGTGATGGGCAATTGGGGAGTGACATTTCTAATTAAAAAAAAAAAAACTAAGCACAGGAGACAATGAGATACATTGATCTGTCATTTTATTCCAGGCATCAGTTTGTTCCACTGCTTGTTTTCTTTTTAAAAATAACACACATTTTACTGCAGCAATGTAAAATTAACTACGGGTGTAATAATAAAAAAGGATTTTCAATCTGGTTAGAGTACCAACAGCTTCACATGTAATGGCTGTCAGAAAAATAGGAACTAAAGGTAAGGTGCATATCTGCTTCTATGTAGTTTTCATTCTAGCACCTTGAAGTACATGCTCTGAAGCATACCAGACCATTTGGGTTCTCGCGATGCTTTTTTGTTGGTTTATACAGTATGTATAATTAGAAGTAGGAAAAATTGCACTGTAAATTGTTTTCTTATGATGTTAAATAGCTATTTAATACATAAGTTTTGGATTTTCATGTAATTATAGATAATAAACAACTGAACTGAAACAGTATAGCTGTAAAATATTTGGTTTATCCAGGACCATTTATAATGATTGTGACAAAAATCCTAATCAAACTTGGTGGGTCCTGCACTTTCAGGCAGATTGCTTGTCTCAGGGGCTCAAAGCAGTCCTCCATTTGGGCACGACACGTATAGCATCACCTTGCTGTTGAACTACTCTCATCATTAGCCAGCATAAGGTACAGAGGAAAACCAAACTCCACAGTCTCGATGGACCCCCAACTTATACAGTGCTGGGTAAACCCCTTTCTTTTTCCCAGTCAGTCTTTTACCACCCTCTACTCTGGGTTCCAGCTGAGGGCCCTGTAATAGCAACAGCCTATAAAAATCTCCAATAGCAGCTCTGAGACAGCTACAGAATCCCTGGTCTACTTCCCAGCACCTTCCTTATCTCAGGCTCTTCCTACTAGAATCCACTGGTTCTTGCTCCTCTGAAACACTCTTTAGCATTCCCTCCATCCTCTCAATTCCTTGCATGCTAACTGCAGAGAAGCTCTTTTTATAATCAATCTCAACTGGTTTTTTAATGGACCCCAGGTATTCTAACTAGTCTTGGCTCATTTGACTATGTAAGCCCACTTAATTAGCTCCAAGTGCTTAATTGCCCTGATTGATTCTGGCAAGTTCATAGAATCATAGAGCTAGAAGAGACCTCAGGAGGTCATCAAGTCCAGCTCCCTGCCCAAGTCAGGACCAATCCCAACTAAATAATCCCAGCCAGGGCTTTGTCAGGCTGATACTTAAAAACCTCTAGGAATGGAGATTCCACCACCTCCCTAGGTAACCCATTGCAGTACTTCACCACGGTCTTGGTGAAATAGTTTTTCCTAATAGCCAACCTAGACTCTCCCCCCCCCCCCCCCCCCCGGTAACTTGAGACCAATGCTCCTTGTTCTGCCATCTGTCACCACTGACAACAGCCTCTCTCCATCCTTCTTGGAACTCCCCTCCCCCTTCAGGAAGTTGAAGGCTGCTATCAAATCCTCCATCACTCTTTTCTTCTGTTCTCACTGGTTCTGGACTAACCCCTACCAGTTTACCCTGCAAATAGAGAGATTTACTCAGTCTCAGGCTAATATATCTCCCTTACATTACTTTCTTGTATCCCTTTGGCCTGACCCTATCTCAAAATGTAATTTGAGTCCCTAAAAAAAAGAAGTATATCCCATGCGGTGGGGGGAGCCAGGTTCCAAAGAGAAAACTGGATAAGCCTTGTAGTTTGAACATATGTGAAATGAGCACCAGAGGGCAATGGGAGTCACTAAAATTGCAATTTTATCTGAGTCAAGAAGAAAAAAATATGAACTAGTTTGAACTCTGTAATTTAGGTCAAAGAATGTCACCTAATAATTTCTGCATCAAACGCACAACTTCCGTTGAGGTTCAGCATATCTTTTAGAAAGATATCCAGTCTTGACTTAGACAGCAAGTGTTTGAAAATCTACCATGTCCCCTAGGTAAGTTGTTTCAATGGTTAATTACACTCTCTGTTAAACCATGTTTCTACAGGCTGAACTTCCCAAATCTGGGAATCTCTGGCCATAGATATTGGATCAAAGAGCCCTGGAGCCAACTGAGACAATGCAGGGGCTAGGAGCCCTGGTTAGGCCCAATGGCATCTGGGGAGTGACCCCACCATGGCATCAAAGGGGCCAGGCAGTGGCCAGAGTGACCCCAGTGTCAGTGGGGCTAGGCGGTGGCTGAGGAACCCCTGGCTGCAGTGGGGCTGTCGGCAACCAGGCAGCCTTGTCCAGGAACACCAGGAAACCCCCATCGGCAGCAGAGCTGGCTGAAACAAATGGCTCTGGCTGGGGAACTTACAGATTTCCCAGCAGCGGGGAGGCGGCCCTCGTAGCAGAGCGGGGTAGCCAGGTTGTCTTGGCTGGGGAATTCACGGTAGCAGTGGGGCTGGCAGCAGCCAACTGGTCCCCACCGGGAAGACCTTGGGACAGCAAGGAGGGGAGTCATGCTGGGCCAGCATTAGTGGGGCAAACAGCAGGGGAGGGGAGGGAGCCCCACGGAGAGGATCCTGGAGCAGGGCAGCCAGTAGAGGAGCACAGACCTCCCTGGTCCAGCAAACTCGCTGGTTCAGGGAAGCTTGGGTCCCAAGGGTGCCGGACCAAGAAGGTCCAACCTGTAGTTTGAATTTGTCTAGATTCAGCTCCAACCACTTGGTCTTATGTCTTTTTCAGCTAGGTTAAAGAACTATCAGAAATCTTTTACTGCTGTGCTTGTTACACTGTGATCAAGGCACCTCATAAGCATCTCTGCAATAAATCAAACAAACAGAGCTTCCTTAGTTTCTCACTATAAGGCATGTAGTCCAGATCATAAGTCATTTTTATTTGTTTTCTGAATCCTATCCAGTTTTTCAAGATCCTTTCTGAAATGTAGATAACATAACTGGATGCAGTACTCCAGTAATCATCTTGTTAATACCATTAACGGAGGTAATTAAATATCCCTACTCTACATGACGTTTCTTTATTATACATCCAAGAATTTGCTTTCAACCTTTTACCTAAAAATGACAGAGATCTACCCTAAATACTTTTCAGGGTCACTGCTTTCTAGAATATAGTCCCCTAGTTTATGAATGCAACCTACATTATTTCTTCAAGTGATGGTCTGCATGTATTCCACACACAGGTACTCATGTGCCCAGTGCTGCTGAGACCATCAGATCCTGCAAGTAGTATCTGTTGCAGAGGTGACTGGTAAAGAGGGAACCTGGTAACTCGACACCTCCCACCTGCCCTGGGACAACCCTCCCACCCCTTCCCACCCTTGTTCTGCCCTTTCCCTGCCTCTTCCTCCAACCAAAGTGGCCCAGGAAAATAGAAGGACCATCACTGGCACCAGGGGTCCCCCTGCCCTGAGCACTCACTGACAGTGGCAGGAGAAGCGGAACAACATGGCTTCGCTTCTCTCTGGCTACATCTAGACTACACACTTCTTTCGAAAGCCTTTTCGAAAGAATGTTTCAAAGAAGCTTCTTTTGAAAAAAGCAGCTCGATTGCACCAAGCGGATTGAAAAAGAAATCTGCTTTTTCGAAAGAGAGCATCCAAACTGCCTGGATGCTCTTTTGAAAAAAAAAAAAAAGGCACCGGGAATCACTTCCGGCAGGGTAAGGAGGCAGCATTTACTTCCCAGTGCTGCTGCATGCCCTTTGCAGAGACACGTGCCTAAAGGGACACCTCCCCGGACAGCCATTTCTCTGCTGCTGCTTCTGACTTGTCTACCTCTGGAGGGACAGCAAAGCTACTGCAATGATTGTTCTGGTTGCCCTGCTTTCTTGGGCTATGTCTAGACTGCAAGCCTCTTTCGAAAGCATCTTTCGAAAGAGCCTCTTTCGAAAGAGAGCGTCTAGACTGCACGGAGAAATTTCGAAAAAGCGGCTTGCTTTTTCGAAAGAAAGCATCCAGTGAGTCTGGATGCTCTCTTTCGAAGAAGCCCTATTTACATTGAAGAACGCCTTCTTTCGAAAGAGGAACTTTCGAAAGAAGGCGTTCTTCCTCGTAAATTGAGGTTTACCGCCATTGAAAGAAAAGCCGCGTTCTTTCGAATTAATTTCGAAAGAACGCGGCTTGAGTCTGGACGCAGGGGAAGTTTTTTCGGGAAAAGGCTACTTTTCCCGAAAAAACCCCTGAGTCTGGACACAGCCGTGGACACCACAGCACTTTGTTTTTGGTTGGTTTTTCTGCTTTTCATTTATTTTTTTTGCCATGGAGCCGGAGCTGCCCCTGGGTAGGCGATGGCCCCATACAACCATGCTGCATAGAATCATAGAGCTGGAAGAGACCTCAGAAGGTCATCAAGTCCAGCCCCCTGCTCTAGGCAGGACCAATTCCACTAAATCAACCCAGCCTGGGCTTTGTCAAGCCGAGACTTAAACACCTCTAGGGATGGAGACTCCACTACTTTCCTAGGTAACCCATTCCAGTGCTTCACTACCCTCCTAGTGAACTAGTTTTTCCTAATATCCAACCTGAACCTCTCCCACCACAACTTGAGACCGTTGCTCCTTGTTCTGCCAACTGTCACTACTGGGAACAGCCTTTCTCCATCCTCTTTGGAACCTCCCTTCAGGAAGTTGAAGGCTGCTATCAAATCCCCCCTCACTCTTAGCTTCTGCAGACTACACAGATCCAACTCCCTCAGCCTCTCCTCATAAGTCATATGCTCCAGCCCCCTAATCATTTTGGTTGCCCTCCACTGGACCCTCTCCAATATGTCCACATCCTTTTTGTAGTGGGGGGGCCCAGAACTGGACACACTACTCCAGATGTGGCCTCACCAATGCCGAATAAAGGGGAATAATGACATCTCTCAATCTGCTCGAAATGCTCCTCTTAATGCAACTTAATATGCCAGTAGCTTTCTTGGCTACAAGGGCACACTGTTGACTCATACCCAGCTTCTCATCCACTGTAACCCCCAGGTCCTTTTCTGCAGAACTACTACTTAACTGGTTGGTCCCCAGCTTGTAACGATGCTTGGGATTCTTCTGTCCCAAGTGCAGGACTCTGCACTTGTCCTTGTTGAACCTCATCAGATTTCTTGTGGCCCAATCCTCCAATTTGTCTACGGCCCTCTGGACCCTATCTCTGCCCTCAACCCTCTACCTCTCCCCCTAGCTTAGTGTCATCCGCAAACTTGCTAAGAGTGCAATCCATCCTCTCATCCAGGTCATTAATAAAGATATTGAAAAAAAAACGGTCCTAGAACCGAACCTTGGGGCACTCTGCTAGAAACAGACCACCATCCTGACATCAAGCCGTTGATCACTACCCGCTAGGCCCGGCCTTCTAGCCGTCTTCCTATCCAACTTACTGTCCATTTATCCAATCCACATTCCCTTAACTTGCTGGCAAGAGTATTGTGGGAGACCGTATCAAAAGCCTTGCTAAAGTCCAGGTATATCATATCCACTGACTTTCCCACGTCCACAGAGCCAGTTACCTCATCATAGAAGTTAATCAGATTGGTCAGGCACGACTTGCCCTTTGTGAATCCATGTTGACTATTCCTAATCACTTTCTTCTCTTCCAAGTGCCTCAAAATGGATTCCTTAAGGCTCCCTTCCATGCTTTTTCCAGGAACCGAGGTAAGACTGACCGGCCTATAGTTCCCTGGATCATCCTTCTTCTCTTTTTTGAAGATGGGCACTACATTTGTTTTTTTCCAGTCATCCGGGATTTCTCCCGATCTCCACGACTTTTCAGAGATAATAGCCAAAGGCTCCTTAATGACATTTGCCAACTCCCTCAGTACCCTCGGATGCATTAAGTCCGGACCCATGGATTTGTTTACGTTTAGCTTTTCTAAATAGTTCCTAACCTGTTCTTTACCCACCAAGGGCTGTCCATCTTCATCCCATCTTGCGTCACTTTAGCGCATTAGTCCGGGAGCCCACCTTGTCTGTGAATACAGAGGCAAAGAAAGCATTGAGTACTTCAGCTTTCCCCACATCATCTGTCACTAGGTTACCTCCTTCGTCCATTAGGGGCCGCACACCCTCTCTGATTACCACCTTCTTGTTAATATATGCCTGTAGAAACCTTTCTTGTTATCCTTCACATCCTTAGCCAGTCGCAATTCCAATTGTGCTTTCACCTTCCTGATAACCTCCTGGCATTCTCGAGCTATACATTTAAACCCCTCTCTGGTCATTTGTCCAAGTTTCCACTTTTTGTAAGCCTCCTTTTTGTGCTTAAGTTCACCAAGGATTTCCCCTGTAAGCCAATCCCGTCTCCTACCATGATTGCCTCTCTTACTATGCATTGGGATGGTTTCTTTCTGTGCCTTCAATAAGGCTTCTTTAAAATACTGCCAGCTGTCCTGGACTCCTTTCCTCTTCATGTTAGCATCCCAGGAGATTCTGCCCATCAGGTGTCTGAGGGAGTCAAAATTTGCTTTTCTGAAGTCCAAGGTGTGTATTTTACTACTCTCTTTTCTTCCTTTGGTCAGGATCCTGATCTCTACCGTCTCATGATCACTGCTTCCCAGGTTGTCACCCACCTCTACTTCCCCTATTAGTTCCTCCCTGTTTGTGAGCAGAAGGTCAAGCTGCGCACGGCCCCTGGTCAGATCCTTTAGCACTTGTGTCAAGAAGTTATCCCCAACATACTCCAAAAACTTCCTGGATTGCCTGTGTACTGCCGTATTGGTTTCCCAACAGATGTCAGGGTGATTAAACCCCCATGAGAACCAGGGCCTGCGATCTGGAAGCTTCTCTCAGTTGTCTGAAGAAACCCTCATCTACCTCATCCACATGGTTCGGTGGCCTGTAGCAGACACCAACCACAACATCACTGCTGTTGTTTGCTCCTTTAAGCTTAACCCATAAACTCTCAACAGGTTTTTCTCCCTCTTTATACTGGAGTTCAGAGCAATCATAGTGCTCTCTTACATATAGTGCAACTCCTTCTTTTCTCCCTTGCCTGTTCTTCCTGAACAGTCTATACCCTTCCATGACAGCGCTCCAGTCATGCGAGTCATCCCACCAAGTCTCTGTTACCCCAATTAAATCATATTTCTTGGACTGGGCCAGGACCTCCAGTTCTTCCTGTTTGTTGCCCAGGCTTCTCGCATTAGTGTATAAACACCTCAGGTAACCAGTTGATCGCCCTATCTTCTCCATTCGAATCAGGGGTCCTCCTTTCTTGCTCGTTCCTCTCTGCATTTCTTCCTGGTATCTGACTTTCCCTTCTTCCAGGCCTACGGTACCCTCTCTTCTTCCCAGACCCTGTTGAAGAGACCCCTCAGAGCTTGTGTGCTTGCCTTAGGGTCTGCCTTAAGCATTTCAGCAGTGATCTGGTCTTCCCTGGGCACTCTGTTGCCCTTCATCTATTTGATAGCGTCTGCTGTCTCCAGCTCACTAATGTCCCCACATTCCTTGTCTACTTGGAGGTTCATACTTCTAATATCAGCCTCTTCTTCTGGGTCTGGCTGTTGAGAGTCTCCCTGAAGTGTTCCGTCCACCTGCTGAGCTGTTCTTTTGCTGTCACCAGCATTTTCTTGTTCTTGTCTCTTACTACAGTAGACTTGTTGGTAAAGTCTCCTATAAGAGTCTTGGTGATCTTGTACACTGTCCTAGTATCACCTCTGTCTACTGCTGACTGGGCCTCCGTGGCAATATTGTCCACATACGCTCTCTTATCTCTTTGTACACTTCTCTTCATGGCAACATTTAGGTCCCTGTAGACTTGTTACAGCTGTTATTTTATCTTTGTCACTGCCTGCAAGTGTGCACTGTTTAACCACCTTTCTGTTCTCAATGAGCTGCCACGTAGCATCTGAAATCCACTCCCTTCTCTGTTTCTTCCTGTACCCCAATACAGTCTTGCTGGTTTCCAGGTATACCTTCTGGATCTCCTCACAGTGGATATTAATATCATCTGCTATCAGGTCTTCGAGCAGGCTGAATCTGTTAGACAGCTCTAGAGTGAACTGGATCTTCACTGTTGGATGTTTTAGTCTACTGGAGTGAAAGAGCTGGCCACCAGTCTTTCTGTCTGTCCTTTTCAGACGTTTCAGCTTGAGCTGCAACTTGCAAAGAAGATGATGATGATCGCTGTTGGCATCTGCTCCTCTCAGCTCTCGGACATCTCTCATGGATCTTCTCCACTTCTGGTTAATAGCAATGTGATCAATTTGGTTACAAGCTGGGGCATGTCCTTCTATCTGGAGATATCCAGGTCAACTTATGTATTGTCTTATGTTGAAAGACAGTGCCTCCTATCACCACAAGGGCACCATTGTGAAGTTACCCAAAAAAGGCGATCTCTCCATCTGCGGGAATTGGAGAGGCATTAATCTGCTGTCTGTGCCGGGAAAGATTTTCTGTAGAGTCCTGCTACAGAGAATTCGAAAGGTCATTGAGAAAATCCTCAGAGAAGAACAGGTTGGCTTCAGAAGTGGAAGGTCATGCACGGACCAGATCTTCGTCCTACGCACCATAGTGGAGCAATCAATAGAGTGAAACTCTTCGCTCTACATTAATTTCATCGATTTTGAGAAGGCGTTTGATAGCATTCACCACCCCTCATTCTGGAGGATTCTACAAGCATTCGGGTTCCCTGGGAAGGTCATTAATGTCCTGAAGGACCTGTACACTGAGAATCAATGCTGTGTGTGACATGAAGGACAGCAGAGTGACTGGTTTCACGTGAAGACAGGGGTCAGACAGAGCTGTGTAATCTCACCTGTTATCTTCCTTGTGGTCATCGACTGGGTGATGCGCAGAGCCACTGAGGGCAGATCAAGGGGACTGCTATGGGGACCAACTGCTCGGCTTGAGGACTGCGATTTCGCAGATGACCTGGCGCTTCTCATGCATGATCAGCAGGACATCCAAGCAAAGACCGACATTGTTGACCGGACAGCCAGAAGTGTTGGGCTTAGAATTCACCCTGGCAAGTCCAAAGTGATGAAATTGAGGACAACTAACACTGATAAAACCACCGTCATGGGTGAAGAGTTAGAGGAAGTATATGACTTCATGTATCTCGGCAGTTACATCTCAGCGGATAGCAGCATCAACAAAGAGATCTCCGTTAGAATTGCCCTGGCAGCGCAAGCCTTCCAAAAGCTTGACAACATTTGGAAGTCGTCACTGTTGCAGACCAGGACTAAACTGAAGATCTATAGGTCGAATGTGTGCTCAGTCCTGCTGTATGCTGTAGAGACTTGGAGGACTAACAAAGAAGATTGAGAGCAGACTCAGAGGCTATGAACGACGGTGCCTTCGTCGTATCCTCAGAGTCCGCTGGGAACAGCATGTTACCAACAAGGAGATAAACCAACGCACTGGCATCAACAATGTTGTGGACGAGATCATGTAGAGGCACTGGAGATGGCTGGGGCATGTCCTTCGGATGAACGAAACAAGACTCCCTCGTATGGCACTCAGATGGACTCCACCTGGAAAGCATAAAAGAGGGAGGCCGTTGGGCACCTGGAGGAGGTCTGTGGAGGAGGACATGAAAAGGAAGGGCACGACCTGGGAAGAAGTCAGACAGCTTTCTCAGGACTGTGAAGGCTGGAGAAGATTCGTTGGCACCTTATGCTCCATCAGGAGTGAAGAGGACTAATAATAATAATCCGACTTTCCCACTCCCCTCCGGGTTTTGGTCACCGTCCCACGACGAACCTAGTTTAAAGCCCTCATCACTAGGTTTGCAAGCCTGCCCGCGAAGATGCTCCTTTCTCTCTTCGTTAGGTGGATCCCATCTCTTCCTAACAATCCTTGTGCCCGGAACAGAGTCCTATGGTCGAAGAAACCAAGGCCCTCATGCGACACCACCTGTGCAACCACGCATTTACGTCCTCAATTCGACGATCCTTGCCCAATCCTTTCCCTTCAACAGGGAGGATGGATGAGAACACCACTTGCGCTCCGAATTCTTGGATCCTTCTTCCCAGCGCTACATAATCCACAGTAACCTGCTCAAGGTCATTCTTGGCCGTATCGTTAGTTCCCACGTGGAGAAGCAGGAAGGGGTAGTGATCCGAAGGTTTGAACAGTTTGGTAAGCCTCTCAGTCACATCCTGAATGCAAGCTCCTGGTAAGCAGCACACCTCTCGAGATTCCAGCAAATTCTGCTGCATCTACATAACACCGTGATGGTGCTCCTGCCCTATTTGGACCCGGACCAGAGCTATGAAACCTTCACCTGGGATGCAGGACCAATGCCCTTGTCTCCAAACTTATTGAGGGAGAGGTGTTTTTGGAGGCACAAAACGAGTTCAGACTGGTGGGACCGGCTCATCATGGAGCTGTGGAACGACTAGCAGTGGCTCCGCAACTTCTGTATGCAGAAGGCCACATTCCAGGAGCTGTGTGTCTGGCTCACCCCTGCGCTCCAAAGACAGGACACCCACCTGCAGCCCATCATCCCCCTGCAGAAGAGGGTCGTAATTGCTCTGTGGAAGCTGGCAACGCCAGACAGTTACCACTTGGTGGGACACCAGTTTGGTGTGGGGAGGTCTACCGTAGGGTCCGTCTTGGAGGTAAGTCACTTTCAGGGGACAGTCCTCGCTCAGTAGCGGGGCTGAAAAGGAGGGACTGTCAGGCAAGGGCAAGAGGGATTGGGGGATGGAGTGAGAGCAGGAGGGAGCTCCTCGACTAACCCAGCACTTCTGCAGGGGAGGCGGGCATCCTGAGAAGGGGAATGCTGGGGTGGGTAGGTTCTCCTCCCATGGTCTCAGGCACCCCGTCTAACTCCCTGTTTTTTGTCTATTTGTCTCTTTATGCTGTTGGTGAGGGTCACCAATTCGGAGCTGCTGCACAGGCTCGTCCATCTGGGAGACCCGGACGCCATCATGGCCGGCTTTGCTGGGCTTGGCTTCCCTAACTGTAGAGGAGCCCTCAATGGGGGACACATCCCAATCCGTGCACCGCCCCATCAAGCAGCCCAATTCATTAATCGCAAGTGCTACTTTTCAATGGTACTCCAGCCCCTGGTCAACCACTGGGGACAGTTTACGGACATTTGTGTTGGGTGGTCGGGGCGAGCATATGATGCCCGCATCTTCAGGAACTCTTACCTGTGCTGCAGGCAGGAATGTTTTTCCTGCAGCAGGAACTTGCGTTTGGGGACGTGCAGATGCTGCTGTGCATCGTGACTGACGTGGCCTACCCCCGATGCTGTGGCTTATGAGGCTCTACACCGGCCACCTGGATGTGAGCAAGGAGCTGTTTAATACACATCTTAGCCGGGCTCGCATGCAGGTGGAATGCATGTTTGGCTGTTTGAAAGGGAGGTTTCGTTGCTTACTCCCACGGCTGGAGATGGGGGAACACAGCATCCCCGAGGTGGTGGCCATGTGTTGCGTTCTCCATAACCTCATGGAGAGAAAAGTGGAGGCCTTCCTGCCGGGGTGGGTGACAGGTGCTGATGGGGAGGGGAGGCAATTCGAGCAGCCCTGGACAGCTGCCATCCACCAGGCTCACCAGTCCAGCATTCGCATCCCGGAGGCCCTGAGAGAGAGGTTCTCTGAAGGAGCCCACTGACTCCCCAGGGCCTCCCTTATGGGGGCTGGGGCCTGGCCCATCCAGATCTTTCCCTCCACAACCTCACCCTGACCCTCTTTCCAAAAAGAATAGAGAAACACCAGGTTTTGTTTCTAAACATAAATTTATTTTTTATTAGAAACAATATAACGAAAATGCGCTAACTGTGCAAATAAAACCTTTATATTTTCACTGTACAAACGTTTATAGGAAAGCAAAGTTTTTCATTCAAAAATAAATAATTTTTTAAATTAGCTAAATGTTCTGTAACTGGGCTGGTTGGGGGCTGAAAATCTAGACGGGGGAGGGGGATTCAAGGAAGCCGGTACTTCCTTGATCACAGGCTCCTGCTGTCTCGCGTCCTGGCACCACCATGGCCTTTGGATTGGGTGGGGCGAGAGACAGTACTGTGCTGGACAGGACAGGGGGCAGCAATTGGGTCTGGGAGGGCTGGGGAACGGGGCGGGGCTGGAGAAGAGGGAGGCCAAGGAGGAAGGGAGTGGTGGTGGGTCCTGGCATGCAGGAGGAGTGGTACCTGGAACAGGCAGACAAGGCAAGGCCCTCCTGCTGCTGGACCAGTTCATTCATGCCACTCAGTCTCTGCCTGCATCCTCTGTTGCAGAGTCCTGTTGAGGTCCTGCAGGGCTGCTACATGTTCTTTTAAAAGGTCTGTGAAGAAACCCTAGTTCCTGCAGGTGCCACGTGTCCAGGATGGTGGTGGGACTGGTGTGGTGTGACCTTCTTGCGTGGGGGCCCGGCTGTGGAGGAAAAGAGGATGAGGCAATCGGGTATGCATGCACCCGCTGTCCCCGAGGACATGCCTTTGCCAACAAAGTGCTGAGTTAGCAAAACGTCGTGGCCATTTTTATGCAAATTAGGCACAGGATATTTAAATCCCTGCCTCATTTGCAATGTTGACCTGCCTACTCTGCATCCTTCTGCCGACAGAGGGATGCAGTCTAGACATACCCTAAAGGTAGCCCTGCATATCAAGATCTACAGCAACTGCAATAGTAACATGGTGATGGAATAAATATCAAGATTATAACCCTAACCAAGGAGTGTAAGGGGGGAGTATATGTCAGTACTGGTTTGAAATCTTGTTAACTATTTGTTTGAATTTTACCCTTTTAAAATTTGTATCATTCTGGTGTTTTGTTTAGGGATAGTGAAAGGAATTATGTTATCAGATTAAAAACTGGCAAAATTCCCATAACATCAAGTCTAACAATGTTGTACAAGGAAAGGATCATGTCTTTACAGGCATTCAGTAGCAATGCAGATCTGACAGTTGGTTTGGGGAGGCACCTGGCCAATGACATGCAGACTTGCAAACTACCGTTTTTGTACCATATGAAAAAAGTTAAAAAAACAGACTTTGGTGTAAACCGCCAAATAGTGAACTCTAACTCTGTAGTAACTGTAGTCTGAAGCCAACATAAGTAGCCCACTTAGGATGCCATTTGAAAACAATTATGTATCTAAAAGGGGCATACTGTAAAGGACATACCAGGTGAAAATGTGACCCTCAGCGATGAGCTACTAGATGTCACCTTTAGTAACTGGGGAAAGATCTGTCCTCTAATCAGTAATCCAAGAGTGGGAGGTGGCTACACTTATATCAAGACTACTAATGGTTACAGTATATCATTAATAAGTTCTGCATACAGTATGAGTGGTAAGCAATAAGGCTACGTCTACACTGGCCCCTTTTCCGAAAGGGGCATGCTAATTTTCAACTTCAGAATAGGGAAATCCGCGGGGGATTTAAATATCCCCCGCGGGATTTAAATAAAGATGTCCGCCGCTTTTTTCTGACTTGGGGAAAAGCCGGAAAAAAGCGTCTAGACTAGCCCGATCCTCCGGAATAAAGCCCTATTCCGGAGGATCTCTTATTCCTACTTTTCCCCAAGCCGGAAAAAAGCGGTGGACATCTTTATTTAAATCCCACGGGGGATATTTAAATCCCCCGCGGATTTCCCTATTCTGAAGTTGAAAATTAGCATGCCCCTTTCGGAAAAGGGGCCAGTGTAGACGTAGCCTAAGTGTTAGTCCTTCGAGGAGAGTCCCTTGGGCATGCCACCATAGGTGTCTTGGCACCATACACTTATAAAACATGCTTATAAATCTGAGACATCTTCAGTGGAGCACCCCGAGAGGCACCCATCTTGAAGAACACCACTTACTGCACAAGGTAACCTCCTTTGTAGTAACCTAGAATTTTTTTTTTTTTTTTTTAGAATTGGGAAAAGTTCCACAGTTAATGAAGGATTGAAAGTTGCTAAATTGTATTGCTCAACAGTTTATAAAACATGTTACAAGAAGAGTCACTTACTCTTTCAGTGTGTCACTGGAAGCTTTTCAGGTATGGTGTCAGTGACAATGCACCCTAATTAAGCTCTGATCTAACTAAGATAATGACAACATCTTATGTATCCTGTCCACAGCTTCTTTGCTTCTGTTCAATCCAAATGAGGATGTGTTTGGACACTTGGTAGCTATCCATTCTTCTTCGGGGATGTCCCCGTGGGTGCTCCACTATGGGTGCTGGGCTTGCCCTGGTGCCGCAGACGGAGACTTGTCGTTAGCAGTGTCTGGCCGGACCACTCGTGCCGCGAGCTCGCGGCTTTCTCGCTCTTTCTGTCACGCGGTCCGGCCCCTCCGCCAGTTCCTCTTCACTGCCTCAGGCTGCAGACGCTTGTAACCGCCCTCCTCACAGAACTAGACCACTTCTAGTTCTCCCTTTGTATATAAAATTTCCTTTTCCTCCCTCTCCCTCCTTTTTTCCCCATAAAGTTTAAAAAAAAAAAGTTTCTTTCAAGGGGGGAAGGACAAAGAAAGAACTGTCGGGAGTGAAAGCGGAGGCTGCTTACCTCCTGCCTCTCAGCTGTTCTCCTGTCAGCTCTCCGTATATAGCTCTGTTCACCCCCCCCAAAAAAAAAAAAAAGACAGACTGTTAAGATAAAAAGAACAAAAGATAGCTGGCCAGAGCCATTACCAGGCTATCAGCCTTAACAACCACCTACTGTTCAAAAAACAAAAGATAAAAAGCAGCGGGCTGCTGGCAAATGTCAGGGACCGGCTTTAAAAAATGCGGCTCCTGCCCGGAGGCAATGCCAGCCTCTGACGGCCATGCAGAGTGTATTTGCTGCCTGGGGGAGTTTCACATCCCCCAAAAGTGTACCCACTGCTTAAGGCTCACCTCTAGAGCCAGGAAGGATAGGGAGAGGCGCCTCCGTATGCTCCTCTTTGAACAACGGCAGCAGGCTGACTCTAATCAGCAGCCTCATAAGCGCCAGGCTTCCTCCCCTACTGCGGGGCTCCAGAAGAGAATGAGCCTGTCCCCAGCAAGATCCCTGCCAGCTGCCTTTAATGGCAGGGAGAGCCAGGCAGAGACACCTGGGACGTCTGGCATTGTAAAGCCACATCCTCCTGCCTCAGCAGCTTCAAAGCCTAAGCGGCCACGGGAGTCTTCAAAGACGCCGGCTCCCCAGCCTGCATCAGCACAGCCGCTTCCTCCTCCAGCGCCGAGTGCGACCTCGGACCCGACCACAGCACCGACACCGGCCCCGGCACCGACCCCGAGTCACCGCGCGGTGCCGGACTGCACAGCGCCAACCCGTTACGTGGCAGGCACGCTGCCAATCGCTTCTGCCCCGCCGCACCAGAAGCTGACCAACTCAGCGGCTAGTGCTTCAGCGCATGCCGCAACTCAGCTACCCTGGAGCCCTGCTGCTCCCCATTCTCCACACCGCCGCAGCTGCTCCCGCTTCTTCTCCCCGGCACGGTCCTCTCTTCTGCCGGCACTCCGATCCCCACGCCGGTCTCCTCATCAGTGCCGGTCTCCTCGTAGACTGCCCTCCCCGTTTCTGGCTGCTGTATCTTCCCATTGCAGGCACTAGTACAGGCATCTCTCTGCTTCTCCTGCCTCGTCCAGGGCATCACACCTCCGCTCCTGCTCGCCCTGCTCCCCGTACCATTATCTGTATGTCAGCCGCTCCAGCTTCCATGGTGACCGTTCGCCGCGCCATGGCACCTACCATGGCAACGACCACGACTTTCGGCATTCCCATAGCCGCTATTCTTACTGACCACGATCCGTCTCAGACTATGCTGCACGCAGGCGCTCTCCAACCCCGGCTCCCCTTACTTCAGAGCCGGAACATACTCCCTTCATGCACCATACCTCGGGGTCTTCCATTCCGGTTTCATCTCTTCCGGAGGATGTACTGAACCCCGACAACAGCTCTCCTCCAGACGACCTCCGTCAATTCCAAGAATTATTTAAGCGGGTAGCTATTACACAGGAGATTCCGCTACAAGAGCTCAAAGATAAGCAGCATAAGCTCTTCAGGAATCTCCAACCGCGACATAGTTCATGCCTCGCCATCCCTCTCGACGAAGGCATCCTGGAACTCGCTGACGAGGTGTGGCATGCTCCAGCGTCGGCCCTTCCCACCAACAAAAGAGCCAACGAAATATTTCGTGCCACCAAAGGGCATGGAATTCCTCTTTGCCCATCCACAGGCTAACTCTTTGGTAGTTGACGCAGCTCAACAGAGATCTAGAGCCCCTCACCTCAAACACCAGAGCTCTGATAAAGACGTAAAGAGGCTTGACGTCCTGGGCAGGAAGGTATACACCTCAGTGACTTTACTCCTCAGAATCGCCAATTACTCGGTGCATCTCTCCAATCATACCTTCGACACATTCTCACGCCTCACTCCCCTCATGGATCACCTCCCCAATTCAAAAAGATCGATCCTGAGATCAGTCATCCAAGAGGGCTACACATCAGCGAGAATGTCCCTCCAGATGGCCATGGACGTGGCTGATACTGCTGCTCGTTCTGCCGCTACGGCTATTGTTATGTGTAGAGCTTCTTTCCTTCAAGCAGCAGGAGTTCCAAAGGAACTACAGACAGAAGTCGAGGACTTACCCTTTGACAAGGATAAGCTCTTTGCAGAGACCACGGACGCAATCCTGCACTCCTCTAAAGACTCTCGGACAACCCTGCGAACTTTGGGGATGTATACGCCCCCCTTTAAGAGACACCGGTACTCACCCTATCAGCGCAGATATGGTTACCCCTACATTAGACACCAGTGGCAACAACGGCAACAACAACAGAGGCCTTCTGACCACCAGCGTTCTCGCCAGAGGCCTCAACGAAGACGAAACCCGACCGGCAGAACGAACATGCCTTCCAACAGCAAGCAACAGATTTGATGTGTTAGTCGAGGGCAGGCAGACAGCCACAGGCAGCACCGTGAATCGTTCAACCCAGCTATTCCACCACTGTCTAAGACCCTTTCTCTATCAATGGGCAAAAATCACCACGGACAAATGGGTCCTCGAGATTGTTCAGTTCGGCTATCCTATCCCTCTCATAGCCATCCCACCGACCACCCCTCCCACCCCGTCCCTCTTCAGGGACCCCTCTCATGAAACTCTCCTCAGACTAGAGGTCGACTCCCTTCTCTCTCTGGGTGCCATAGAGCCAGTTCCGAAGGACTTCAGGAACAGGGGATTTTACTCTCACTATTTCCTCACCCAGAAAAGGTCCAGAGGCTGGCACCCTATCCTAGACCTCCGTCGTCTGAACAAATATCTCTGGAAACAACGATTCAAAATGGCTAGCTGCCATAATTCCGATTTTAAATCCACAGGACTGGTTTGCCGCCCTCGACCTCCAGGACGCCTATTTCCACATCCCTATCCACCCTGCTCACAGAAGGTTCTTGCGCTTCGTCGTGGCAGAGAGCCATTTTCAATACAAGGTCCTCCCCTTCGGGCTATCCTCAGCCCCCAGGGTGTTCTCAAAGGTCTTATCCGTGGTCACGGCCTTTCTCCGATGCCAGGG
The DNA here is from genome assembly GCF_052426305.1 of Pelodiscus sinensis. NCBI lineage: Eukaryota > Metazoa > Chordata > Testudines > Trionychidae > Pelodiscus > Pelodiscus sinensis. The sequence goes on from NC_143053.1 coordinate 83,087,626, forward strand.
GGTGCTCATCTTCCCTTATCTGGACGACTGCCTGTTCAAAGGCGCTTTGGCACACGAGGTCTCCCACATGGTTCACCTCACGATGCAAATCTTTCGATTGCTCGGACTCCTCCTCAACGAGCAGAAGTCTGTCTTGCATCCCATTCAGGACATCGAGTTTATTGGGGCCCATCTGGACTCACTTGCCGGCAGAGCATTCCTACCTTTGCAGAGGTTTCAAGCCATCCAGGACGTCATTTGCACCATCACCGTGAGCCCCACCGTTCCACTCATCACATGTCTCAGACTCATGGGCCACATGGCCACCAAACGTACGTGGTGAAATACGCCCGACTATACCTACGTGCTCTTCAGCACTGGCTAACCCTCGTATACCACCACACCAGATACGATCTCCACAGGCCCGTTACACCGCCACCTGGCGTTCTTCAATCGCTCCAATGGTGGACAAACCACACAAACCTGCTGTCGGGCGTACCATTTCACCCGCAGCAGCCTCTCCACCAAATCACAACAGACGCCTCCCTACTAGGCTAGGGGGCCCACATGGGTTCTCTCTCGGTACAAGGCCAGTGGTCCCCACAAGAAGCAAGGTTACACATAAACCTCCTAGAGCTTCGTGCTATTTTCAATGCATGCAAATCCTTCCTCGTCCACATTCGGAATACCACTGTGACGATACTTACAGACAACATCGCAGCCATGTACTACGTAAATCGCCAGGGCAGTGCTCGCTCCCGTTCGCTATGCACGGAAGCTATCCGCTTTTGGAACTGGTGCATTCGCCACGGGGTGACTCCTTTGGCATCCTACTTACCTGGCACCACAAATGTGACGGCAGGCTTCCTGAGCAGACACTTCCACTCGAAACACGAATGGGAAGTGCACGACGGCATATTACGCGACATCTTCCAACGCTGGGGGACTCCCCGAGTTGACCTCTTCGCAACTCCCGCCAACACAAAGTGCCGCAAATTCTGCACCAGAGTGGGCCTGGGCCACGCATCTCTAGGGGATGCCTTCCTCGTGACTTGGCGCGGACCCCTCCTTTATGCATTTCCCCCCATACCTCTCATTCCCAAGGTCCTTCAGAAGCTGAAGGCGGACAGGGCTACACTAATCCTCATAGCCCCAGATTGGCCTCGTCAGCACTGGTTTCCATTCCTGCACCGCCTCTCTTTGCAGATACCGATCCGCCTTCCGCCTCTCCACAACCTCCTCACACAAGACTGAGGACGCCTGAAACACCCCCAGATACAAATGCTGAATCTAACAGCATGGTTCTTAACTGACTGAACCCATGTGAATCTCTCTGCTCTGCCGCAGTCCAACAGGTCCTAGTACAAAGTAGACGACAAACCACTAGGAAAACTTACCTTCACAAGTGGCACAGATGATACTCCTGGTGTACCTCGAACCACCACAATCCAATACGTCCGTCCATTTCCTCCGTACTGGACTTTGCACTGCACCTAAAGAACAAGGGTCTCGCGTTAGCCTCCATCAGGGTGCACCTCACAGCTATATCAGCATTCACACCACCTATAGATGGCATTTCTATCTTCACCCATCCTACGACTAAAAAGATTTCTCAAGGGCCTTATCAATATGGACCCACCACGCAACCCAGTCCCTTCTGTGTGGAGCCTGGGCGTGGTACTTGACGCCCTAATGAGGCCACCGTTCGAGCCTCTGGCGACCGTATCCTTACAATTCCTCACTCTGAAAACGGTTTTCCTGCTCGCAATAACCTCTGCACGCAGGGTTAGCGAGCTTTCTGCCATGATGGCCATCCCACCATATAAGATTTTCCATAGCGATGGAGTAGTCTTGAGATTACATCCATGATTCCTACCCAAGATTGTCTCCAATTTCCATGTTAATGAACCAGTCATCTTGCCAAACTTTTTCCCGAAGCCCCATGCCTCGCCATGAGATGCGGCCCTACATTCCTTGGACATCCGCAGGGCCTTAGCATTCTACATAGATCGCACTAAATCGTTCAGGTGTACGGACCATTTATTCGTCTCCCTGGCGCACAGGTCAAAGGGTCAACGTCTATCTTCCCAAAGAATTTCCAATCTCTTAACCGCATGCATAGTGCAGTCGTACGCAACAAGAGGGTTACCCTTTCCGTCCCAACCACATACTCATTCCACTAGAGCCATGGCCACATCTACAGCGTTCCACAGAGGCGCATCTCTGAAGGACATTTGCAGAACGGCGACTTGGTCCTCTCATGGGACCTTCGCTAAGCATTATTCTATCTCTCTCACTCAGATGGGGCAGTGGCGACTGCAGTGCTCTCCACGGTGGATAAATAGGGTCTCCTTGCCCTCCTTCCGTTTTTGGCGACTACTGCTACGCAGTCACCCATAGTGGAGCACCCGCGGGGACATCCCCGAAGAAGAAAGCGAAGTTACTCACCTCCGGTGCAGTAACTGTCGTTCTTCGAGGTGGTGTCCCCACGGGTGCTCCACTACCCGCCCTCCTCCCCACTTCGGAGTCCTCTCTCTCTCTCTGCTCTTGTCTCTTACAGACTCCGAGGCAGTTCCGAGGAACTGGCGGAGGGGCCGGACCACGCGACAGAAAGAGCGCGAAAGCCGCGAGCCCGCGGCACATGCGTGGTCCGGCCAGACACTGCTAATGACAAGTCTCCGTCTGCGGCACCGGGGCAAGCCCAGCACCCATAGTGGAGCACCCGTGGGGACACCACCTCGAAGAACGACAGTTACTGCATCGGAGGTGAGTAGCTTCGCTTTCTGTAAGTCATCTTGAAGACATCTACAATGAATGCATCAATATATCTCTTCTCATGATGACCTTTGGTTCTAAAAGGAAGTTTCAGGACATTGGCATGTACAATATGTTTAAGGTTGATACATTATAGTATGTTCAGAAGGAAGGTACCAACAGAATTTGTTGTTGTCATCATTTACTTAGCCTGACAGGCTACCAGAGGCTCTTATGAGAATTGTGACATATAATGGAAATAGCCAGTCTTCCAGAATGACACCATGTAGAAAATCACCTAGACCAGGGCTGGGCAAACTACAGCCTGGGGGCTGGATCCAGCCCACCAAGCCACTAGACCCGACCTGCAGGTCATCCTGCCGGGAACCCTCAGGAGCACAGCTGACATGGTTTAAAACACAGTCCCTTCAGCTCTCTGCTCTGCAGGGAGGGGGAGGCTTCATGCAATCTCTCTACCCCCAGCCCAATCCTCAGCTCCTATTAGCCAGAAACAACCGGCCAATAAGAACTGATCTCAGCCAATCTCTCAGCCAATCAGAGCTGGGAGATTGGCCTGAAAGACTGGGGCCATGCAAGCCTCTTCCACCACGTGGAGGGAGCCCAGCCTGTATTTTCAAGGGGGTTGGGGCAGGAGCAGGCAGGGAGCCCAGCCTGTATTTTCAAGGGGGTTGGGGCAGGAGCAGGCAGGGAGCCCAGCCTGCCTGGGGGTGCTGCAGCCTGCTGGCCAGGAGACACTTAGGAAAACTTATCCTTAGGTAAACTCCTCCCCACCTGCCTCTGACACCCAAACCCCTTCCCTCAGATCATCCAAACCTTCTGCAGAACTTGACCACTTACCAAAACCTTGGAGTGGCCCCCTTCACCAAAAATTATTGTCCACCCTGATCTAGACTATTTCTTGCTATAGTTGATCAGGCACAGGGACGAGAGATTTCCATTCAGAGACTCTCAAAATACATTTCTCACAGTATCCTCCTTTGCTATCATTTTGTGTGCTTCTGTCCCCAAGATGGAGTGAGGGTCCGTTCCAGTAGTGCACAGGACCCTCACTGTCATCCCTTTGAGCAGTGCCCATTCTGGACATTTGTAAGCTGCAATATTGAGTTTCTTCACATTTTCACAAAGCATTGCACTTCGGTTCAAACCTCCTGTGCTGTTGCAAGCTTTGGAATTGCAATGTTACAAACATTTATACTTCCTGCACCTCACATATACACTGTCCCTATTTGAATATAGCTTGCCAGTCACCCATGTGTGGTAGACTGACAAGACAGCATATAGACATCAGCACTCAAAAAAAGAAATGGAGGTTACTTATCTTTCAATCATCATTAGATTCATGGTAGAGAAGGAAATGGAGGTTTAGTTGGTCCACATATCCTCATATACTATTGGTACTGTGGATAAGAGATCCAGGGCCCAGGTGCAGCTCAACTGACACTATTTTCAAGATTTTCTGGTCTTAGCAAGCATCGTGTGAGGGCGTAGCCATATGTGGGATACACAGTGGGACCACACATCTTGAAGAACTTCTAGTTTCAGGTAAGTAATCTTCAATTTTCCCTACATGACGTTGCATTTGCCTGTGTTAAAATGCATGTTGCTCAAATGAGCCCATCTTACCAAATAATTTATGATGGTCTTTAGAACTGACCCTATTGTTGTTTACAGCACCGCCAATTTTTATGTAATCTGCAAATTGCCAGAAGTGACTTCATATTTTCTTTAAGATAATTAATAAAGATACTGTGTAGAATTTGGCCCTATAGGACACCTGTTAGTTGACAATTCCCAAACTACAATTATGTTTTACAATCTATCTGTTAAACAGTTTTTCATGTATTTAATGTGGACTAATTTTTATCAGAATATGATGTGTAACTAAATCAAATCCCTTCTAAAAGTCTTATGTTTATACAGTTATCGTTATCTACCAAAATGATAATATCAACATGATATAAAGTTTGTTGATGTGACCTATATTAAACAATATTGTTTGGTATTAACTATGATAACATCTTTGCTAATTGTATGAGAGATCAGCCTTTCTATTGTTTTGCCTAGAATTGATTTCATACTAATGGGCCTTTTATTTCCCAAATCATCCAGTTTACCCTTTCAAAATATTGGCTTTAGATGAGCTTTTTCCAGTCTCTGGAACTTCCCCAGTGTTCCAAGATTTGTTAGAAATCAACCTTAATGGTTCAGAGAACTCCAATAGCATTCTAGGATTTCATTTGTCCTGGATATACTTAAATAATTCCTTATTACTGTTCATCTCTATTGGCCATAGATTTTTCATTGATACATTGAGCTTTCTTTGTCAAGTGTCCACATTATATAATCGTTGATTTTTATTCACTGCTATCAGCTTTGCCATTTTCACTTTTCTGTCAGATTGTTTTGGTAGAGGATTCCCCTCCTTTCCCATCCTCTTTTAACCAGGATGTTTGTTTTTAATCAAAGAATATTTATGCATAATGCTTAATTGTGTGTGTTGGGGCATGTAAAAAGCATGCCTGAACAATTCCCAATTATCCTATACATTCCTAGTTTTAAAATATGTTGTCCAAATCAATTTTGCTCATGAGAGTTTTTGTTTTTAGTAATTGGCCTTAAAACCTCAATTAGTGTGCACTAACCCATAAACATTCCAGGCCTCATCTTTCTCAGTTGTTAGTAGCTGTAAATCCAGTCATGGTGACTTTAATTTACAATTCCACCCCACCTCCCCTTCTGCTCACTCTGTCTGTCCTAAATAGGGTGTATCCAGTGTTTTTAACATTCCAGTCAGGTGAATCATCCCATTGGCTTTAATACCAATCACATTTGTTTGAATGAATTAGTATTTCTAATTACTCTGTAATTACATAAATATTTCCATAACCAGGCCTCCTATAGCCATTGGGACTCTTTGGAAATGGACAGGAGTTAGCATTATGACAAAGTTATTTGTGCCGATTAAACATGTATGCTGGCTGCATATGCACCCGAGAATTCTCAGAAATAATGGCTCCTTCCCAGTTTACATGTGTTCCTTGCAAAGGTAGTGGCTCCAAGAGACCAATCCGTAGCAGTAGTAAACATAATAATTTAATCGAAGTATACTTTCCTAATGTTTTTCAGATTTTGCTATAAAATTAGACACTTGTTTAAGTGGCCTGTTCTTCAAAGTGCTGAATACCTGCCATACTTTCTGGGCTGTCTGTCTCCAAACAGAATTAGTTATTTCACAATCTCTGATGAGCTTTCCATGTGTTATATTTAAATATATTTATCTCAGAGTTTTGTGAAGACTGATCTTTATCAAGTGTTTAAAATGAAACTCTTTTAAAATAAAATACAGAGAATACATTTTAATAAGTCCCTACATTAACCATTTACTAGTACAGTACATAGGCAATGATAAATAGTTGTGTGTGCTTAACACTGTTAAGTTCCATTAGTTCAATTGATACTAAACACATACATAAATGTAAGCATATGAGTATCTATTCATAGGATTTGGGTCTTGATCTATAGAAACTATCATTCATTCAGTCGTAATCATTTAGATTTTGTTTTACCAAAACTGTTAACTTCCTACTCTCAAAAGAAGAGCAGATTGTGACAAGATTTTCACATAATAAATGTTATCTTAAACCCCTCCCCCCAAATGACAAAGTTTTGCCAGGGTAAGTGAAAGTGTAAACACTCTGGAAGAGCTCTCCTGCCAACAAAGTGAAACCTCCCTCGTCGGTTGTGGAAGTATTTTGTCCACAAGAGTACTCACAAATAGTGTTCACGTAAGCTAGCTATTCGCAGCAAGGCTTTGTTGACACAGCCTTGTTGCTAAAAGCTGCATAGTGTAGACATACCCCTAGTAACATTCGTTCTTCTTCGAGTGCTTGCTTATGTCCATTCCACTAGGTGTGCGCATGCTGCGTGCACGACTCCAGGAACTTTTTTTACCCTTAGCAGTACCCATTGGGCCAGCCTGGGGAGCCCTCTAGCGTGGCACAGGTATAGCCGCGCATATATACCCTCACTGGCCCCAACACCCCTCAGTTCCTTCTTACCGCCCATGATGGTTGACCGGAACGCTTGTCTTGCTCTGAGAGACTGCCCTTGGCGTTTAGTTAGTTATCTAGTGTAAATAGTTCTCTGATACAGTTAACATTGGTTCTTTGTGTTGCATAGTTAAAGTAGTTTACACCTCCCCCTGATACGGGGAGGATTATGCCGGGTCCGCTAGGCTTCAAACCGTGGCAGCATTGTTCCAAATCTATGCCCTGTGGAGACCCGCACAAGGATTGTTTAAAGTGCTTGGGTGAGGGGTCTCTTACAGACTCCTGCAAAATCTGCAAGTCCTTCAAGCCCCATACTAAGAAAGAGCGCAACTCACAACTTAAGCTTATCCTGATGGAATCGGCACTCCAACCCATGGCACCGGAGACACCGTCAGTGCAGAGCACACTGGGGTCAGTGTGGGAAACTGGGCACCAGGAAAGACACTCCTCGGTGTGGGAAGACCGGCCGGTACCACTGCACTGCTCCCAGTCCCAGGGCTCTCATACTCACAAGAGGGTGTGCAGAGTCAGGTTGCCTTCAAGAAGGAGCGGCACTGAAGGGGACTCAACTCTCATAGGGAGAGCAGTCCTGACTCCCTGGGCCTGTCCATGGAGGAGGTCCATCCACCGTTAACTCCAGAGACATTCCTGGTGGCACAGGAGCTCATTGAGCTCACAACGTCCCAGGGACCAGCACCACCTGGGACTGATGCCCAAGCCAGCCATGACAGACAGGGTGCCCAGCCCTCTTTGGCGTTGCCAGCCCCGCTGACCCCCGCCCTGGCACTGCTTACCTCAGCACCTCCGCCACCAGCCTCGGCACCGTCCACCATGGCACCGTTGCCCTCGGCGTGGCTGCCTCCAGCTTCATGGGTCCTGGGCACCATCGGTCCCGGTGCCGCCTGTCCAGACAGGGTGGCTGGCACCGCCCTAAGGGGTACAAGACCAGGCATGGGACAGACCTCATGTGTCCCCCCTTGAGCGCCCACCAGCACCGGAGCCCAAGACCATGCTGCCACCGGCACCTCCTGGGCACCGTGGTAAGCTGGCGGCTATGTTTCAACATATTCAAAGGGATCAGGAGCATCCGACGGCACCACCATGGTCGTCATCAGGGTAATCCTCCGAGTCTGAAGTGGAGTTCCTTTCTTCTAGGGCCACCTCTAGGCACTCTGGTAGGTCACATAGGTCTACCCCTCGGTACTGTTCTAGGTCTTGGCACCGATCGAGCTTCCAGCACCAGTCTCAGAAACACCAACAACTAGAGATACAGACCTGGCCACCTCAGTGGCAGCCTCCTCTGCAGTGGCCGTTCTCAGACCCTGTGGGCATATCACCAGGCCCAGGATCAGGATTCAATGAAGTCAGGATCAGTTAGTGCCTCCACATACTCAGGGCACAGGATGGCCCCCTCCGGGTTAGAGTATAGGGCCAGCCTCCTGGGGTCGGCTGGAGCAGGGGCTCCTCAACAACAGAGCTTCTTGCCCCCTGTTTAGGGTCAGACAGTGTCCTGACCAACGCAGGAATCAGAGGCCGTGCCCCCACAGAAACAGCCAATGGCAAAGGAGTCGTCTTCCTCATCTCTGGACGAAGCCCAGGCAGATCCGTCTCCCCCTATGCCCTCTATGGACATGAGGGCTCACCAAGACCTCCTCAGAAGGTTGGCCCAAAATCTAGGGGTACACCTGAGGAGGTGAAGAAGGAGGAGGACCCGGTGGTCAATATCATCATGGAGGAGGTTCCCACTAAGATCACCCTCCCGCTGAACAAGACGGTGGCAAAAATTACTAAAACTCTCTGGCAAACCCCAGCGTCTATACCACCTATACAGAAGGGAGTTGAGAGATGGTATTACGTCCCCCAGGCTGGCCATGAGCACTTATTCTCTCACCAACTGCCGGGTTCGGCAGTGGTGCAGGCAGCCTGTCAGAGAGAGAGGGAGAGAGGCAAGGGCAGGCAGGCCCTACGCCCAAGAGTAAAGAGCCAAAAAAGCTTGATTTATTGGGCAGAAAGGCTTATGCGATGGCTGGCTTGCAACTGAGGATAGCCAATGAACAGGTTATGCTCAGTAGGTACGCCTTCAACTCCTGGGTGGCAGCTGATAAGGCAAGGTTGCCCCAGGACTCAGAACAGGAGTTTGCAGCCCTTACGGAAGAGGGTATAGTGGTGTCTAGGTTGGCCCGCCAGGCCGCTCTCAATGCAGCGGACTTGGCTACAAGGGCTATGGCTACCGTCATAGTCATGTGCCGGAGTTCTGGCATTTCCCCCAGAGGTGCAGACGACTCTGGAGGACCTACCTTTTGAGGGGATGGGCCTATTCTTGGAGCAGACAGACTGTAGGCTCCATAGCCTGAAGGATTCTAGGGCGACTTTAAAATCCTTGGGTCTGCATACTCCAGCACCTCTGCACTGCCTTCTGAATTCTCAAGAGCAGAGGGGCTTTAATCAAGAGGCCAGGTTTGACAGCAGGTGCAGGACCAGGGGTGGTTCCACTAGGAATACAAGGAGGCGTTCTCGTTTGGGGTCAGACCACAAGCAGGGCCCACCCAATAAGCTCCAGAGCCCCAGCTCAGGTGTTTGATGGTGCACCCGAAGACGACATACCAGCCGCCATTATAGATCGACCCTTTACGGACAGACTGTTCCCTTTCCACCAGGCCTGGAGTACCATCACGTTGGACCACTGGGTCCTCGAGGTGGTGGCAAGGGGATATTCTATCCCTTTCCTATCCCTTCCTTCCTCCCGCCCCCCTTCCCTGTCCCTCTTCAGGGACCCCTCTCATGAGCACCTCCTCCAGCAGGAGGTATCTGTGCTCCTATCTTTGGGGGCAGTAGAGGAGGCCCCCCTGGGTTTCAGGGAGAAGGGTTTTTATTCCCATTACTTCCTTATCTTGAAGTCCAAGGGAGATCTTCGCCCCAAACTGGACCTCAGAGGGCTCAATGCCTTCATAAGGAAATCAAGGTTCAGAATGGTAACGGTAGTCTCCATTATCCCATCACTCGATCTGGGAGACTGGTATGCCGCCCTCAACCTTCGGGATGCATACTTTCACATTTCCATTTCCCCTTACCACAGGAGATTCCTGAGGTTCATGGTAGGGACAAACCACTACCTACCAGTTTGCTGTGCTACTGTTTGGCCTATCCACTGCACCAAGGGTGTTTACAAAGTGCACGGCAGTGGTTGCAGTCTTCCTAAGAAAGAACCGGGTCCACATTTACCCCTACCTGGGCGACTGGCTCATCAGGGGGAGGTTGCGAGGGCAGGTCTGTCAGTTCATAGATCTAGCCAGGCAGACCTTTGAGTGACTAGGACTATGGCTGAATGAGGCGAAGTCGACGCTTGTTCCCACGCAGGTCATAGAGTTCATGGGGGCAAGGCTAGATGACACTGCAGGGAGGGCCTACCTTCTGATCCCCAGGTTCCAGTCCATAAGGGGGATGGTCCAAGACCTGCAGGCTACCCCTATGACCACGGCAAAGCAATTCCTGAAACTGATGGGCCACATGGCGGCATGCATGTATGTTGTTCGACATACCAGACTACATCACCAACCCCTTCGATGTCCTGTCAGCACTGGACTGATGGAAAAGGGAGAGTGAGGTGTGCAGTGGAGTCCCGTTCACGCAGCCCCTCCCTACAATGCAGCTGGGGATGGATGCCTCAGATGCCAGCTGGGGAGCCCATCTGGAAGAGCTCAGGACACAAGGTATGTTGTCGGAGGCGGAGAAAAAACTACATATCAATGTCAAGGAATTGAGGGTGGTGTGGCTCACTTCTCTGATGTTCCTTCCCTGTCTGAAGGGCACCTGTGTTTCTGTTCAAACAGACAACATGGCCACCATGTACTATATCAACAGACAGGGTGGGGCTTGCTCCTCTCCCCTCTGCAAGAAGGCGATAGCTCTTTGGGAGCTTTGCATTGTCCACAACATTCATTGCAGGCAACCTACCTCCCTGGGGGCCCACAATACCCTGGCGGACCAGCTCAACAGGGCGTTTGTGGCCCATGAGTGATCCCTCAAAGAGGAGGTAGCCAGCTCACTTTTCCACAGGTGGGATACTCCCCTCCTGGACCTATTCACATTGAGGCACAACAGGAAATGCCCCATGTTCTGCTCATACCATGGGAGGGAACCAGGGTCTCTGGGCCCTGATGTTACAGTGGCTGAAGCGTCTGCTGTATGCCTTTCCCTCTTTCCCCTGCTTCACAAAGTGCTTATACTGGTCAGGCGGTATGGGGTGACACTGATTCTCATTGTGCCATCATGGCCCTGTAAACATTGTACACTATCCTGCAGAATCTTCTAGTGGAAGACCCCCATGCCTCTCCCTCAGGTTCCAGACCTGCTAACTCAGGACTCGAACAGGAAACAACAGGCTTTACACACGTTAGATGTCAGGAGTGTACTAGCATAATATTTAGAGAGGACGAGCCAGTTTCACAAGTCCACCCAGCTCTTTGTCTCCATAGCTGAAAGAATGAAGGGTTGCCCGGTGTCAGCTCAATGTCTGTCATCGTGGATTACTGCATTCATCAGAGAGTGCTATGACCTGAAAGGGAAACCAATGCTCCCATTCAACCAGGGCCTGGGCATCATCTATGGCATTCTTAGCGCAGGTGTGGATTTTGGATATCTGTTGGGCGGCCACGTGGTGGTCAATCCACACGTTCATGTCTCACTCCACAATTACTCAGCAGTCCAGGCAGGATGCAGCGGTAGGGGCTGCAGTCCGTTTCTCTTTAGGTTCCAACCCCACCCCTGTAGGTGTGACTTGGGAATCACCTAGTGGAATGGACGTAAGCAAGCACTCGAAAAAAACCAGTTACTTACCTCGTAACTGTTGTTCTTCGAGATGTGTTGCTCATGTCCATTCTAATCCCACCTGCCTCCCCTTAGTCAGAATTCCGGCAAGAAGGAACTGAGGCGGGTTGGGGCCAGCAAGGGTATATATGTACAGCTATAGCAGTGCCACTCTAAGGGGCTCCCCAGGATGGCCCAACAGGTACTGCTAAGGGTAAAAAAGTTCCAGGAGTCATGCATGTGGCACACGCACACCTAATGGAATGGACATAAGCAACACATCTCGAAGAACAACAGTTACGAGGTAAATAAACGTTTTACCTTCTATAAGAAATATTCCTATGAGATGGAACAGAGGAGGAAGATTACAACAGTGCTTGGGAATTAGATATAAAGCTATTAAATACCTAGCATGCAGCTCTGTGCATATACAAGAACCTTCCTATGCTTAAGCTGAGTCTGCCAAGCTGCTAATGATAGCTGTGACAGCAAGACTAGCTGTAAAAGAACTTCCTTAAGTTTATGGAAATAGTCTTATCTTTACCCACTCATTAATTGTCCCGAGGCACACAACTGAAGGAGAGGAGCTATTTGCAGTAGCATGGCAAAGAAAAGGATAGGATAGGCCATTTATCTGGATACCTTTTGGGAGGAACAGTTGTACAGGAGGTCTGCTTGCTGTGTATGTCCTAGCCCCAGGCAGAGCTCTTAACTGCAGCTCAGCCTGAGTATGGAATGTGAGCTCTGCAGAGAAGAGGCGCTCCCAGCTTGTACCCTTGTGGCAGGGAGTCGGAATTTTGTTTACTGTGGGAGGCAGGGTCATTAACATAAGAAAGGGCTGGTAGTTAAATTAAAAATTAAAGTGGTTAATGAGCCTGTAAAACAGGAAACCCTCTAGTGCAGGGCCCTCTTTGAGAATGCAGGGGATTCAGAAGAAATACAGCCAAGGTCACATTCAGACATTAAGGCAGGTGAAAAGAAGGGGCCAGGACCCAGGGAGAGTTAACAATGATACAGAAAAGTTCCCTCTTTACCTGTGGGAACTTACATGGCACTTATCATATATCTCAGGGGTCTCAAACCTTTTTAACCACAAGATCACTTTTCCAATTTAAGTGCAATGTAAGATCCACCTCAAACCGACTTCCTTCTTGCCCCTTTTTTGAGGCTCTGCCCCTGCTCCACCCCTTCTTCAAGGCCTCACCCTGCTCACTCCATCCCACTTCCTCCCCCATCCTCACTCACTTTCACCAGGCTGCGATAGGGGGTTGAGATGCAGGCTCTGATCTTGGGCCAAGGGGTTTGGAGAGTGGGAGGGGCTCTGAGCTTGGTCCAGGAGGGGTGTCAGGATATAAGCTCTGGAGAGGAGTTTGTGTGCAGGGAGACTCACATCTGGGGCAGGAGGTTGGGTGCAGTAGGAGGTTCAGGAAGCAGGCTCTGACTAGGCTCCATTTAACTCAGATGGCTTCTGGTGGTGGAGCAGTGTAGTTAAGGCAGGCTTACTCCTGCCCTGGCCCTGTACCACTCCTGAAAGCAGCTGGCATGTACAGCAGTGGCTCCCTGGTGCTATGTGCTGCCCTTCATCTACAGGCACTGAGCCCACAGCTTCTACTGGCCACAGTTCCCCATTACTGATCAATGGGAGCTGCAGGAGTGGTGTCTGAAGGCAAGGACAGTGTGTGGAGACCCCCTGCTCTGCCTTTCTCAGGTGCTGCAGGGACATGTCAGCCATTTCTAGGAGCAGCAATTACCACAGGGATAATGACTCCAGCCACAAGAAGTTAGGCATTTTAGAACTCACTACTCAAAGAATTAAATTTAAGCGTAAGAAAGAAATGAAAATTATGAAATACACAGACCAGTCAAAATCCCAAGTAACACACTTTGTAAGAAGTAAAAGTAGTAACAACAACCCCCCATGTATGTGCGGTGTTGGGAGACGAGAATTAAGAACAGTGCATGTTTGTGAGAATGACAGACACACACACACTGTGAGAGAGTGACAGAGATTTGCATTGCCAAGCTCCCTCCCTCTCCTTCTCTCTGTGTGGAGATAGGGTAGAGGAGTGGTGGAAGGAGGGACACCCTGACATCAGCACCCCCACTTCTCCCTCCCACATTCTGCACAGCAAGCAGAAGGCTCCTGGGAGGCAGCTCCAAGGCAGAGGAGCAGCATGACAGTGGTTTGAGGGGCAACTGAAGTGCCAGCACTTGACAGCGTCTCAGCCAAACCAGTCAGGATCACTTGTCAGAGGCTCCAAGATCTACTGGTAGATCCCAATCTACTGGTTGGTGACCACTGATATATATCTGATGACAGGTTTTAAAGAGGTAGCCTTGTTAGTCTGTTTCAGCAAAAACATCAAGGATCTGTTGGCAGTTTAAAAACTGATACATTTATTAGAGTATTGGAGAATGAGCTTTTGTAAGCTACACCTCATTTCCTCAGATGGTAAAAAGGAAGCAAGGATACAGAGATGGGAGTGTGATATCTGTGCTAATTAAATCTGAGTGGATGTAGCTCATCTCCAACAGCCGAGAAAAGGGGAGAATACCTGCATGGGAAACTATCTATTGTAATGCAAGAACCACTCCATGTTTATTTAGACCTTGGTTCAGGATCTTATATTTGCATATGAATTCCAGCTCAGCAGTTTCAGAGTAGAGTGTTTCTCATAGTCCAAGAGCTGTGCATAACAGTCTATATTAGACCTGCTAAATTGAACACTAGATACTTGACCTCTGGAGGGTCAATCTACTCACAAGTGTAGACATGCCCTAAGAGTCTTCTGTGGACACTGCTAGTCAGTCACTGTAGTGTTATGTTTAAGAGCTTTCTGAAAAGTAAATAGCCTTTAAACAGAAGTCAAAGAGTCCAGTTACAGCCAACAGATGAGCATCCACACAGTAGACTCAGCTAGGTCCATAACAGAAATATTCTCAAGGAATATTGATATCATGCAGGAAGTCCATCATGTTGGAGTAGAACCCAGGTCTCTCAGGGCTAGCTCCCTATCCACTGAAGCAATCTCTCTCTCTGCCTCAGCCTCTATGTGCTGCAAAAAAAGAGGACTCTGAGGGTGTGTCTAGACTACAGGGTTTTGTCAACAAAAGTGGACTTTTGTCGATAAAGCTATACCTGCATCCACACTACCGCTGAGTTCTGTCAACACAGGTAAACCTCATTTTACGAGGCATAACGCCTTTGTCAACAGAGTTCTGGCGACAAGCAGGGCAGTCTGGACGCGGGGGTTTCTTTTGTCGACAGAAAAATACCTCCAACGAAATCCCATGATGGACAGTCCTTCTTCAGAAAAAAGCTCTTCTTGTTCCTGTTTGTAGCCATGTTTTAAAAGCACAGACATCCCTGGCAGGCATTGTGACAGGAAGCTGGCCACAGAGGAAGCCTGTCAGCACAGAGCTCTCCCAGCTTCACCTGCATGTGGCCATGTGTACATCTCCAGAGCCACGAGGCCCCCAAGGACCTTCTAGAGAGCCAGCCCTGGTGCCCACAGCCGAGAAAAAGAGAGCCCCAGCCTGGTCAGGGTCAGAAGTCCTGACACTGCTCGAACTGTGGGGGAAGGTGGAAGCAGTCCAGGCCCTGCACACCCAGAGCAGGAACACCAGCATCTATGGCCGCATGGCTCGGGGTTGGCCGATAAAGGGCACCACCCCAGGACACTGCAACAAGTCCGGGCGGAAGTCAAAGAGCTTCAGCAGGGATACATGAAGGCCCAAGAGCACAGCTCAGCATCAGGTGCAGCCCTGGTGCACTATGCCTATTATAATGAACTGGACTGCATCCTGGGAGGCCAGGAACCTATGTCTGCACTGGTGCTCGTGCAGACAGAGTTGCACACAGCGGTGCAGTAGAGCCGGCAGGAGGTCCCCAGGGAAGATGTGGAGGAGGAGGAGGAGCAGACGGAGGACACCCTGACCCCGACTCTGCAGCCTGTCCCAGAGACCCAGGAAGCCTCACAGGCATCCTCCGACACTGGTGAAGGAACATCAGGTGAGTGTAGTCAGGGTCACAGACACAGAACAGGGGAGGTGGGAGCAGAGAGCAGAACAATGTTCAGGTCTTGGTCCTCCTGGACAGCTTGCATCTCTCTGTGTGTGTGCAAGCAGGCGGGCAGGTGGTGGGTATGTGGGGGGAGGGGTGGCCATGGGAGACCCAAGGTGCTGCAGGCCCCTGTCCTACTGTGGCTGCACACTGATCTGGCCTGGACGGCCACAGTGGAGGGGGGCAGGATGTAGGGAGTGGAGGTGGACATTGTCCTAGCCACAACGGGGCGCCTGTGCAGCCGAGGTGGCTGGCAGGGCCAGACGTGGCCTACCAGTAACAACATTCCCATCCCTTGCTGTATGGACTTGTGTGTGAATTGCTAACACTGATCAGTTTTCCCTCTTCTTCTCCACAACCGGACCTGCTGCTGCTGACCTCCGAGCGACACCTGTGCCACCACCCACCCGGTCCCACAGCACCCACAGGCATTGGAGGGCCTATGCTGACCTCTTGCAGAGGCATGTGGAGGTGATGGAGAACATTATGGGGACCATGGCCAAAATGCAGGAGACCATGGCCAAAAGAACCAGGGAGGAGGCTCGCTGGCATAACTGCCTGCTTGAGGACTTCCTCCCGCAGTGGAGCTCAATGTGTGCCACCGTCTGGGAGCCCTGGGTGTGCCAGGTCCTCTCCCCCTGGGGACTCCTCCTGCCCAAGCAGCTCCAGCCCCCTCTGACCTCCCTTCCTCTCCCTCAGCCCCTGCCACCCCTCCAGCCCCTTCCCTCTCCTCCCCCCCCCCCCCCACTAGAGCAGAGTCATCTTCAGCCCCAACTCGAGCCTGAGGACGGCAGGGTCCACGGACAAGAGGTGGCAAAGCCTTGCAGCCCAGGCGATACCGCCATTACCCTTAAGTTGTTTGCCCTCCCTCCCTCCAGGTTGAAATACCCCCTCCTACCACAGTTATAAACACAGGTTAATAGTTCCAAAAAAGTTTATTTTTTAACAGTTGAACAATACTATGTTTTATAACAGTTCCTAATTCTAACTTTACTTGTTAATAAACATTATATTTTTCATATTTAACATGATGTGTGTGTTGTAACTGCTTGGAGGCTGATGCAGGGATGGATTATGAGGGGGAAGGTTTTGGGACGGGGGGTCCCAGGGCCACAGACCCCATTGGGGATACCTTGAGGAGTCATTGGGCTCCAGCTGAGAAGCGCTCACGCAGAGCCTCCCGGATACAAACCCCCACCTGATGGGCTTGGCAAATGGCAGCTGTCTGAGGCTGCGCAAACCACCTCCCCTCCACTTCAGCCATTGGCCCTCAACCTGGGAGGAAGGCCTCCCCTTTGCTCTTCTCCAGGTTGTGGAGGATGCAACATGCTGCCACCACCTCTGGGATATTGTGTTCCCCCATGTCAAGACAAAACTTCTGTTGACAAAAGCCTGTAGTCTAGACGTTCCCTGAGAGATGGGAACAAAACAAAGAAGGCCAGTTCTCTGAGACTCCAGCAAATAGTCCCAGGATGTCACATCTGACAGCATGAAAAGGAGCAGAGAGGTCAGGAAGGATGGAGATGAGATCACTTAATTCACAAGAGGTAGCAGGTTCTGCCCCATGATGGGTGTAGAGCATCAGCTGCTGTGCAGTTTTGCATATTAACAGAAAACCGTTTTGTTTTGTCTTTTTTTTCCCCTGAGTTGAGAAAAGGGAGGAATGGGAAAGTGTGAGATGAGATTCAGATGTCTGTCTCAAATTCTTAGGGATTCATGTATATTTGGGCCAATTCTAGAACAAAGAACGAGTAATACAGAGTCCATAAAAGTTGACAATGGTCATGATTTGTGTTTATTAACTGGGCACCAGCTGTGTGCTCAGCACTGTTCAAAATATGCCAAAAATCATAGTCTTTAATGCGTGGCCCTGGATAAGATGGTTCAGATATTTAATATGATGTGTATAGTCACTGATCACATGTTAAGACCTGTGAATGTAGGCACTGTCATCAATAGAAGTTTTACTTGATTAAGGACTTCAAAATTTGACCCTCCAACTGTTTTCAAGAGTAAGAGTTGTCTGCCAAGAGCTCTTATGCCTGTTTATTTTCCTTTCCTGCCTACTGTGGGCCTGATAAATACATCAGAAGACTCAATTTTGTTCTGAACCTTAAAAATGTGCAATTTTCTTTGAGTTTAGAATATTTAAAACTAGTCAGTCACTGTAGTGTTGTGTTTAAGAGCTTTCTGGAAAGTAAATAGCCTTTAAACAGAAGTGAAAGGATGCAGTTACAGCCAACAGATGATCATCCACAAGGTAGACTCAGCTAGGTCTGTAACAGAAATAGTCTCAAGGAAGCATAGAAAAGAGAAACAGAAAAAGGGAAGCTATCCAAGTCTATTAAAGTAATATTTCTGCTTGTCATCCTTATGTAAAGTTAAGTGACAACTGAGCTGAAAGGTGTCCTCTTTCACTGGAACAAAAGCAGAATTATTGTGGATGATAAAGGAACCATGCATTTTATATAGAGATCCCAGGATGTTTACAAGTTTCTTTGAAGCTGCCTCCAGTTGGTTCCTGTGTATCTTTTAATTCAACAGAACTTCATCCTCTTATACCCAAGGAGTCCTAAACTTAATAATCATGAAAACCACATCTTGGAGGGGTTTGTTTGTTTGTTTGTTTGTTTGTTTGTTTGTTTGTTTGTTTGTTTGTTTGTTTGTTTTTTGGTGTGTGGACAATTTTACCTCCTATTCATGGTCATATAATCTCCTTGTGGTAATTTCAGCCATTTCTTTACAAGGAAATACAATAATGATGGACTTAATTTTGAACTCTCAGTAGTATAATAAGTGTTTTATCCTTTTTAGAAAATATCAGTCATATTGTCTTCTACTCTTCCTGGTTTTATGGTAGCCCTACCTGTTCCTTCTCAGCTGGCTTCATCATCATTCAGACATTATTTGGACCACCTAATTCCCTTCAGCTTTGGCCTATTTGGTTAATTGATCCCTTTCCAGACTCGTTAGTATTTTTGGTGGTGATAAACACACCATCACACTGCTGTACAGGCAGTCCCCGAGTTACGCGGATCCGACTCATGTCGGATCCGCAGTTACGAACGGGGCCCTCCCTCTCCCTGGTCTCCAGCAGACCAGGGAGAGGAAGCAAAGCGGCGGAACACGCGGGCAGCGGGAGTGTTCTGCCGCTTTGCTCCCCGTCCCCCTTGTCTATAGACCAGGGGGACGGGGAGCAAAGCAGAGCAAAGCCGCGGAGCCTGGGGTTCTTAAGTTGAATCTGTATGTAAGTCAGAACTGGCGTCCAGATTCAGCCGCTGTTGAAACTGATCAGTTTCAGCAGCGGCTGAATCTGGATGCCAGTTCCGACTTACATACAGATTCAACTTAAGAACAAACCTACAGTCCCTATCTTGTACGTAACCCAGGGACTGCCTGTATTCAGGTTCCTGCCTTCACCTTGGAAATTCTTTACTTTATTTGTTTTACTAGTTGCTTTTAGGTATCTATTTTCATTTAATACCCTTATTTTATTTCACAGTTGTGCTGGTTGGGGGGAAGGTAAAGCTTCTTCCTCTCCCATTCTTCAATCTTTTGTGTTGGAACAGAATTTGTTATACTTGATATCACAGGGACTAAGATCTGTGAAATTTACTATAGGTCCTTCTTCTGGAACTTAACTGCCTGTGAGGTTTGGGGGAATTTCACAACTTGTCTAAACCCTCTTAGGTCTGTCAGATCCAAGAAAGACAGGAAGACCAGGTTTAACCTTCTATGAATGGAATGTGCCCTACCTCAATAGCAGTTCACTTCCATATCTGTACATTGGCTTCTATATCACACACTGCCTTGGTCACAGATACAGCCCCAAACAAGAAGACTTTTGGAAAACCTTAACTAGGAAACTACAAAAGGAAATGCTGAAGCATTCCATTTCAATTAATTTGGTTGAAAAATTAAAACAGTGACATTCTGAATCCATAAATCACTATTTTTTCATCTCTGGTATAAAAACATCTATCTGAAAACATTTTTAAGAACTCTTTTCTTATTTTCTTTATTTACTTGCATGTGTTTACAAAAAAAACATGTGTTTGGGTATCCTGGGTGCTGTTTTAGAGTGTTCTTTTGATTTTGACATTATGCCATTGAAAAAGCAAAAGGGGAAACTGAATCTTAAATATTTATGATGAAAAAGAACTAGTAGATCCTCAGTTAGAATTGTTCCATATAATGGTATGTTTTTTCCAGTACAGTTTTTAGACTGCGCTTCCACCATTTCACATTTGAAAAAGACCTCATTTATTAGGATAGTTTCTTAATACTGTTTCTGTGTTTTTGTTTTTACTCAGTTTCACCCCATTCCTCTTAATCCTGTCCCTTTGTATCATCCAAAATTATTCCTTTTTATTTGGTGTTTCACTCTTTGTACTTGAGTGTGTAAATACTGTGTGTAAATTTTATCATATTCTCCTTAATCATCATTTCAGAAAACTGTACTATGCGTATGTAATTGCTATAATCCCTCAAGCATTTGAATTATTTTTATACTCTTTAAATGTCTATTACGATACAATATAAAATTTTATTATTATAATAGAAATACCCAATGTGTCTGTCTATTCAGTCTTCTATCTAAACTTACCATACAACCATCACAAAAGGCTATATTCTGTGCCCTTAATTAATTTGTCAAATTATTTAAAACAATGAGTTGTACAACTGCAATAGAAGGAAAAATGGGTCCATAAAGATTAGCTCTACATCTTACAAAACTTGGAAAATATTTTAAACCCTCCTGACACCATGAAAAGTTATTCACCCTAATACAAACATTAAACAAGAGCCAATTTTTTATTAAAAACAACTGTTTGCATATGCAGTCTAAATGAACTCAATGAAACAAAAGGAGCTAGGATTAACATATGGGAATCCCACCCTCTAGAACAAAACTTGTAAGTAAACTTTTCCTCTTTTTACAGAAAGAACCTCTAATCATCCAAAAAGTAGAGATAAGAAAGTGATGATAAAATTTGGAATGGTCCTCTAGGAATGAAAGATTGGTGAGATTTTCGTTTTGTTTTGTTTTTTTGGGTTTTTTTTTTTTTGAGTAAGTGATAGACATAGGCCAAAATGCACACTTTGACTTCAGTAGGAGTTGCTGGTTACTCTGCAGCTTTGAAAAACAAGCCATTCTTCTAGGTTCCTAAATATGGATTTAGGGGCCTAACTTTGATGTCTACTTCTAAAAATCTTGGTCACACCTATGGACTCAAAAGGGTGCCCAGATAGCAAATGTTAAAAATTGGGAGGTAAAGGGTTATAGGTGCCTATTTAAGGAAAAAGCTCCAAATATTGGAACTGCTCTTATAAAATCAGGACATCTGGTCACCCTAGAACTTGTTCTGATTACCAATGACTTGACTTCAGTTTAAGCAACATTTTTATTTCTAAATGATAATGCAAGACCTAAGGCTCCAGTAGTAACTGAGGGGTCATATCAGGGAGGATTTTTCCCCTATTGCTCTCCTTGGTTTACTCTCCAGATGGTTGGGCACAACAATATGTGTATTTTTAATTTTGAACTATTCTGAATGTACCCAAATGCTTTTTGGGCCTCAGGAACAATTATGAAAGCAACATGCTTTTGTCTGCAAGTGAGAAGGAAAAGTTTCAAATCACTTTAAAGTGACCAGTTATGCCTTATGCATAAAGACTGTGTGTGCGGGGAGAGGGGGAGAAGAGCTGAAGGCTAGCCATAGAGGTGCTATGGTATTGAAACTTGGAAGGGGGAGAGAGGTGTTTCCTTCTTTGAGACACTGCAGACAATAACAAATGACTAATAATTTAAGAAAACATGCAAGGAGTTAAAGAATAATGCATGATGTAGGTAAGTGGATAATAATGCATGTAGGTAAGTGGGTCATAGTGTGGGAGCAGGATGGAGAATGTTAACTTTATTAATTGATTAAAGACTTTGTATTTATATTTCATTTCAATTTTCCCAATAGAAAATTGAGGAAACTACATTTTCCATCAGAAACTCATTCCAGTGGAAAATTCCCAACTAGTTCAAATACTGGTATATCTTCTAGATGATGTTATGCTGATAAAAAGGTGATTTATAATAGTATCACTTATTCAGTTTCCCAGCCTGGAATAACATATATTGTGATAAGGAATTTTCTACCAGTAAAACTGCATCTGCACTACATGGTGAGTTTTGTTACTTTATCAGTGTAGTTAAAATGGCATATCTTTCTAGTATAGACAAGAGCCACACGCTCTTGGGGAAATGATTGTGACTTCCTGTTGTTTGTACACCATCTAGCACAATGGGGCTCTGGTCCTATTTGCAGCCTCAGGACGCTACCGCAATATAAATATATAATAAAATAATATTTTTAAGATGTTTCTTAACCCATAAGAATAATATGCTCATTGAAAATCTACAACTTAAAGACCAAACTATGAATCTTCAGCTCAAATATTGTTTCCATCCCTAACATACAGATGTGAAAGCTTGGGAATCCACTCGAGGGATAGACCAGAGAGAGGTCTGCGAGCTCCATTCAGGTGGAATGCAAATAGTTCCCTCTAAGATTCTAATATGCAAGATTTTCTGTCTGAAAATGAACTGGTTCTTGACAAAATAAAGATAATAAAGAACATCTTGTTGCTCATAAGTAACAGTCTGAAGATTACTTTTCATTAGAAGCTAAACCAACAACTGGAAACATAATCCTTTCAGAATTGAAATCAGGGCTGCAGCAGGAGGAGCTTACCTTAAGTGGCTCCCAGGCCGAAGTGCAGTGGGGATGCTAAGGCAGGCTTCCTGCCGGTCTTGGCACCACAGACCATGAAGCAGCCAGCAGCAGGTTCCCAGCCAATGGGGATGCAGTGCTAGTGCCCGGGCCTAGCCAATGTGTGGAACCCTGTGTGCTGTCCCACCCCCCATCTCGGAGCCAGTCCTGCTGCCGGCCACTTCTGGTGTGCATCGCAGTCTGTGGTGCCAGGACAGGCAGGAAGCCTACCTTACACACCCACTGGTCACTTGATCACCCTGCAGCAAGGAGACCCAGTGCCTGATGTTCCACAACCCAATAAACCCATGGTTTAAAAACCACTGCAATGAGCCACGAGAGTGCTTGTGGGAGCTTTCTTATGATGAAATGTTACAATCAGAATTTCCAAGACATTCCCTGATTGAAAACTGGATTCAAAGAACTGTAGTACCCAGAACTTTCAGACCAATCAGTGCTTTTACTGATTCCATTTGCTACTACGGACCTGTGCAGGACAGGATTTTCATCACTTACTGCCCTCAAAAGCCAAAACAGAAGCAGAATGCATGCTGACTTAAGACTAAAGCTGAGCAACAGCTTTATTGAACTTTGCTCACAAAAACAGGCACATCCATCACATTAGAAAAGTATGACTACAGGCAGTCCCCGGGTTACGTACAAGATAGGGACTATAGGTTTGTTCTTAAGTTGAATTTGTATGTAAGTTGGAACTGGCTCCAGATTCAGCCGCTGCTGCTGAAACTGACCAGGGGCTGACTACAGGAAGCTAGAGGCAGAATTGCTCTGCCCCCAGCTTCCTGGAATCAACCACTGATCAATTCCAACAGCGGCTGAATCTCGAGCCTGGGACAGAACAGCTGGGCTGCCAGGTAGGTCCGTGCAGGACCAACCCGGCAGCACCCCAGCTGCTCTACCCCAGGGTCCACAACAAAAGCCTGGTCTGCTGGGGGGGGGACGCACTAGCTGTGCCCCCCCCCCAGCAGACCAGGGACATGGGGAGCAAAGCCGCAGCGGTGGCGGGGTGCCGCGCCTCTGAGGTTTTGCCAGAGCAAAGCCTCAGAGGCACGGGACCCCTCCGCCTCCCCGGCTTTGCTCCAGGTGTCCCTGGTCTGCTGGAGATGGTCCCCAGCAGACCAGGGGCACCCGGAGCAGCTTTTCTCGCCCCAGAGGTCGAGGTGGCGGGACCGCTGCGCTCTGGGCGGTCCTGCTGCCTGCGAGCTCCGGGGCGAGAGAGCCCCGTTCGTAAGTGCGGATCTGACGTAAGTCGGATCTGCGTAACTCGGGGACTGCCTGTACTTATATTGAAATATTAGTTGTGTACTTTTATTTGTAAAACAAAACTATGAATTAAGTTTTGTATATAGCACTTTACAATAGCTGCTAATAGTACAAACGACATTTGGAAGATATGCAATCTAAGTACCGTATATACTTGAGTATAAGTCGACCCGAATATAAGCCGAGGCACCTAATTTTACCCCAAAAAACTGGGAAAAAGTATTGACTCGAGTATAAGCCTAGGGTAGGAAATGAGGCAGCTACTGGTAAATGTAAAAAATGAAGATAGATACCGGGTCTAGCCCCGGAAGTCGGGGCGAAAGCTGCTCCGGTGCCCCTGGTCTGCTGGAGACCGTCTCCAGCAGACCAGGGGCACCGGGCGGGTTCCCGCGCTTCTGAGGCTTTGCCAGAGCAAAGCCTCAGAGGCGCGGGACCCCCCGCGGCTGCGGCTTCAGTCCGGGAGCCTGTGGTCTGCTGGGGACGGTCCCCAGCAGACCACAGGCTACCAGATTGAAGCGGCAGCAGCGGCGGTTCCCCGCGCCTCTGAGGCTTTGCTCTGGCAAAGTCTCAGAGGCGCGGGACCCCCCCCCGCGGCTGCGGCTTCAGTCCGGGAGCCTGTGGTCTGCTGGGGACGGTCCCCAGCAGACCACAGGCACCCAGATTGAAGCGGCAGCAGTGGCGGTTCCCCGCGCCTCTGAGGCTTTGCTCTGAGGCTTTGCCCCAGCAGACCACAGGCTCCCGGACTGAAGCCGCAGCCGCGGGGGGGTCCCGCGCCTCTGAGGCTTTGCCAGAGCAAAGCCTCAGAGGCGCGGGGAACCGCCGCTGCTGCCGCTTCAATCTGGGTGCCTGTGGTCTGCTGGGGACCGTCCCCAGCAGACCACAGGCTCCCGGACTAAAGCCGCAGCCGCGGGGGGTCCCGTGCCTCTGAGGCTTTGCTCTGGCAAAGCCTCAGAAGCGCGGGAACCCGCCCGGTGCCCCTGGTCTGCTGGAGACGGTCTCCAGCAGACCAGGGGCACCGGAGCAGCTTTCGCCCCGACTTCCGGGGCTAGACCCGGCTAGACCCGGCCAGCGGCAGAGACGCGCTGAGCCCGCCTGCCTCAGTTCTCGAGATGCTGACTCGAGTATAAGCCGTGGGGGGCATTTTTCAGCACAAAAACTGTGCTGAAAAACTTGGCTTATACTCAAGTATATACGGTAGTCAACAGAAACAATATTGAGGCCCAGTGATATATACAGTTGTCTAAATGCCTTCCAAAGAAAATATCAAATAATAATTAGATATTACATAGAATTAAATTATAACAAATGATGAGATTCACAGAAAGGTCAACCCTCATCTTTAAAATTATATATAAAGGAAATATCTAGGATGTGTTGAATGAAGCCAAAGCATTTACCCAACTTCGTCAAGACATAAAAATAATCCTTGAATTGAATACTATTAAGGGAGGGAAAACATACGTGATTTAGCAATATAGAGAAAATGCAAAGTATTCCAGGATAGACAGGTGTGGTGGGCTTTGTTTGAGTCCTAAGTGAGATCTGGGAGTGCGAGAAGGATTTAGTTTCAGATACTGTTCTGTAATCTACTGATGGGAGGAAAGCTTGTTTTAAAAGGGTAGCTCAGTGGTTTGAGCTTTGGCCTACTAACCCAGGGTTGCGAGTTTAATCCTTGAGGGGGCCATTTAGGGATCTGGGGCAAATCTGTCAGGGATGGTACTTGGTCTTGCCATGAAGGCAGGGGATTGGACTTGATGACCTCTCAAGGTCCCTTCCAGTCCTAGGAGATAGGTATATCTCCATATATTTAAATGTTAACTTTCTTAAAAGAGTGTGTAAATAAAACATTTTAAAAATTGAAAATACAACATTACAGAAAGTACTAACTGAATCCATGACTGAGTTCATTCTGGAGTAGATGCAGCCATATATAAACTGTCCGCCCTCTTAAATAAATTCTAAAATAGTGAGTTAATTCCAGTGCTACTACATACTGTCTTGTAATGCTGTTAACTTATTTAAGGTATTAGATCAACTTATTTTCAGTCCAGTGTACAAAATACATGTCAGTGGTTTATGTTGTTTGAAAGTTCTCTTCTAACACAGTGACCTCTTCCACCACTCTTGCAGCTGTTGCTAATCCAAAACAGTACAAAGTCCTATCCTTTATAGGCTACGGATATTTCCTTTAAACAACAAAAAGAACAAAATAAGGATGACAGAGATAAATGCATGACTAAAATGACCATCAGTACACTCTGCAGCAGGAAGTGTGTTTAAAGACCAAGAGGTGTCTGAAGAATGAAAGGAAATAGCATCAGCAAATAATTCTCTCAGGTGGGTGAAAGGAAATTAATCACTTGGCTGGGTTTGAAAAGTTGTTCTCTTGTAGATAATTCATAGAAACTACTGAAATCCCCTAAGTTTCTAACCTTGCTTTTAACATACATACTGACAAATAAATGCTTAATTCACTGACTAAAGGCTATCCAATACTCAGTATGGTGGCCTGGGCTGTTCTTCCTTGCCAGAAATGACTGACAATTTATTGATAATGTAGAGTCAGGATTACTGGTTAGGAGGTTCTCCCTCTAAAACCCATCACAGTCTCTTGGTGTGTGACAGAAAGGATAGGCAAGGCCAGAATAAGAAAAAAACAGTTCTCAAACCATTTTCTTTTCTCTAAATATGTGTTGTGTCAATTCATGTTTTACATAATGTGAAACAAAAAAGACCCAAATCCTGCATCAGGTTCTGCTACTGCAGACTCTCATTAGTGTCAGTAGGACTCCGCACAGTGCAGAATTGGGGCTGTTGTTGTTTGTCCTTTCATCTTGGATCATAAATGTTCTTCTTCGAGTGATTGCTCATGTGCATTCCCATATAGGTGTGTGTGTGCGCAGCGTGCACGCACCGTCGAAGACTTTTCCCTCAGCAGTACCCTTAGGGCCAGTAGAGAGCCCCCTGGAGTGGCACCAGTATATTGGCCCATATATACCCCTGCTGGCCCCCTCACCCATTCAGTTCCTTCTTACCACCATGACAGTTGTTGGAACAACCCTCAGCTTGTCTTCGAGTTGTTCTCTTCACTGTTCTTCTCCTTTGTTAGCAATCATCTGTTAAGTACCTGTTAATTTAGTTAAAGACTTTCTTTTGTAGTTTTCTTTTTACCCTGCCGCGGCGCGCCATGTGCCCGCGGCATGGCATGCTCGGCCCGTATGGCTTTAAGCCCTTCAAGAAGTGCAACAAGTCTATGCCATGTGGTGACCCACACTCATCGTGTTTGAAGTGCCTGGGAGAATCGCACATTACAGATGCATGCAAGATTTGTAAGGCGTTTAAGCCCAGAACCAAACGAGAGCACAAGTCATGACTCAAGGCACTCCTCATGGAGGCTGCACTCCGGTCAGCACTGGCACTGGCACAGGCTTCGGCACCGAGCTCCAACAGCGCACCGGGACCAACCCAGCAGCATCCCAGCTGCTCTGCCCCAGGCGTCCCCAAGTCAGCCGCTGCTGAAACTGACCAGCGGCTGACTACAGTAAGCCCAAGGCAGAGTTGCTCTGCCCCCGGCTTCCTGGAATCAGCCGCTGATCAGTTTCAGCAGCAGCTGACTTGGGGACGCCTGGGGTTCTTAAGTTGAATCTGTATGTAAGTCAGCAGCGGCTGAATCTGGACGCCAGTTCCGACTTACATACAGATTCAACTTAAGAACAAACCTACAGTCCCTATCTTGTACGTAACCCGGGGACTGCCTGTATTAGAAAAGAGTGTAGCTCTTGCCCAAGATGCCCTCTCTTACCACGCCGTACTGTAAATTTCCTTGTGCAAGAGCAGGCGGGCAGTGTGGATGCTCTGTGCATTCTTGTGCAAGTACATCCATTCTTGCGCAAGAAGCCGCGAGTGTAGGCATAGCCTTAGAGGGAAGATTGTCCCCGAGTTAATGTCACACACATTGGGTTAATGCAACTACAGGATAGTTGCATGAGGTGGGTTTGGTGGGGGCCAAACTAATCCCTGTTGGTAGGAGGATGGTGGGAAAAGCCCTTTGAGAGGGGTGACATGACACCATTTACTTCTGGTCATGTGTCCATCTTGCCCCAAGTATGTTACCTCCAGAGGTGTGGCTAATGGGGGAAGGGAGGGAAGGGGCGTGGCTAATGGAGGGAGGGGCAAGGGGCATGGCTAACAGGGGCCTGGGGCTGTGGATAATGGGGCACCACCAAAAATTATACAAACCTGCCGCCCATGCCTCCATCTGCAACTCCTTTGTTCCGGTCCCCCATGTCAGCCAACTCACTACCTCCGGGCCAGTCATCACCAGGCCCAGGGGAGAGCATGGCTCTGGTGAGCCAACCTCTCCCCCTCCCTCCGTGGCCACTTCAGATGATCAAGGCCGTACAGATGACCCTGTGGATGATATGGCAAAGAGGTCATGGTCCTCCTCCCCAAACAAGGCTCTGGCTGACTCTGCACCCTCCATGCCCTGCATGGATGCCAGGGCCCACCAAGATCTCTTCCGCAGTCTAGCCCAAAGTCTGGGAGTCCACACGGACAAGGTCTCTGAGGACTTGGACCCAACCGTCGACATCTTGCATGCTGCCGCTCCCTCCAAAGTGGCATTGCTGATCAAGAAGACGGTAGCCAAGAGTTTGGCAGCCTTGTGGTAAACCCCGATGTCCATCCTGCCCACCAATAAACGTGTGGAATGGAGGTATTCTGTCCCTCTTCTCCCAACCTCCCCTGGGTTCTTTAGTAGTTTAGGTGGTCAACCAGAGGGAGAGGCCAGGGACAGCCCGTGGCCACCTCTAAGAACAGGGAGGCTAAAAAGACCAACTTACTGGGCAGAAAGGTCTATGCATCCGGGGCATCCAATGCCGAATTGCCAGCCAACAAGTCCTTCTGTCCAGATACACCTACAACACCTAGGCATCAATGAACAAGTTTACGGACTTGTTCCCCAGAGACTCCCATGCGGAGTGTAAGGTCCCTTCAAGGAGAAGGGAAAGTAATTTCCCAAATGGTGTTACAAGCAGCACTCGATGTGGCTGATGCAGCTTCACGAGTCATGGCCACCGGAGTGGTCCTGCATCGCAGTTCATGGCTTCAGGGCTCCAGGCATGTCGCTCTTCTCTGAGCAAACTGACCAGTGACTGCATGGCCTGAAGGACACTAAAGCCACATTAAAGTCCTTGGGCCTACACACACCTGCCACCCATATATCAACAGGAACATTCCTAGACTGCCTCCACAGGGCCCACGTCCAAACTTTACCTGACGTAGGGGCAGGGGTAATAATGGTAGGAACAATAGGCACCTCCTTCGCCCAGCCCCAGATTCTAACCAGGGACCCCCAATAAGCCCCCCCCGGCCCTAACAGGGTTTTTGACAGGACCCCCAAGGGCTCCTTACCAGTCTCCCCGTTACCCTTCCGGGACCGTTTATCCCATTTCCTCCAGGCCTGGCACTCTGTTACATCAGACCGATGGGTTCTGGAGATAGTGGAAACGGGTTATGTAATGCCTTTCCACTTGCCCTCCTCCTTCCCAACCCCTTACCCCATCCCTTTTCAGGAGCCTCCTTCCCAACCCCCTACTCCATCCCTCTCATGAGCCTCTGCTACAGGAGGAGGCTCGCCACCTTCTCAACTTGGGGGCGGTGGAACGAGTTCCCCTCGAATTTCAAAACAGGGGTTTCTATTCCTGCTACTTTCTGGACCCAAAAGCAAAAGGAGGCCTTTGCCCAATCCTGGACGTCAGAGCTCTAAACCTCTTCACCGTCAAGACAAATTTAATAATGGTGGCTCTGGTGTCCATCATTCCTTCCTTAGCCCCCGGAGACTGGTATACCGCCCTCGACTTTGAAACATGAAAATAAGCATCTTTTATTGCCCTCTTCCACTGAAGGTTTCTGCGATTCACTGTGGGCCAGGACCACTACCAATTCATGGCCCTTCCCTTTAGTATTTCTGTGGGCCCCCGGGTCTTTACCAAATGTATGGCAGTTGTGGCCGCCAAGCTCAGAAAAAGGGGAGTCCAAGTGTTCCCTTATTTGGACAATTGGCTCCTCTGGGGGCAGTCGGAAACGCATGTGAGAGAACATATCACCATAGTCCGCGAACTTTTTCAAGAACTGGGTCTTCTTTTAAACGTGGACAAATCCACCTTAACTTGTACCCAGACAATAGAATTCATGGGTGTGACCTTGGATTCCCGGTCTCAGAGAGCCTCTCTACCCAGCTCCCGCTTTCTCACGCTACAGTCGGCGGTCAGGTCACTCCAGAACTTTCCAGTGACCACCGCCCGGGCTTGCATGTATTTACTGGACCTCATGGCCTCCTGCACTTACATAGTGCAACAAGCCAGACTGCACATGCACCCGTTTCAGATGCAGCTATCGCGAGTCCACAACCCAGATGTCCACTCCTGGGACAGAGTGTTAACTGTCCTGTCCTCCTTGCACTGGAGTGGTGGACCCATCGAGCGGAAGTCTGCGCAGGGGCCCCATTCTCCCGGCCAGTCCCATCCATCCAACTGGTCACAAACGCGTCGGACACAGGTTGGAGAGCCCACCTGGGAGAGCTGCACACTCAAGGTACGTGGTCCCCCCACGAAACCTCCCTGCATATCAACGTCAGGGAACTCAGGGCAGTCTAACTGGCCTGTGCGGTTTTTCTTCCCCACCTGAGCGGCAAGACTGTCCTCATCCTGTCAGACAACATGACAGCAGTGGCCTATATAAACAAGCAGGGCAGGACTCATTCACTTTGCCTGTGTTCGGATGTAATGAGCCTATGGGAAATATGCATCGAGGCGCATATCCACCCGATGGCCTCGTATCTCCCGGGCTCACAGAATGTCCTAACAGAAAGATCGAGCAGATTGTTTGCAAGTCACGAGTGGTCCCTGCGTTGGGACGTTGCCCAATCCATCTTCCGCATTGGGAGTTTCCCCATCTGGATCTGTTTGCCACAGGGCAGGACCCCACTACTGCTCCCTCATGCTCCTCCTCTGCTGGCTGCAAGGCCTGCTGTATGCCTTCCCACTAGTCTACAGGGTGCTGTTGAAAGTGAGGGAGTTCAGGGCATCATTAATTCTAATCACCCCAGCATGGCCCAGACAGCATTGGTTTTTGACCCTCCTCGACCTTTCATGCTAGAGGCCTGTAACCCTCCCACTAGTCCTGGGCCTGATATCCCAGGACTTGGGCAGGCTTCACCACCCAGACCTACGATCCCTCCACTTGACAGCATGGAAGCTCCAGGGTTTATGGCAGAGGAGCTCCAGTGCTCTCAACGAGTCCAAGAAGTCCTTCTGGGTAGCAGAAAACTTTCCACTAGAACTATGTGCCTCGCTAGTGGAAGCAGTTTTGCTGTTGGGCTTCTCAGAAGGGGGTACACCCGAGGTGGGCACCAGTCCCCTTGATCCTGGATTACCTGTTAGACCTTAGGCTCCAGCATCTCTCTTCCTTTTCTATTAAGGTCCACCTAGTGGGCATTTCAGCATTCCACCCAGGGGAAGGGGGGAAAACGCTATATCCCAACCCTATGGTCAACAGGCTCCTGAAAGGAATGGACAGACTCTATCCGCATGTCTGGCAACCCATTCCCCAGTGGGACCTAAACCTGGTACTATCCAAACTTATGAGGCCCCCGTTCGAATCGCTAGCCACGTGCTCCCTCCTTCACCTATCATATAAGGTGTCCCTCCTAATGGCAATCACATCTGGGTGTCTGAGCTTAGGGCGCTGATTTCCGATCCCCCCCTACACAGTATTTTTCAAGGACAAGGTTCGGCTCCACCCTCACCCAGCCTTTCTGCCAAAGGTCGTTTCTGCATTTCACGCTTCCCAGGATATTTTTCTACCAGTTTTTTACCCAAAAATGGATACATCGGGGAAAGAGCAAGCTTTACACACATTAGACATCTGCAGGGCACTAGCCTTTTATTTAGACAAGACCAAACCATTCCAAAAATCACCACAACTTTTCGTAGCCATCGCGGAATGCATGAGAGGCCAACCTGTATCCACTCAGTGGATCACCTCATGAATAACCAACTGTATCAGGGAGTGCTACTCCACAGCGGGCATTTCAGCCCTGCCTCTTAGAGCACACTCCACGAGAGCTGTAGCAGCTTCACCGCTTTTGCTGAGTACGTTCCCATCCTGGACATCTGTAGGGCTGCCATATGGTCCTCGGTCCACCCGTTTGCCGACCATTACGCACTGTCCCATCAGGCCAGAGAGGATGCTGCCCTAGGTAGGGCGGTCCTTAACTCCTCCGTGGTTTCAACATCCGGCCCTCCGCCTAGTTAGGTTCTGCTTTGGAGTCACCTATATTGGAATGCACATGAGCAATCACTCGAAGAAGAAAGAATGGTTACTTACCTCGTAACTGTGATTCTTCGAGATGTGTTGCTCATGTCCATTCCAAATCCCTGCTGGCTCTAAGGCTACTTCTGAGGGAAAAGTCTCGGACGGCGCATGCACACTGAGTGCACACACCTATATTGGAATGGACATGAGCAACACATCTCGAAGAATCACAGTTACGAGGTAAGTAACCATTCTTTATCAATTCACAGCCTTGTTCTTCAGCCCTTAACATTCATACACAGTCTGTATTGCACAAAAACACATTATCTGTCTACAAATTCACAGATAATGTGCCTCATTTAATCAATTAATAGTTCTTCCTTAGAGAGAGAGAGAGAGAGAAAGTGCTAATTTTAGTTTTTTCTCAGTTTGTTTAAAAATGGGGAAAGTGTCATTAGAAGCAATTAAAAGCAAAATGATACAAAACAATCCCTCCCCCCTCTTCATGTATAAGAGTAGCTTTGAGTGTACCTTCTAGAAAGGTGCAGAACGTCTCCTAAATATTTATGAAAGTTTGTCTGTGGTTTTTGTCTGTCTGTTCAAGAACTCCTCCTAAACGGGTAAGAACTCGGATCACCAAATTCAATATAGTTTCCTCTATCACAACTTAAAGGAAGGTCAGGATTTGGTTGTGCCAGGAAAATGGGATGTGCCAGGAATGGGATTGCTTCTCATCAAACCATACAGAAAACAGACAGAATCCCCAGGCAGGTGAAAGGGGCTGGCTGGGAACGTGTCCCCCACCCCCAATCTGGGACTGCACCAATCCCAAGCTTCCCACTCCTAGGTGCCCTTTACGGAAGGCAAGGGGACGGAAGCACACCCCCCTCCCCCATCCATACAAGAATGTTGATGGCAGTTCCCCTTTGTCAGGGAGTGAGGAAAAAGCACACAGTTTGCAGCATTCCTCACTCTAGCTGAGGAATACAGGGAGCATATGAACCTGAACCTGCCCCAGCTGGGGGACATGCACCCCTCCCCCAGCTGGGCTTGCTGGAGCTGCAGCAGCCATGGAGAGGCACCTTTCATCTGGCCCCAAGCTGCCATGATGAGAGAGAGATGAGGTGGTCTTCTTTCCCCAAGGCAGCCTGCATACTGAATCCTGCATTCTCAGCCCTACCCCAGAGCAATGATTTAAATGAAGCATGCACATTTTCATTTGATTTTCCAAAAAAACCTCAAAATTGATTTAAGGACCCGAGTAATTCTGGCTAAATCTTCTGGTTTATAATAAGCCATTTTAAAAGTGAAAACTAGAGAGGAGAGTTTCCCCTCAATTTGCTTTTGGTCTTATGTTTTTTTTAAACAACTTTCATTTCTTAATGTGACAACTAGTGTAATTGAAATAATACATTTACAGAAAAAAGTTGCAGTGTGTTCTACAGAATATTATGGCTTGAAAACCAGAGAAAAATTGTGGAATCCAAATATATATTGCTTTATATCCAGCTGGCTATGACAGAAAGAAATAAGTTGGCTTCCATAAACCTTTTTAAACATTTCCATTTTTTAATGTGGTTAAGCATGAGGTCAGAGGTTTTTGCTAATGAGCTTTTACATAATACCATGTTTTTCTCAGTATTGTATTTTGTTAGGTTTTCTTTTAAACACACATTCCTATAAGAACATCATAAGCTTTTTTTAAAAGGTATGCTGGTGAACAAAAGATAGAGTTTACGTTTGAATAGCGGTTCCAGTTGGATCTGGAGTGTGGAAAGCTGAGAAACTGTCACAAATATTAAATACACCATTAGAAACAGCAACTGTTCCACATAAATGGAAATCCACTAATGTACTGACAACTTTTTTTTTTCCAGGAATCAAGTAAGCTGTTGAAAATTACAGTCTTACTGTCTGCATGAGAAGGTTTTATCAGTTAATTTAAATCAGTTTTAAAATGTACTTGGTTAAACTAGAGCAAACTCCTTTGTTGATACTCTGATTTCAGTTTAAGAGGGATTACTGTAGTTTATATTAAGTTGATTCCAATAATAAACTAGACTAAAATAGGTTTAGTTTAAATGAAAATAAGAGCCCACATGCAGAGATTTGCACCTGCTTAACTAAAGGTTTCAAATCATAGCCTTGAATTTTTGGCCATTTAAAAAGTGTTTATCTACTTTGTGCAATTTTCCCTATGTTGATAAAGAAGTCTTACATTTGCATCTAGTCTATTTCCCATCATTTTTGTGTTATCATGCAATAGCATGCTGTCAAATGTTTAGGTTACAAACACTGTGGAGAAATGCGTAGGTTTTGTGGGGGTTTTTTGAATTATTTTCACTGGAATTTGAATTTAAAAGTGTGAATAAAAAAACCTAAAGTTAGTAGTAAATCAGGTCAGTGGCGCTTTATGATCTATTTTTTTAGCCATAGTCTAATTACTATGTATATGTACCCAATTAGGAAGAGCCAATGTTGTCAACATTCTACAGTCTGTGAAAACTTCTGAAGTGCACCATCTCCAAATTAAAAATTCTCCTCTGCAGGAGGGGGTAAAGAAGATGCCCCACATATTGTAGGCATCATCTTGGAAATTTCTACAAGTCTGAAATGACATGATAGATCCCAATAAGAACTGTTATGGTGTGAATGTTTGTCATACGAAAGTAATTTTAATCTTGAAACTTGGATTCACCCCAAACTCTTTTAATATAACCAGGTAGCCCATTAATATATGCATCAGGGAACAGAGCTTGAATAGCACCTTCAACATACATTTGTGTCTAAAATTCTTACTTAGTGCATTGTAGCCTGCTCAAATGATTTTTGACATTGAGGCCAGTTCTAGATCTCTGCCCAAATTCACCTGTTTCAAGCCAATTAAAATTCTTCTCACTGCATGTTCTTCTTCAAGTGATTTCACATTCCCATGTCACTCTAGGGGTACGTCTAGACTACAGGCTTCTGTCGACAGAAGTTTTGTCGACAAAGAGCGTCTAGACTACATTGAGTTCTGTCGACAAAGCAAGCTGCTTTGTCGACATGGTAGTGTAGACGCAAAGGACAGTTTACATGCAATAACACCTTCTGTCGACAGAAACTCTGTCGACAGAAGGCATTATGCCTCGTAAAATGAGGTTTACCAGCGTCGACAAAACTGCTGAGTTCTGTCGATGTTATGTCAACAGAACTCAGCGGTAGTGTGGACGCAGGTATAGTTTTGTCGACAAAAGTCCACTTTTGTCGACAAAACCCTGTAGTCTAGACACACCCTAGGTGTATATGTCCATCCCTGCACAGTGTCATCAGAAATTTCTCCCACGGGACTGTGGTGGTGAGGTCTACACTGTGGCAAGCATTGCTCGTTTATTTTTTGACTTTTGAAGAACATGGTACCAAATGTAAAAATAACCCACTAGGTTCACTCCTAACTGCTGGTACCGATAACACTGTTCCTGTACTGCTGGTGATACTGGTACTGATAGTGAGAGAAGGGCAGCAAATGCCTCTGATGTTATTGGTACTGTAGATATAGAAGGCTCTTCTGGTTTTGCACTCAAAAGTGTCTTCATAGATGCAGAAGTCAATGGTGCTGCCTTCTGCAGTACCAAGGCAGGGGAGTGTTTTGACTTAGATAGAACTCAAGGTTGATCCCCATGGCTGACAGGCTTCAGTATCAAGAATCACCCCCTTTTGTCAGTCTGTTTTTTTAGTCACTGGGGATATAGAAAGATGGTCCACCTAACTATTCCTAGCTGTAGTGGACAGGATGAAAGGTGTCCCAGTCTCTTCTCAGACAATTTGTCCTGGGTAACTTTCATGTATTCACACTTGTTAGGATCAGGCCACTGTTTCGCTGCCAGCTAACTTGATTGTTCATTTCACAATGTCACAGTCGTCCTGTGCAGCATTCTTAGTGCACATCCCTATTCTGAGCATTTGTAAAACAGCAACCTGGCTATCAGCGTACATGTACATATGTCCTCAACCCAGTTTAGTTGGGCTTGTTTAGTTTGGAAAAGAGAAAATTGAGAGAGGACATGATAGTGGTTTTCAGGTATCTAAAAGGGTGTCACAAGGAGAAGGGAGAAAAATTGTTCTTCCTGGCCTCTTAGGATAGAACAAGAAGCAATGGGCTTAAACTTCAGCACGGGAGGTTTAAGTTGGACATTAGGAAAAAGTTCCTAACTGTCAGGGTGGTTAAACACTGGAATAAATTGCCCAGGGAGGTTGTGGAATCCCCATCTCTAGAGATATTTAAGAGTAGATTAGATAAATGTCTATATGGGATGGTCTAGATAGTACTAGGTCCTGCCATGAGGGCAGGGGACTGGACTCAATGACCTCTCGAGGTCCCTTCCAGTCCTAGAATTCTGTGATTCTTTGTTGTCCTCCCATTACCCTGTCCCTCAGCATTCCAGAGATTATGCCAAATGTGGTTGAGCTGTACTGCAGTCCATGTGCTCATTGACTCTGATCCCGCCACCTATTTAACTGTATGAGAGTCCCCCTAGAGTGGAATGAACATGTGCAATCACTTGAAGAAAAAACAGTTCCTACCTGTCATAGCCCTTGTTCTGCAAGATGCGCTACACATGCCCATTCTCTGTCTCCCTCTGCCTCTGTCTCCGAGTTTTCCAGAAAGAAGGAATTGAGGGTCAGCCAGGCATGTTATAGTGATGCTAATGGTGTGCAACAGCAGAAAGCATTTAAGCTGCCTTCAACGTGTACCACTGGGGGAAAATTTTCCAGTAACTGCATAGGGCATGCATGCACTTAGGGTATGTCTATACTACAACGTTAATTCGAGTTAACTTAATTCAAAATAGTGAATTCGACTTAAGCTAATTTGAAATAACACATCTATACACAAAAACTATTTAGAAATAGCGTTTTGCTATTTCAAAATAGCGCATCCACACTGAGTGGACCCTGAACCGAAGTTAAGGCTGGCTGGATCCAGTGCCGGCAGAGCATCAGGTTAGGACTTAGTGTGTGGGGCTCTTGCCTGAGGCTAACTGAGGTCCATACTTAAAGGGACCCTACCCCCACCCTGGACAGACAGTTCTCGGGGTTCCCCACTTGCTTATCTACCTCGATGAGGGACAGCAAAGCAGTCCTGTCTTGGAGTGCCCTGAATGCCCGCACTCGGGACACCACAGCACTCGGCCACATGGAGCCAGAGCTGCCCCTGGGCATGCCGGTGCATCTCGTGGGGTCGTTGCCATCAGCCCGGCTGCACTTGCTGCAGGCTGCCATCCGAGGGGTCCATCAGGGAGCTGTCAGGATCCTGGAGGCCCTGCAGGAAAGCGTCCACCCCAAGGAGCCCTCAGAGCCACTCTGGTCCTTGCCACCAGGGGCTCGTGCCCCATTTTTCCCTCACGTCCTTCCACTTACCCCTCCCTAACCCCCCTTCCTGGTGTCAAACAAAAGACACGTATGTTCAAAAATAGAAACTGGGTTTATTGAACAATACTGGGGGAGGAGGGATGAACCTCTGTGGAGACTGGGAAAAGGAGGTGGGAGAGGGGAAGAGAGAGGTTGTGAGAGGGGAGGGGGAAACCTGGGAGGAGGGAGCTGGAAGGGGGAAGCAAGAGGGAGAAGGGGGAGGGGAAGCTCAGGGCCCAGGGTTGGGAGTTTCGCCGGACCAACTTAATTTTCATGCAAACCTGCTCCTGGGTTCATGTGTGACCTTTGGTGGCCAGACTGGCAGCTATCCTGCCATAGACAGCCGCATTCCTCCATCTAGCATGGAGATCATGGACGTTTGGGGGCATCCCCTCCAAACCTGAATAAGGTCCATCATCTCCACCCTGGACCAGGAAGGCACCCGCCTTCTTCAGCCCCTGTCAGGCTCCTGGGGAGTGGTGGAGGGCTGGCTGCCAGTGGCTTGCTAGCTCATGTTTTGGGGCCACTGGGTCAGGGGCCCCGGTGGCCACTGCTGATTCTGGATTGGAAGACTTGGAGCTGGCACAGGCACTGTGGCCAGAGTCTACCCTGTTAATGGCTCCGGGGCTGGGGGACAGGAGAGTAAGTTTTCCTGATTGTGCCCAGAGTGGCCACCAGGGCTCCCTGGGAAGGGCTGGAGGCTCCCTATTTCAAATTAAGTGTCTACACAGCACTTAATTCGAAATAACTATTTGGTTTTACTCCTTGTAGAAAGAGGTTTACCAAATTCTAATTAAGCGCTCCATTATTTTGAATTAATTTCGAAATAGCGGTTTGCATGTATAGACGCTATTAAAAGTTAATTCGAAATAATGGCTGTTATTTCGAATTAACTTTGCAGTGTAGACATACCCTTAGAGTGGAATGGACATGTGCTACACATCCCAAAGAATAACAGTTATGAAAGGTAGGTAACTGTTTTTATCTTAATGCTGTTATTTTCTTTTTGAGCCATTAAAGCTTTTTACTCCATGAAATACTGTGCAGGTTCAAAGTTCCATGCAGCCTCAGTTTCATTGGTAGGAAGAGTACAATCCTAAAGGATTTTATTTTTAAACTTTGTGGTTCATGTTTAATTTCACAATGAAACAAATCACAGAATGCCTTGTGACTGTGGTGGATGAGGTATCATATTTCCTTCTAGTAAACCAGTAATCGCAGCAAGGATTATCATTGGACCTCATAGCATTTATGAGGACTCTTAATTGTTGGGCTAGAAGTTAGAGGCATTGATATTTCAGAATATATTAGATCCATTTGATCACATTTATCTTGAGTAGATAAATATTACCCCATAAGGGTGGAGTTCGGAAGGAAGTTTCAGGCAACTGTTAGCTGATTCATTATTTGTCATAACAAGGAGATTAATAAATGAAGGATTATAGTTACTCTCTGTTCTGCTGTGTTTCATGTTGTGTTTGATCACAGAATCTAGGTTTTCAAGGTTGTTAGGGTACCTCAAGGCAAAATTAGAAGAAGAAATTGCTATGTCGTTATTATGGGGCACATGAATAATTTTCATTTAGCACAATATAAATTCAAAGCAAAACATTTTGTGAATAAAAACATATCACTGTTTCTTACTTATTTTTGTTTAAATCATCCATTTCATTTTTGCAGTGTATAGTCATTCAAAAGATAGGAATGACGTCAGTCCTCGATTACTTGATGATTTTCTCTTTGGGGCCAGACCACTCCAACATATTACTTGTAGCTTTTTGAGAAGAAGCCAGTTGGATTTCCTTTAGTGAGGGAAAAATAGAAGAGTCTTTGCTTTTGTGTTTATGGCATTTTTGGGAGCATGCTGGATTATATCTTGCCTTTCTCAAGAAAAATTCCACAGAAGTTCTAGGGGCACAAATAGCTAAGTCTATTGTAATGTTATTGCAAGTGTAAACCATAGTGCAATAGATTATTTGAACTTTGCCTGTAAAATCATTTATTTCAGACAGACAGTTGTTGCGTTCCCCTCAACAGCTCTGGGCACATGTTATTGAAAGTGAAACAATAAGGAAATACATCATTTCTAAATGGATGAAAAGAGAGCGCAGTAATCTTGAATAGTTCTTATTTAAATGAGTTCTTCAAATGCATTTGTAACTTCCAAAAATGTTTAGTAGCAAGCATTGGTAGAACATTTTAGCAGTTTCAAGTGAAGCAACTATTACAAAGAAATTTGCGTAATGATTTGGCCTCATAGCTTTGCAAGATAATTTTCTTTCAGATTTGGTGGTCTTATCAGCCAAACAGATGGAAAAGACCAAGTTTACGATATGGCAGATTGGCAGGTGGAATTCAAGTGAGGTTAGGAGTTATCAGACCACGTGAGAAGCACTTAGGTAAAAAGATAAATGTTGTTATGGTAATGATTTATATGTTTGTATTATAGTAGCACTCAATTGTATACCAAGATATCATTGTGATAGGCACTGTGCAAACACAGAAGAAAAAGATGCGGATCTTCTAAGAATTATAGGAATATGAGCCTGTCATCCAAAGTAATGCCTTTAAAAGGACAGGGGCTAATGTGAATCTGTGGATACTCCACTGTGTTCTGGGCAGAAATAGAGTTTGTTAGGATATGTCTACACTTGCAAGTGACACAATTTATGTCATTCATAGGTTCTTAGTTCCCACCCACACCCTGAACCACAAAAGTTTTGCAGCAGCAAGTGTAAACACTGCTTTGCAAGCAGGAGTGTTCTCATGCTGAAAAAGCAAAAGCAGCTCTTGGGGATTAGAAGTTATTTGTCTGAAAAAAATGCTGACACACAGCGTTTACATGTTTCAACTTTTAGCAATAGGGCTTTTCACTAAAAGTTGCATAGTGTAGACCAGTGGTTCCCAAACTTTTCAGCAACACGCCCCCCCTTTTTGATTTTTGAAAAACCCTCACCCCCCCCCCCCCCAAAAATAGCAGCAAAACTTGTTGAGCCAAAAAAAAAAAAAAGGGACTGACCGGGGTAGCAAAACTCCATAGGGGGGAGGGCTGAGTCACCTCGTACCCCACTTGGAATTTCTTCATGCCCCCCCCCCCACGGGGGCACTCTCCTCAGTTTGGGAACCTATGGTGTAGACACAGCCTTAGAAACATTGCACAGGTAAGTAATCTTGAAGAACTGTGCTAGATTGAATTTTAATATCTGCTGCTCACTCTGCCTAATACATGTTTGTTTTCCAACTTTTACCAAGTTGATAGCATACTTGGTATAAAAAGGAATGTATGAACTACTAATTTCAATATTATTAAATATTATTGTGCATCTTAAAGATCATTTAAAAAAAGATGTAGTTTACTGTAGTCGAGAGTTATGCTGAGATGCATGTGAAAGGATGCAAAGTGCATGACATCTCATTGTTATAGGGTATTACCGTGGCAAAAGAACTTACCTGGTTCCAAAAAAGAATTTGGCATTAATATCGATGAGAATATCTGCAGTTGTATTACGCTTATTAAATATATATAAAAGTTTGAAAGGGATATTAGCTCTTATGCTTTGGAGTTTAACCCAGCTTCTAAGTTAGGAAGAAACTTTCTTTAAAAGGAGGTTATTCCATCATTGCCCATTTGCACATTTTCTAAAACAGCTGGTGCAGGCAATTGTTGGAGATAAGATACTGAACAAGATGGACTACTTGTCTGGTCCAGAATTATAATTCCTGGGTTCCTAAAGCAACAGAGAAAAACAGGAAGAAAATCCATGCAAAAGAGTTCTTGGGATATGGAGTAGCAGTTGGGCGTGTCAAAATAACCTTATCAGCTTAAATACTTGGGAAAGGTGTGTATTAGTGGTTGAGGTGCATTGGGTCATGAGGGGACAATGATCAAGTGAGGAGCCAATGGTCCATGACAACTGCCATCACCAGCAGTACAGCAGAGGGATCCTCAGAATTTATGAGAGTGTTGTCTAGGAGGATTAATTGGACTCCTTATGTTTGGGGAAGTGAGGGTCATAGTGTTTGGACAGTATGGCTGCACTACACATACAGCGTAATGGTCATTTTGGACTGAATAGTTTCTCCATTAGTTACCAGTGTTAAGTCAAAAGCACTGATTGCACAAACCGTCACTGTTTGCATAACTGTGGAGGGGAAGTCAGGCCAGAGTGAATGGGGGGAAGGGAGGAAGTGGCTGCATGTCTGATGAGTGGCCAGTATCTTAAATATGTGCAACTCCTCGAGCGGATCAGAAGATCGAGGTCTCCTGCCAAAGGTGTAGGCCAATAGAGGGCTGGGTGGGGCCTCTTTGTAGGGGTCTATCCCGTCTGTCTATGGGACAGTCTGTGCGCGCGCGCATAGATACTAATGCATCAGGGCGCTCGCTTTCTGGAAAAAAGCCCTTCACAGCTGAGTAATGTGAAGTAATCAAGACCTGCCCTTCCCCCCTGCCGAGTGGGAAAAGTGGGGGCTGCCTTGCATTGGGTTGGTCAGACAAAGCGTGGGTCGAGGGGAGTCACCCGTCGGCTGGGAGGGGGAGTGTGAACGACTTGGAGGGCGGAAGCGTCAGCGAGGCTCTGAGGGGCTGGAGGGAGCGGGCAGGGCGAGAGGAGTCCAAAGGAAACCGGCCAGCGGGGGAAGGGAGGAATCCAGCAGGACGAGGGTGGGAGCGCGCTCCGCTCCGCTCCAGGGTGTTCCCAGCCGCCCGGGCTGCTCCGCGCAGCAGCCCAGCTCAGTCCCAGTCTCGCCTGCGCTGCTGGCGGCAATGGGGCTGCGCCCGGGACCGGTCGTGCCCCTGGGCTGGGCACTGGCGCTGCTCCTGTCCCTGGGCAGCTGGCTCGGCGAGGCCACCCCGCACCTGAGGCGCAGCAGGAGCAAGTAAGAGTCTCTCCCTCCTGCGTCCGCGGGCGGGCGGGAGCGTCCAGCTGCGGCTCTCGGGCTGCTGGACCCTGCTGGCCTGGGGCTCTCGGGTGCCTCAGCAGCTTCCCCAGGCAGAGCGAGGGGGGGGGGGGGCTAAGACTTCCCGGGATTCCCTGTTAGGGCGTCGAGATGCGGCCGCCAGCTGCCGGGCGAGTGGGATGGGAAGCCCCAGCGCTTGCAATGGCTGCAAAGGTGGGGTGGGAGTAGGTGCGGACACTTGCCTCAGGGGCAGTCAGTGGCCCAAGG
Source organism: Pelodiscus sinensis (assembly GCF_052426305.1). Classification (NCBI taxonomy): domain Eukaryota; kingdom Metazoa; phylum Chordata; order Testudines; family Trionychidae; genus Pelodiscus; species Pelodiscus sinensis. The sequence goes on from NC_143053.1 coordinate 83,130,213, forward strand.
AGCTGCCCTCGGCTTGTGTGAGCGGGCGCGGCGATGGTTTTATGGGCTGCGTCTCCTGACCGGTGCTTTTTTTTGTTCTACACTTGCCATGCTACTGGCTTAATCATCTCTATTGTTTGCCCCTTTAACTGTGCCTTTGTCCTGTGTGTTTTTGTCGCCCGCTCCCAGGAACTGGTGCGCCCACATAGTGAACAAGAATGTGAGCTGCTCTGTGCTGGATGGAACTGAGCAGTTTGTTCAGGCTCAGTACAAATGTGCCTGGAACCAGTTTCCCTGTCCACCAACCCCAGTGTAAGTAACAGAGGAGGAGATTTCTGGGCGGGGAACCACTAGGTCATCGCTAAGTCATTTCTACATCTAGTGAGACCGCAACAGTTCTCAAGTTGTACATCACCAGGGCTCAGATTATCTATCCATGGGATTTTAAAACTCTGGGATCTCTTTTTAAAGTGTTAGAAATGTAACGGAGTTAGTCTGGTGCTACACAGTCCTGTATTTTGTTTTAAAAGTGTGTGCTTGGAAGGGAGAGGTTATTGCAGGACGATATGTTTAATTTTCTAGCCTCTGAGTGCTGGGCCATAATAAATCGTGAACAAAGCTTTTTTTTATTACAAACATAAGGCAGCTGAAACAAATTAGAGCCACATTGGATATTCTGCTGTGAGATCATGCAATAAGTTATTTGTATGTTGCTAGAAACAAATCAAGGAAAAGTTACTTGCAAGTCTGAACTTCCCATTGGTAATTGATTTGGTGCTGCTGACACCAAAGTCTTACCAAGTTGGGGTGAATATGCATACTGTATTTTAAATTTTGTAGGAGTGCAAGCACCTGCTGTGAGTTACACACCTTGGCCCACAATTATGGGTGCACTGCAGTTGCTTCACTCCACTCCAGTAGTACAAAGCAATAATACACCTGACTTACTCTGGCTTTATGGTTGTTTTGCATTATTGGCCCACATTCACAAGTCCAGCATGTTTACAATTTATAGATTCTCAAATTCTCTAGCATAGAGAGGAGACCATGCAAAATTGTTTTTGTTACTTTTTGTTTTTTAATAAACCTGCCACTGATGTGTTTCTGCAGTACTCGCTTTATGTTAGGTAACCATTGTGGTCCAGTGGACAGGGCACTAGCTAGAACTCAGGAGATTAGGTTCTATTCATAGTGCTGCCACTGACCTGTTGTGTGACTGGGGAAAATCATTTCACAGTGCTTCAGTTTCCATATCTGTCAAACAGTGATAATAGTTACTAACCCTCCTCAGCAAAGGAATTTGAAGACCACAGATAATAAACTCTGTACAGGTCTGATCCCTCTCCTACTAAAGTCAATAGACTCCTATTGATTTTAATAGATATTGAATCAGACCCTAAATGAGCTAATTATTATTGTGATAAATAGAAAAATAAAAACTATATACATTTCTGAATAGACATGAGCGAATGAAGTATGTGGTTGATACTGCAAGGGCCTGAGCGCCTCCTGTGATAGGCTCGGTCCACTTCGCTCTTGTTTATTAAAATGGGATCTGAGGATGCTCCTTTGTCTCACAGGGACCTGTGACAATTGTTGTTGCATATTTGGTGTTTGTAAGAGTTTTTGGCACCAAAAAAACTACCTTTTTCTTACAAACATTGGCCACGTGAGGCACACAAGTGGAAGCTCTCCAGACACGCAGCTGAATAACTCTGTCTGGGTCATTTAAGTTGTTGTTTCTTTTCATAATATTTAACTGCCCATTTTAACATTCTGACACTGACCCTGATGCACTAAAGTGGACAGATAAAGGTTGGGTGAGGTATATCCCCTTGTTTATAATGGGATCCATTATTGCTCCTGTGTGACCTGCAATTTGTATGGTAAACCAAATTCTAAAATATTGACTGTAATTATCTGATAACGTATATTGGAGATTTCTATTTTTAAGGCAATTGATAGATCTTCCTAATTACAAATCTTTATTTCCTGAAACTGATGTTTCATATTGGTGCTTAATATTGGTGAAAATAAACATCTTCTGGGATAACTAGAGATGGAACTACAAAGCATTTTTTATTTTGAATATAAGGTATATTAAAAGTTGTTTGTTGTCATATGCCTTCAGGTGTATGGCAGCAGTGTGACTATAAAATTGTGTGAATATTTTTAAGTAATTCAAAATATAGTTATGTAGTCTTGAAAGTTTGCTGTGTGTCTGAAACTTTACAATAATAGGAAAGCCTGTTGTTTTAAAAATTGAGGCTAGAAAGAAGGATTATAATTGTGTCTGCTAGTTTTCTTAGGGACACAGAATAGGAAAGAAACCTGCACTGAAGAGTTTGCAATCTATGCTCTTGATTCTGCAAGCAGTTATGAATTCAAATAACTTTAACTTTTCTTATGTTAGTAGTTTCATGAAACTCAATGGAACTGCTCATGCAAATAAAGTTACTCATATATGTATCTGTTTTCAGGACATTAACATAGATGAGACAGTAGGAGGACAAGGAGAAGGGTTATAACAAATAAGTAAAACCATTGAGGCTAAGTTCTGTGAAATTATTCTTCTTATTTTGTTTATAAATTTACAGACAAGGACTAAATTATGAAGTAAATGGAAAATTCTTCTTAGAATAACTGAGATCTGAATCAGACATATAATTTGTTACCTGTGTCACAGATGTGTGCTTTTTTAAAATGTAATGTTGATCTGTGAAAATCACTGGTGTCCTACTGACTTTCGATATCCAGGTTTTAAAACTGGCTAGGCTCCTCCCTATTTATGAGGGTTCTTATCTGTTCCGTGAAATGTCCAGTACATGCCTTTCACTCCTAATAAGGTGAGCAATAAATTGCTAAGAACTGATACCCTCCAAATAGAAGTTCATCATCATTTTAGTGCAGAATATGCAATAGCATTGCCCTTTATTTTTAGTTGGCTCAAAGATCAGGCGCACATTACTTTTTTGATATTTGCTTACATTACACACAACCATATTTTGATGAAACAGAGATGCACATTATATATTAAGTTTTGTCTTAAACATAAGGTATATACCCGAACAATAGGTATGCCGTACGTTGTCATTGTAATTAATAGCCACTATTGTGGAAAGTGGGAGTGAAATGTACTTATGCAAAAATGTTCATGGTTTTTACTTACCCACATGCAAATAATTTGACGATTTAAAAAATCACTTGTGTGCAAATAACTCACTTGTACCTTTGTTTATTTATTTTAATTGCCCCTCTTACATTGTGCATTTACTCACAATAGGCATGATCTTATAAATATTTGCTTGTGAATAACTCGACTCATGTAACAAGTCCCATTGATTTCAATGGCTCAACTCCTAGGAGTAGAGTTGCTCATATGTTTAAGTGTTTACTGGGTCAGACTACATGTTTGTACCTTCTGTGTGTAGGAGACAGGAATGGCTTTATTGATTTAACTGGTCTTTTCCATCTGAAACTTCTGTAATAAACAGGAAGACAGACTATTCCACTAGATTGCAAATAATTGGAACACAGACAGGAAAAATGACAAATGGTCTAAAAATAAGTATGACTAAACAAACTTTTAATGAATACCTACAAATTTACCCATGAAACAAATTACTGTATACATAAAATCAATAGGTTAAAAAATGTTTATTGCTATAAATAAATCTAATTCTGGAGTAATCACAGAGTGATTCATTCCAACATTTCAGTAAAACATAGGCGGAATTATATAAAACAAAACACAGCAGAACACCTAAAACTCTACTCATAAGTATATGCAATTGTAAAGCTTGGGAAACCAGCCTATAAGAAGCATCAGACAAAAAGCGTGTTAATAAAATCATTCCAACTAAAGATTGTAAACATTTTATTTAATGGGAGGAAAAGAATATGCAGGTACTTTCTTTGGAAAGAAAACAGTAGACCAAATTATCAGTGTAAATTGGTGTGTCTGGTTATCAATTTTTTTTATGACATCCATGCAGCTATTTCAATCCCTGTTCCTTACATATGGGGTACTATAATAGAGTTCAATCCTGCCAGAACAGAGCTCTTTAGTTACAATCCAGCATAGCATTTAAACACATGCTTAACTTTTAGCTGTTGGCAGACCTATGATTGACAATTTTATTTTTTACTATTGAATGACACACAGATGAACATCATTTGTTGGGGAAAAGTCAATATGGTTTCTGTAAAGGGAAATCATGTCTTACTAATCTACTAGAGTTCTTTGAGGGTGTCAACAAACATGTGGATAAGGGGGATTCAGTGGATACAGTATACTTAGATTTCCAGAAAGTCTTTGGCAAGGTCCCTCACCAAAGGCTCTTAGGTATATCTCCATATATTAACTTACTTATCTCATAGAGCTGGAAGGGACCTTGTGAGGTCATCAAGTCCAGTCCCCTGCCCTCACAGCAGGGCCAAGTACCATCACTGGCAGATTTGCCCCAGATCCCTAAATAGCCCCCTCAAGGATTGAACTCACAACCCTACATTTTAGCAGGCCAATGCTCAGACCACTGAGCTATCCCTCCCTGATAGTGGGATAAGAGGGAAGGTCCTTTTGTGGATTGATAACTGGTTAAATGACAGGAAACAAAGGCTAGGAATAAATGGTAAGTATTCAGAATGGAGAGAGGTAACTAGTGGTGTCTTAAAAGGGTTTGTACTGGGACCAATCCTATTCAACCCATTTATGAATGATCTAAAAAAAGGGGTAAACAATGAGGTGGCAAAATTTGCAGATGATACTAAACTGCTCAAGGTAGTTAAGACCAAAGCAGACTGTGAAGAGTTTAAAAAAGATCTCACGCTAAGTGATTGGGTAACAAAATGGCAAATGAAATTTTATGTTGATAAATGTAAAGTAATGCACATTGGAAAAAATAATCCCAACTATAAATACAATATGACTCTAACTATAACTCCACAATGACTCCAAGATCTCTCTTTTGAGCATAGTTCTCTGACAACATCCACTCAGTGTGCAGCAGCAGTCAAAAAAGCTAACAATGTTAGGAATAATTAAAAACGGATAGACAATAAGACAAAGAATATCTTATTGCCTCGCTATAAAACCAAGGTATACCCACATCTTGAATACTGCATACAGATATGGTCATCTCATCTCAAAAAATATATATTGGCATTGGAAAAGGTTCAGAAAAGGGCAACAAAATAATTAGGGTTTTGGAATGGGTCCCATATGAAAGAGAAGACTGGGACTTCTCAGCTTAGAAAAGAGGAGACTAAAGGGGCATATGAAAATAGTTTTATAAAATCATGGCTGGTGTGGGAAAAACTAAATAAGGAAAAGTTATTAACTTGTTCCCATAACTTAAGAACTAGGGGTCACCAAATGAAATTAATAGGTAGCAGGTTTAAAACAAACAAAAGGAAGTTTTTCTTCACACAGCGTGTGGTCAATCTGTGGAACTCCTTGCCAGAGGAGGTTGTGAAGACCAGAACTTTAACAGGGTTCAAGAAAGAACTAGATAAATTCATGGAGGTTAGGTCCATCAATGGCTATTAGCCAGGATGGGCAGGAATGGTGTCCCTAGCCTGTTTGTCAGAAGCTGGGAATAGGTGACAGGAGAAGGGATCATTTGATGATTTTCTGTTCTGTTCACTCCCTCCGGGGCATTTGGCATTGGCCACTGTCAAAAGACAGGATACTGGACTAGATGGACCTTTGGTCTGACACAGTATGGCCCTTCTTATGTACTTGAGGGTTGAAAATAAGGATGTTAAAATGTGCTTAAGTAGCCATCTAATCGCTGAAATATCAGTGGTTACACATGGATGGAAGTTGGCTTCCTGCGCACATCAGCTCCCACCTATCCTCCAGTGCTGCTGCCTCTGATACAGACAGCTCCCCAGGAACCAGTGGGCGTAGGGAGACAGCTTTTAAGGTCACTCTCCTTACATACTGGCTCCCACATGTCCCTCCTCCCCGTGTTGCTGCCTCTGATACAGAGGCAGCCGTGCCAAGTGGCAGATGGCTCCTGAGGAATCAGAGTGCACCGGGAGGTGGCTTCCAGGCTGGCTTCCTGCATGTGCCAGGAGCGTACATGTAACCATAAAGGTAAACTGATGAGCCTAGGCTCATTAGTTAACTGTGTACATAGTTACACTTTCACATTACTATTTGAAAGCTTAATATGTGCTTAAATGCTATGCTGGATCAGAATACTCTGCCCTGGACAGGATCAAGCCCATGATACAATAGTCCTTGAAATATCAGGGTCTAAGTTTGTCTCTGGTGTTCAGAAGTTAACATCGCACAAGAAAAACCCTTGAAAATACACAGACTACGTTGAATACAAAAGAGGAAAAATTGAACACTTTTTTACATATATCAAGAAAGGAGGATTGGGGGGGGGGGTTGGTCTTTGTGTGTTTGTTGTTTTGTTTTGTTTTTAAAAAGGGAGAGTATCTTATGTGGGACAGAAGTGTCTCAGTACAAGTTCCTGCTAGCTGGCTACTCGAATAGTTTAGCATAAGGTTGGGAGGTTGAAGGCAGTAAGAAAAATGTAATAACATATTTGAGTTTCCTGCATTATTTATTTGATAATCTTTGCAAGATGGATGGGTGTGGTAGATTTTCTTAGCCGTGTCTGAGCCTAATATTATGCATCTCTGCCTATACACACAGCAAACAACACCGTCTTTGTTCTCTGAAACTTCGATAGGAATTTTCATTTCATACATCATTCATAGCTTGTTACAATACTTTCAAAAACTTCACACACTCTCTCAACTCACTACTCACATTAATACAAATATTGCAGTTGATATTTATGTCTGTGATTTCATGGTTTGAAAATTGCACTGATTGGAGGTCTGGGACTTCTTGTATTAAGTGCTAGACCAGTTCCTAAGTAGCAGTGCAGGTCCAAAGGACCACTGACCAATTTAAGGGCTGATATGTAATAAACCACCAGAACAATAGAGGAATGTCCTACACCATTGAAAGGCTGGATATGCACATATTCCCATAATGTAGAACATTCCTTCATTCCCCTTGTGGTTTTCAAGATATCAGACTTTCATATAATGTTCTGATCTCTTCTTGCCTTTTTTTCTCCCTCACACACACTTCAGTTCTGACCTGATTCAAGTATGTGCTTTCCTTGAGAAATTATAGCTCTAGAAACAATGCTGTAGTTCATTCTGAAATCTTAGAATCCCAATTTTTAAATAGTCTGCAGTATGAAATCTCCCAACACTAATACTTCATGAGACTATCAGTTGTGTTTATGAATTCAACATTCATCTCACATATATATTCTTTAGCATTCTGTAAAAGTGTCTTTGTGAACATTCTTGCAAGGACTTATTCATGGAGAGCAAAGACAAAAGTGCTGCAAACACAGGTTAAGCAAATTCATTTTTCATTCAAGTAGATGTGTTTAGGAAAAAAAGAAGCTAGTTAAACTATTTGCATAGTTCTCCTGATAATATGTCAGCAACAGTGGAAGCTATTCATTATCACTAGAGACCTATCCGGTAAGAATAATCTGAAAAAATATTGTAGCATCAATGAGGAAACCAGTCCTGCTAATTAGTGCTGCAGTTTTTCACAGGCTAAGTGCCCATGCTTTTGTGAATAAACTTAAAAAGCCATGAGATAGACCAAAGTGAAACCTTGCTGTAGAAGTTGTGGGGAAGCAGTGAATTAATACAGCACTATCTGCCATTCTAACACTAACCACAGCTATTGCCTTCCCATCTGTAGAGAAGGGTAGATTAAATGATTATGGCCTAAGCAAGGTCAAGGGAGAGCAATAACTCTGGTTCAAGCACTGAGCATTTTGTGGAGAAAAGCGAGCACAGCAGCTGTGGACATCTACTCTTGTCCCAGTGTCTTCCTCCCCAAAATGATTGAGCTGCTGCTATTAGCAGAAATTCAAAATCAAGCAACTTTGCTAGGTCTGGTGCGAATGCCAGCTCCAGTTCATCTGTAGAACACGTCCTGTGCTCATGCTCTACCTAGCCTGAGTTGGCAGGGGGAAACTGTCAGGAAGACATTTCAATGCCCAGTTAAATATATGCCCCTTCTACTCTCCTTTAACCTCTTTCTTTAAATTTCCTTGGTGATCTCTCAGGCAGCCACTCCTGCTGATGCTTTTTACCCTTCTTCTTGCTCATCAGAATGCTCTGTTCACTCTGCTGCCTTACTCCAACACTTTGCATCTCTCATACTCCAATATTCCTCCCCTTACTTCTGATTTTCTCTCACACAATTCCTGTCTCCCCATCTCCACTTTGCCAATTGCTCTCCCTAGTTCCAGTCCCCAGGAAATTCTAAAATGGGATCTTGGATACAGTTTTTACACTGCTGACTTCAACTGAGATACTCCAGTGTAAAAGAAGCATCAGGCCTAGGGTCTGGGAATGTGAAGTGATACCCAAATTGACTAACTTTCTGCTATTAATACAATAGTTAGTAGATTACAATGCAGTGTTGATCTACCAGGATTTTCCTTAACCTTTTTAAAAAATATAGACCTTTTTCTGTTTTGTTCCTATTAGAAGTATTTAGGTTTCTTCTTTGTTTTGAAGTACCAACTTAGTGCTGGTCTGACTGCATGTGATTTACTGTTGTTTGACATTGTTTATCTTGCTGGCATAAATGGAGAGGGAAGCAACCATAGAGAAAACATGGGACTGGAAGTCATGAGAGCTACGTTCTGTTCCAATCTCTTCCATAGACTAGTTGTGTGATTAGGGAAATGTTACTGAACTATATATGATGGTATGTCTACACTTCAGGTGTAATTCCTAGTTCAAGAAGAAGACATACCCGCATTAACTCTCAGCTAGTGCACTAAAATTTAATGTAGTCCCAGTGATGAAAGGAGCTAGCTATGTTGAATATGAACCCATCTGAGACTCTAAGAATGTGATATGTCACTGGGAAATGAAAACACTGAAGTGGTTGTACATAGAGTATTTTAGACAGTATAATACTTTAGCTTATTTTCACCTGCCTCTACCTGAATTGCACAATTCACAGTAATGGGTGAAACCCTAGCTCCATTAAAGTCAATGGCAAAATTCTCATTGACTTCAAGGAAGCCAGAATTTCAGAGAACAAATGATTTCATAGTACTGGACATTTTACATGCTATGGAGTCTGTAATTAAAAGTGGGATTTAAAGATCTGGTACTGAGAATGTTTGTTTTTCTTTTGTAACAGTGCCCCGTAGTCCACCTGCACTTACAGGGGTGGGAGGGAGGGAAATCCATCCTTAAGTGGTATCAGGCTAAATTCTTAGTTGCACTCAGCTTCAGCTCAGTGTTTCAGAGAGTGGCATGCAGGGGTTATGAGTGGGGCTACAGTGAGTGGAATTCTCTGTCCCGCCCGTAGCATAATTTATGGTGTTTAGAGGCTGCTTTAATTTATGCTAGTAATGATTCTTAAGGAACTGCCCACCAGCGGGAGATAGGAGTGAGGAAGAAGGTTGCCTAACAGCCTCCCTCTGAACTGGGGACAGAGTGGCGGTGAGGTATAGTAGTCAGTTATGTGTCTTTGAGGAATTCTGCCGTGCTAGCAGGAGCGGACTGGCAATCAAAATAGGCCCAGGAAATGGGTTAATAACCGCCCACTTTTTCTCATCAAATAATTTTTTTTAAATTTACTCGTTGACCTCCATTAGCCACACTCCTGACTCCCATTAGCCAGGCTTCTGGAGGTAACACTCTTGGGGCAAGATGGACACGTGACCAGAAGTAAAAGGTGTCATGTGACCCCTCTCTAAGGACTTTTTCCACCATCTTCCTACCAATAGGGATTAGTTTGGCCCCCACCAAACCCCCCTCATGCAACTGTCCTGCAATTGCATTAACCCAATGTGTGTGACATTAACGAGGGGGTGGAGAGGCTGGGGGAAGTGTTCCTTCTAAGAGTTTCCTCCCATGAGCAGAATGAATTTTGTGTTGTGCACCAGTACTGAGTTCATGTGGCTTGTTTGGATGTAGCACCCAAGTTATTAATAAATATTGTATAAACCTCTCCCTTTTCCCTTTGCTGCCATGTCTCCTCCCCTTGCTCCATCAGCTCCCCTGGTGCCTGCTGCCCCCCAACCCCTCACCCTCCTCTGCTGTCCTTACTCCTGCCCTTCTCACTGCCTTCAGCCCTCCTGTGACCTGCCCCCCTCCACCAGCCCTTCTCTTCACCCTGTGCCCGCTCCTCCAGTAGCCCCACTCTGAACATGTGAGCTACCCCTCCTCATCCCCTCTCCTAACACCTCCCTCTACACACCTGCCCTGCCTCTCTCCTCTAGTGCTGGCCCCTCCCCTACAGGTGTCTGCCCTTCTGCTTCACCTCCAGAATTCTGAAGCACCTGCACCTTCTCTTACCCCTGCACCCTCCTGGTGCCCCCACTTCCCTCACTGCCCCTACCCCCTTTGCCCTCTTTTTCCCTGATGCCCACCCCCTCACCACTCTCTTCCCCCATTCGCCTCATGCCCCTGTGCCCTCACACATGACTTACTCCATCCCCGCCTTCCTCATGCCCACCCCTTCTTTCAAGACTTCTCCCAGCACCTCCCCCTCTCGCCTCTAGTTCCCAATGCCCTTACCCTCTCCTCTCCCAGCATAACCCTGTCCCCCCTCCCACTGACACCTTCCCTCCTGCCCTTTTCCTCATTGTCTCACTTGGCCCCCTGGCATTTGTCTCTCCTCCACCCTGTTCCTTGGTGCCTTCCCTTTTCTTCTTCTGTGTTGGCCCCCCCAGCACAAGCCCCTTCCCCACTGACCTCTTCCTCCTATTGTTTCCCCTTCCTCTCCCCCCACCTTCTGTCTTCCAGTTTACGGTGCTGGAGTCTGTGATTGGGCCCCAGAAGTCCCCTCCAGCTGCTTCCAGGGCTCCAGACCACTTGCTGGGCCTGGAGCTGGGGTGTGTGGTGCAACTCTGGGCTGGGCGGTTTTAAAGTCCCGGGCCATGACATCACACCACGCCTGGGCATCTCCCCTCTCAGCTGTTGCGTGGTATACATGGCCAGCACCAGGGAATTTAAATTGAGGGGCTGCGGCTCCCCGTCACAATTCCCCTTCCTCTCCAGCCACCGCCAGGCGGCCCTTTGGAGGACAGCCCACTGGGAAATTCCCGGTATCCCACCAGTCCAGTCCGCTCCTGCATGCTAAGGGATTTATAGGTATTTTCCACTCCTTTTCTGCTGTTCAGGTTGTGTAAATGGATCAGAGCAGTCCAGTGAATCTAGCCCATAGAATTTAAGGGACCATGATGGTAAGTTTTGGAAAAGTGCTAATGCATTTGCTGTCTTCCCCATTTGTGGAACCTTTCCAGTACAGCAACCATCTATTAACCTTACATGGCAGCATGGATGAAGTGTCTGCGTGAGGGGAGAAGCCCTCCTGTTGGCAAAAGTCGTGTCTTCACTGTAGCACTACAGTGATGCAGCTGCATGGCTGCAGCTTTTTTTAGTGCAGACAAACTCCTAGGATGCAGATGTGCTACACTTACACTTTTTCTGCCAAGTACTCATAAACATTCATAGAATTGTTTGGCCAGTAGCTCTTTATTCAAGACTTAGCTAGTCATGGGCTGTAGTTGTACACACTAATGTTTCATTGATTTTAATGGTAGTTGTGCATGTATGAAAATTGTAAGATTGATTCCTAAATACTGGTTTTGTTTCTTCTTTCTTTCTTTTGTTTCACTATGCCAGTATTCATAACGGTGTCTGATCAGAGCCATAACACTGGACAAATTGTAGACGGTCCAGAGAAGAGCAACAAACATCATTAAAGTTCTAGAAAACATGCCTGATGAGGAAAGTTTGAAAGAATTAGATTTGTTTAGTCTGGAAAAGAGAAGACTGAGAGGGACATAAGTTTTCAAGTTGTCTAAAAGTTTGTTACAAGTAGGAGGGAGAAAAATTATTCTCTTTAACCTCTGAAGATAGGACAAGAAGCAATGGATTTGTATAGCAGCAAGTTAAGTTTAGGTTGGACATTAGGAAAAACTTTCTGTTGGGGTGGTTAATCACTGGAATGAATTGCCTAGGAAGGTTGTGACATCGCCATCACTGGAGATGTTTAAGAGCAGGTTAGTCAAACATCCGCCAGTGATGGTATATCTAGTGCTTGGTCCTGCCATGAGTGCAGGGGACTGAACTCAACCTCTAAAGGGTCCCTTGTGATTCTGTGAACATTTAGAACTTGCACCAAATATGTATTTTTAATTTATTTTAATACAAAAAGATCTTTTCCTATAATCCGTCATAAAGAGGAAGGAGAATATTTACTAATTACTGTGCTGTGTTTTTTCAAGGTTTATTTTATTTTTGTGTTTCCATCTTGAGTTATTTCTATTAATTTGATTAAAAATAGGGTGGTTGAATTGGAAGTAAAGATAATAGTTGTTAATAGTTGTTAATTCCTAAGGTGGAAAGGCTCCTAAAATAAGTTGTTGTTTTCTGTGGCATGAAAGATTAGAAAGTTCTTTGAAATCACTCTTTTTTATATTCTTGCTTTTTAGATTAATGTTTTTGTTTGTATTCTGTAGGTCTAACTCAGCAAAATATATGCCCATTTTTAGGTGGTAGAAATCTTTATAAGGTTATGGAAATCGAGCACATTAGCTGATATATGTTTTAACTACAATAGGGTAGTTCATTTTCCCCCTAGCCTTTGAAACATTTGTAATAATGCGTGATTATTAACAGTTGTTCTTCAAGTGCTTGCACATGTCCATTTCACTTCCAATGCACATGCACCAGTCCACCACAGTCAGAGAATTTTTCCCATGATAGCACATGAACTCTCTGCGCCCTTGTGTTGCCAGATGACGGTATTAAGGGGTGGCCACTCTGACCCCCCCTTAGTTCCTACTCTCCGACTGTGGTTGGTAGTTAGGGAATACATCATTTTTTCATATTCTTTTCCCTTTCTCTCTCTAGAAAGTTTTCTAGAGAGAATTTGTTGTAAATAGTTTCTTATTCAGAAGTAGTTATTGTTAGTGATGCTTGTTTTTTTCCCCCAAGACATTTCCTTGTTTTTATAGTATTTTCTTTGAGATTTGGGGTACAAGGGTATAATGCCTAACTCCCCAAGATTTAAGCACTGTTCTGACTCTAACATGTCCATGCCAGTCAACAGTCTACATCCCTTTTGTTTAAAGTGCTTGGCAGAAGGTCACTTTGAGGCTTAAGTACCCTGTACTTAATACACAGGCAATCCAGGACGTTTTTGGAGAATGTTGGGGATAACTTCTTGGTACAAGTGCTGAAGGATCCGACCAGGAGCCGTGAGCAGCTTGACCTTCTGCTCACAAACAGGGAGGAACTAATAGGGGAAGCAGAGGTGGGTGACAACCTGGGAAGCAGTGATCATGAGATGGTAGATTTCAGGATCCTGACCAAAGGAAAAAAAGAGAGTAGTAAAATACACACCTTGGACTTCAGAAAAGCAGATGTTGACTCCCTCAGACACCTGATGGGCAGAATCCCCTGGGATGCTAACATGAAGAGGAAACGAGTCCAGGACAGCTGGCAGTATTTTAAAGAAGCCTTATTGAATGCACAGAAAGAAAGCATCCCGATGCGTAGCAAGAGAGGCAAACATGGTAGGAGACCGGATTGGCTTACAGGGGAAATCCTTGGTGAACTTAAGCACAAAAAGGAGGCTTACAAAAAGTAGAATCTTGGACAAATGACCAGGGAGGGGTTTAAATGTATAGCTCGAGAATGCCAGGGGGTTATCAGGAAGGTGAAAGCACAATTGGAATTGCGACTGGCTAAGGATGTGAAGGATAACAAGAAAGGTTTCTACAGTGATGGTGCAGAGCAATCCAGTGGCTAGCGCTTCAGCGCATGCCACAACGCAACCACCCCGGAGCCCTGCTGCTCTCCGATCTCCACGCCGCAGCTGCTCTTGCTCCCGCTTCCTCTCCCCGACACCGTCCTCTCCTCTGCCGGCACTCCGATCCCCACGCCGGTCCTCTCACCGCTATGGGTCTCCTCATGCCTCTTCAAGACTGCCTTTTCCGTTTCTGGCAGCTGCATCTCCTCATCGCAGGCACCACTACGGGTAGCTCTCTCTCTCCTGCTTCCTCCAGGGCATCACACCTCCGCTCCTGTTCGCCCTGCTCCCCATACCACTATCGATATTGCAACCGCTCTAGCTTCCATGACGACTGTTCACCGCGACATGGCACATACCATCGTGATGACCGCTACTCCCGACATTCTCGTAGCAGGTATTCTTGCCGATCACGATCCGCCTTTGACTACGCTTCACGCAGGTGCTCTCCAACCCCAGCTCTCCTTATTCCTCTGCACCATTCACCATCACCATCTCACCACCCATCAGAGCCGAAACATACTCCCTTCGTGCACCAAACGTTGGGGTCTTCCATCCTAGATTCATCTCCTCCAGATGAGGCAGTCACGCCCGGTGATAGCTCTCCACCAGATGACCTCCATCAGTTCCAAGAATTATTTAAGTGAGTGGCTATCACACAAAAGATCCCGCTGCAGGAACTCAAAGACAAGCAACACAAGCTTTTCAGGAATCTCCAACCGCAGGCATAGGTCACGCCTGGCCATTCCTGTGGACTAAGGCATCCTGGAACTGGCTGACGAAGTGTGGCGTGCTCCAGCGTCGGCTCTCCCCACCAACAAAAGAGCCGACGAAATATTTCATGCCACCAAAGGGCATGGAATTCCTCTTTGCCCATCCACAGGCTAACTCTTTGGTAGCTGACGCAGCTCAACAGAGATCTAGAGCCCCTCATCTCAAACACCAGAGCTCTGATAAAGACGTAAAGAGGCTCGACGTCCTGGGCAGGAAGGTATACACCTCAGCGACTTTACTCCTCAGAATCGCCAATTACTCGGTGCATCTCTCCAATCATACCTTTGATACGTTTTCACGCCTCACTCCCCTCATGGATCATCTCCCTGATTCAAAAAAATCGATCCTGAGATCAGTAATCCAAGAGGGCTACACATCAGCGAGAATGTCCCTCCAAATAGCCATAGACGTCGCTGATACCGCTGCTCGCTCCACTGCTACTGCCATCGTTATGCACAGAGCTTCTTTCCTTCAAGCAGCAGGAGTTCGAAAGGAACTACAGGCCAAAGTCGAGGACTTACCCTTCGACAAGGGGAAGCTCTTTGCAAGTCTTTCAATCGCTCTGATTCCTCCTCAACGAGCAAAAGTCTATTTTTCACCCCACTCAGGACATCGAGCTCATTGGAGCCCACCTGGACTCACTTGCCGCCAGAACGTTCCTACCCTTACAGAGGTTTCAAGCCATCCAAGACCTCATTTGCACCATCACCGTCAGCCCTACCGTTCCATTCATCACATGCCTCAGACTCATGGGCCATATGGCCGCCACAAAGTATGTGGTGAAATATGCCAGACTACATCTGCGCGCCGTTCAGTACTGGGTGACTCTTGTATACCACCACACCAGATACGATCTCCACAAGCCAGTAACACCGCCATCTGGCGTTCTCCAATCACTCCTATGGTGGACCAGTCACACAAACCTACTGTCAGGTGTACCATTCCATCTGCAGGAGCCACTCCATCAAATCACAACAGATGCCTCTCTACTAGGCTGCGGGGCCCACATAGGCTCCCTCTCAGTCCAAGGCCAATGGTCCCCACAAGAAGCAAGGCTACACATAAACTTCTTAGAGCTATGCGCCATTTTCAACGCATGCAAATCCTTCCTCATCTACATTCGGAACACCACGGTAAGGATACTTATGGACAACATCACAGCCATGTATTACGTCAATCGCCAGGGCGGCGCTCACTCCCATTCCCTATGCACAGAAGCCATCTGCTTTTGGAACTGGTGCATTCGCCACGGGGCAACTCCTATGGCATCTTACTTACCTGGCACCACAAATGTGATGGCAGATTTCCTGAGCAGACATTTCCATGTGAAACATGAATGGGAAATGCACGATGGCATTTTACGTGACATCTTCCAACGTTGGGGTACTCCCCAAGTGGACCTCTTCGCAACTCCTGCCAATACAAAATGTCGCAAGTACTGCACCAGGGCGGGCCTGAGCCACGCATCCCTGGGAGATGCCTTCCTTATGACCTGGTGCGGACCCCTCCTTTATGCATTCCCCCCCATATCTCTGATTCCCAAAGTCCTTCAGAAGCTGAAGACAGACAGGCCTACGCTAATCCTCATAGCTCCGGACTGGCCTCGCCAGCACTGGTTTCCCTTCCTGCACCTTCTCTCTGCACGGACACCGATCCACCTTCCGCCTCTCCACGATATCCTCACACAAGACCAAGGACGCCTGAAACACCCCCAGATACAAATGCTGAACCTAACAGCATGGTTCCTAACTGGCTGACTCCATTCGAATCTCTCTGCTCCGTTCCAGTTCAACATGCCCTAGTACACAGTAGGCGACAAACCACAAGAAAAACTTACCTTCACAAGTGGCGCAGATACTCCTCCTGGTGTACCTCAAACCACCACGATCCGATACATCTGTCAATTCCCTCCGTCCTGGACTATGTGTTACACCTAAAGAACAAAGGCCTCGCGTTAGCCTCCATCAGGGTGCACCTCACAGCAATTTCAGCATTCACATCACCAATAGATGGTGTTTCTGTCTTCGCCCATCCTACTACTGACAGATTTCTCAAAGGCCTTACCAACATGGCCCCTCTGCATGACCCAGTCCCACCGGTGTGGAGCCTGGATGTAGTCCTCAATGCCCTAATGAGGCCACCATTCGAGCCTCTGGTGACTGTATCCTTGCATTTCTTCACTTTGAAAACCGTTTTCCTGCTTGCCATAACATCAGCACGCAGAGTGAGCGAGCTTTCTGCCATGATGGCCACGCCACCATATACAATTTTCCGTAAGGATGGAGTAGTCTTCAGACTACACCCAAGATTCATACCCAAAATTGTCTCACATTTCCATGTCAATGAACCAGTGATCCTGCTCACCTTTTTTCCGAAGCCCCATGCCTCACCATGAGAAGTGGCCCTACACTCCTTGGACACCCGCAGGGCCTTAGCATTCTACATAGATCGCACTAAACCTTTCAGGCTTATGGACCACTTATTCGTCTCCTTGGCACACAGGTCAAAGGGTCAACACCTATCTTCCCAGAGGATTTTCAATCTTGTAACCTCATGCATAGTGCAATCGTATGCAACGAAAGGCTTACCCCTTCCATCCCAACCACGTGCTCACTCCACTAGAGCCATGGCCACATCTACAGCGTTTCATAGAGGGGTATCTCTGAACGACTTCTGCAGAACGGCGACTTGGTCCTCACATGAGACCTTCGCCAAACACTATTCTATTTCTCTACTCACTTGCTCACATGGTGCAGTGGCGACTGCGGTACTCTCCACAACTGATAAATAGGGGCTCCTTGCCCTCCTTCCGTTTTGGCGACTACTGCTATGCAGTCACCCATAGTAGAGCACCTGCGGGGACATCCCCGAAGAAGAAAGCAAAGTTACTCACCTCCGGTGCAGTAACTGTCGTTCTTCAAGGTGGTGTCTCCGCAGGTGCTCCACTACCCGCCCTCCTCCCCGCTTTGGAGTCCTCTCTCTCTCTGTTCTTGTCTCTTACAGACTTCGAGGCGGTCTTGAGGAACTGGCGGGGGGGTCAGACCGCACGAGACATGAAAGAGCGCGAAAACCGCGAGCCCACGGCACTTGCGCATTCCGGCCGAACACTGCTCATGACAAGCTTCTGTCTGTGGCGCCAGGACAAGCCCAGCACCCATAGTAGAGCACCCACGGGGACACCACCTCGAAGAACGACAGTTACTGCACTGGAGGTGAGTAACTTCGCTTTATTCAGCTCTCATGAGGCCACATCTGGAGTATTGTGTCCAGTTCTGGGCCCCCCCACTACAAAAAGGATGTGGACGGATAAACTTAAACAGGATAAACTTAAAAAACAACAAATGGTCTGGTGGCACTTTATAGACTAACAAAACACACAGATGGTATCGTGTTGTTCATTAAGGCAACCTCACCAATCCAGAAGACACCATAAGTCTGAGAGAACAAGACTACCTCCTTCATTACCTTCTGCTAACACAAACAATTTGTTGCATACAAACAATTTAGTTCATGATTTCGTAGAGGCCAGCGATCACACCTTTCCTCTCTATATGGGAGTTACAGCAAACAATAACTTTCGATGTGAAGGAACTTAGGCAAGGTGAAGCATCTTCGCCTAAGTTACCTATAAGCCGGTGGTTCTCAACTAGTGGTCCATGGTGACTTTTTCGGTGGTCCACAGGAACATTGTCCAAAGCCACATGGCGTGAACAGGCACCGCTGTTAGGCTGTTTTACGCCGTGTTCACAAACATGTGGCGCGTCATCCATTGTGTCACCTAGGATGCAACCATGTTGTGTTGCCGGTAACTTCCATCTGAGGCTCTGAGTATCAGTGTAGCTGCCGCCATCTTGCTGAGCAGTTGCTGTGTCATCCGTCCTGTCCTACATGTGCTGTTTTACAGGTGTGATGTAGTTTGTTTATAATGGCAACGACAGGAAGAAATGTCAAGCGCAAGTATTCAGAGGACTACATCAAACTTGACTTCACTTGTCAAGAAAAAGAAGGCGTGGATTTGCCACAATGTGGTGTTCGTTTCAAAGTCTTGGGAAATGACTCAATGAAGCCGGTTAAGCTGAAACTCCATCTCGAAAAGTGTCACCCCAACTTGTTGCAAAAGGATGAAAATTATTTTGAGTGGCGGTTATCAGGTCTGAAACGGCAGCGCCTCGACTCAACAAGTACATTCTACAATAAGACAAGCAATGCAGTGCGCGCTTCCTACGTTGTTACATACAAAGTTGCATAGGCCAAGAAGCCTCATACCATTGTAGAGCAACTTGTGCTCCCCTGTGCAAAAGAGATAGTGCGGCTTGTTCTTGGCGAGGAAGCAGCAAGGAAGCTGAATGATATATCTGTCTCTAGCGACACAGTATCGAGACGGTTAAATGAGATATCACAGAACATCAGTGAACAAGTTGTGGATGAAATAAAGAAGTCTCCATTGTTTGCCATACAATTGGATGACTCAACCGACGTCGTATTGTGCTCTCAGCTATTGGTGTTCGCACGATACATGGTTGAGGGAGACTTCAAAGACGAGTTTCTTTTTTGTAAGTCTCTTGATACTACCATAAAGGCTCAGGATATGATGGAAATTGTTAACAATTTCTTTGAAGTACATGGTCTGGATTGGGTAAATCTTGTGGGTGTCACCAGTGATGCACCTCCCATGCTGGGCTCAAGTTTGGGCTTCCAAATGCTGGTGAACTATTGCCTGATCAACTGAATGCTGTTTTCAAAGGGTTGGTGAAAGTGGTGAATCACTCAAATCATCAGCTCTGAACACCAGGCTGTTCAAAAGATTTTTCCTGGACATGGGTTCTGACTTGGATGTGTTGCTGTTCTACACTTCTGTACGGTGGTTGTCAGCAGGGAACGTATTCACCAGAGTTTTTCAATTGAGAGAGGAGTTGGATTTATTTGTCCAGGCTCAAGGGAAAGAGGAATTCCGAAATGTGCTGATGCAGTCAAATTTAAAACTTGCGTATCTTGTTGATATTTTTGGAATCTTGAACAAACTGAATCTTCAGCTGCAAGGGAAAGGTACAAATCTGTTCTCTCACAAAAGCATCATCAAGGCTTTTCTTGAAAAATTGGAACTCTGGATCGTAAGAGTTGAAGGCAATAATTTGGTTCAGTTTCCATAGGTGGATGCCATGCTCGGGGAAAAGGAAGCCATTTCGGACGCAAATTCTCGATCATTTATGGAATTCCAACTATACTTTCCGGAGGTGGACAGGACAAGGGATAGATTATCTTTCATCAGGAATCCATTTACAACAGATGTTAATAGTGTTCCAGAGGATCTGCAAGAGGAATTCTTGGATCTGAAAAATGATTTTGCGGCTTAAGAGGTGTACCAGCAGTCTACTATAGAGAAGTTTTGGGCCAGCGTGACTGGGAGTTACCCAAATCTGTCAGCACATGCAGTCAGATTTCTTTTGCCATTTGCGTCAACTTATATGTGAGAGACTGGATTTTCGTGTTTGTTGCCCATTAAAATGAAACAGAGGAATTGGCTTGCAGTGGAAAGTGATATTTGTTGTGCATTATCAAGTACCACTCCAAACATTGAAAAGCTTGTCAGTGAGAAGATAATCCAAAAATCTGTTAGTAAAAAATAAATTTCAAACCAAAATGTTCGTTGTCTGCTCTTTTTTTATCATGTCTCAGAATGGAGGTGGTCCATGAAAATGTTTTGATTGGCCTAGTGGTCCGTGGACTGAAACGAGTTGAGAACCACTGCTGTAAGCTGTGTGGCCATGCAGCAGCCAATTTAGCACAAGTGTAAATATAAATTATAATTGATGGCATACTCTGTGTGGTATTTCTATAAATAACCATATATGTATCAAGGAAGGACAAGCGTACTATAATCACTCATTTTTTAATGAGTAAGATAAATAGTAAAATCATATGTAAATTGTCTGTATGAATAGGATTTGTGCTGGTTAACTTTAATATTGCTTATGCTCCTCTTTTATACTTGTGTGTGTTTTTGTTGTGATTTATTTTTACCTGACTATTGTTGAGGGTTGTTGCCTCTTGTTTAACTATGGAGGAGATCACAGGGAAAGTGTTCACATTGGAAAGACCATAGTTGTATTTATAAATTGCAAAAGTGACTGCTACAGAAAAATTCATTACATGATTTTTCTGAGTAAAGTGAGATAGATTCTATGGATGAGGGTTTTTTTTTCTTGTAGGCATTTAAATCTGTTTTCTTAAAAGTTTGTTATAAAATCATAGGTAATGGTATTTGGAGCAGATTAACAAAATATCTTAATTTTCAGAAATGAATTTGGTCCCACTAGGATGGAATGGAACACACACCAAGCTTAGAGTAGTTAAATGTGTTATGGAAATCAGAGGATATGTATCTATTGCCATCTCCTTCATACCAAAATTGACCTAAAAGTTCAATGTTTGTAGTCCATTTAGTTGCAATGTCCCTCAAATCATGTCTGTATAATCCTCAATCACTTCACTGGCTCCAGCAAATAGTTCAAAGTAAAAGCACCCTAATAAACCCCTTATATATACACAACTTTAATGTTCTAGACAAGAGAAAATGAACAGGAAAGTTGTGGGTGGCCAGGATGTTGTCTTTCGGTGTTTCATTTTCCACTACATTAATCTATTTAATGTTTAGGTATTTGACCTAGGATGTCTGTGCTTTGCATTTGCAAACAGGATTTGTGAGGTCTATTGATTGAAATCATAACAGAAATGATAAACTTGTATGGAGCCAACAGTTGCTGAGTTTGTAATTTCAAACATGTAAAACTGACTTGATGTCAGAATTTGAAACCATGATACACTGACTCACTCTATTTCAACATTCGCTGAGTAGCCGATGAGAAATCCTGTGAACTCCTGCATTTGAGATAAAATGATCACAAGGATCAGAGAGTCCATGAAGTGATTTTACTAAATATTTTAATTACACTGCCAAAAAAAATGAAAAAAGTACAGACTTATTTTCACAGTCCAATAATTATTTTTCAAACTAGAGATTGCTATGAAAATAAGGCAGGAACAGTCTCTTTCATAAAACTGTATTATAGTGGAGTGTAGAAAGAAACTTGATTAGAAGAGAAAAAGATTTTAAATAATTGTTTTTCCTCTAAGTTCTCTGAGCAGCATATTAAATCAGAGAGGGACAGTAAATGAATAACAGATGTAGGACATTATATTAAAATTATGATTGTGACACACATATTTTTACTGAATAGAAGATGTTGGATAAAATATGTCTAATTACTGAAGCAAATATTTTTGCATATGATAAGAAAAGTCAGCAAATATAACAGTTAAAATATTTAATTAATTTGTGTTAAGAATTATTTCCTAATCACAGCAAGATTTAAACATTTCAGTCTGGTAACTGATTTCTGTCTTATTTAAACAATAACTCTCTTCCCAATTTAATGTTAAAAATTATCAGTAAAGTCATTCATGCATAGTTTTGTGACAGATTGTTGTCTGTGGTGCTCATTCTTCAGTGTTGTCTGTCTCCATGTGGTCCTGAAGTTAATGGGAAAACTTCTATTGAGTCCTGTGTTATCCCATCTTCCCTTCTGCTGCATTACTACTCCAATGACATTAAAATTCTGAAGTGTGTGTGTGTGTGTGCGTGTGTGTGTGTGTGTGTTGTTGTCGTCGTCTAGCTGTGACTTCTGGTGATAGACTAAACACATCTGAGAGATAAAACAAAACTGATACTGGATACAATAAGGATAGCAACAGGTTACTAATTTTATCCACCCTGTAGAAGCATTATTGAAACAATGAGGTAACAATGTATTTGTTCATGTTACTTTTTATTTTAAGTGTAATAATTTAGAGAGACATAGCTAAAGGAAATAGTCTTTGTTTTACTTTCTTCATCTCTTAGTTTGAAATGAGAGGGGTGTGTGTGTGTGTGTGTGTGTGTTTGTGTTTTAAATACAACAAAAGCTCCTAAGGAGAAGATGGCCTGATGTCATGTGTATATAAATGTATAGTGGAAAATCTTGATATTTGGAAATGGTTCGGGATAATCACATTAACAATTGTAATTTGTAAACACCTGGTGCAAAATTAAGGTTACACATTCCACATTTGTCATTTACTGACATGAGTGCTTAACAGGGTAGTGTTAAGACTATTGTTTTCCCATTTTATATATAGTTTTTTGCATTTAATTATGTATATTTATTTTTTTCTGCTTTTTTTTCTCTTTAAAAAAAGGGGCTGGTGGAAAAGGGGTAATTAAAAACTATAGAAAGAAGGTGCTTCATTTTCTAGGGCTTCAAAGCTACATGGTCTTGCAGAGTAATGTGTTCAGAACATAGTAATTTCATAATCTTGAACTGTTTGGCTAGACAACACCTGAGCATTGCCATCAAGAGCACCAGAATCTAGCCACATTGTGTGAAAATTTATCATAGCTGGTTTTGGGGCATAGCAGGAGATGAAGAGCTTCATAATGCAAGTAACTTCTGGCCTATACATACAACATCCTTTTTTTAAAAATAATGAGTAGTCTTGTGGCATCTTAGACTAACAAAAGTATATAGTATCATGAGCTCTTCTGGATAATACCCACTTCATCGGATGAGTGCACATTTACTTAGATTTGTCTTCAAGATCCTTTACAACTTAACTCCTTCCTACTTCTCACTCTAATCTTCCTTTTTCTCCCTCCCCAATTATTCCAAACCTTTCCTTTATGTTCTTCATATCCCCATTCTGTACCCACCTCCAAACTTTAAGCCACTCAAATGAAGGAACCTCTTTCTTAACTCCGACGATGGTCCCTACATCACAAATGCTGATTCTGAAAAATATTTTAAGTCAATACACTGCAGAAAATAAGTATATTTTAATGAGACAGAATAGGCAGCAAAAGTTTAATTATGTGATTCATGATGGCTCTGACTCAGCAGCTACTATGTGTTAAAGGATGTAAGAAAAAGTGGGAGGAAAAAGTATGGAATCAGTAGTGCAGTATTAACATTGGTACTCACCAGCTCTCTCAGTAACTTTCCATTCTACTCCTACATCCATCAGTTCATAGTGCAAAAACCCAATTTACATGGGCAGCATGTCATGTTTGTTAACTCTTAACAGTGGGGTATAAATGTGTATGTATAAATTGCTAAATTCCATTGATGAGAAAAATACATCTTTCTAGGTATTAATTTCATTAATCATCATTGATTACTGTTCTTGTTTATTCTAGGTCTGATATAAATGGCTGAATGATTATAGATGACTTAAGTACTCTCTCTATTTTGGCAGCTACCGTATGAGTTTCAGACCTCGGTACAGAATTGCTTATAAGACAGTAACAGAACTGGAATGGAGATGTTGTCCTGGTTATAAAGGTGTAGATTGCAGAGAAGGCCCAGCAGAACAACCAAGAACCAGTCTCTTGCCCACTGCACCACCACGAACTATTATGAAGAAAGCCTTGGGTAACTTTTTGTTTGAATTTTGGTATACATGGTCATGTCTAGTTTTTTATTTCATCCTTTGAACCAAAAGAAAAGTGGGTTCTGCTACATGGCTCACTGAATAGTCCAAAACCAATATACAAGATGTTGTATAGTGGGAGGGAATAGCAAAGCAATTACTATATTGATCCAAAGTGTTTCCTGGTGAATGATGAATTATTGGGTGCGAAGGCTGATCATAAAGCTATGCTGGTCAGTAATGGTTCAGGAAATTCCTTGTGGTCAACAATAGAGGTTTAAACAAAGGTTTTAACTGGATTACTGGCTACATTCCACATCCTAATGACATAAAAAGCCAAACACCAGGTACTTAAGAGTACTTAGAACCCTCTCAATCAGCTTTATTTAGCATGGAAACTCTAATAGACTATTGTTTTCCCATTTTTTCCTCCCTTCTTTTCCCTCCCCATCTCCTCAATTTCTCTGCTATTTATTTGGAACCTGGACCCCTTAAACTTCTTTCATCTGAAGAATTGGGTTGTCCCCATGAAACCTCATGATACCATTTACCTTTTTTGTTGGTCTCTAAGGTGCTGCAAGACTATTCGTTGTTTGTTTGTTTTCTATTACAGACTAAAACGGCTACCCCTCTGAGACTTATTTGTTGTAACAGTTTAAAGGTTTTAATATTTTTATCAGAGTGTTACAGGGAAGATGAGTTTGATTGGCATGTCTGTGGAACCAAAAGCAATAGCTGTAATACATGATCATTGTAAATTACATACTAATAATCAGGGCTTGACAAATCATGGCGAATAGATTTCAGCCGGTCACCCCATTCACTGGCGGCACGCACATGTGCAATGTGGGTCTTGCGCATGCACAGTGCGGGACTGGCGAGTAGGTTTTGCCACTGTTTGTCAAGCCCTGCTAATAATGCATAATACTTGTGTAGTTTTTTACTTGTAAAAGCCAGTCCAAACATAACTAATATACCCTAAAGCGCCGATAAATAGTAAACCTCAATTGAGATGAAACCCATAAGGGTAAATTATGTTTTCATAAGACACTGCTCCAGTGAGGATAAATGAAGTTCAGTTATTACAAGTTGGACCTCCCTGGTCCAGCACCCTCAGGACCTGACTGGTCCTGAATGAGGGAGTTTGCCGGACCAGGGGAGGTCAATTCCACCCCCTCTGCTCATGGACTCTGAGGTCAGTCAGCAGACTCCCCTCCAAGCTGTAGGGCTCTCCTGTCCCCCACCACTGGATTCCTGACTCTGTGGCCAGCCCCGGGGTCACCAGGGCCATCACAGATGTTGCCAGACCAGAAAGGTATGACATGTACATGGTTTTTAACTTTAGTCTCAGTTAAGTAGAAGACAATGAACCAGAAGGCTTCTGTGAAAGAATTTATTATAACATTTATCAGAAATTAATACCATGTACAACATGTACCATTAGCACTTGTTACGTAGTATGGGTTGGCAGTGAACCGATTGCTATGATTTATGTACTACTTAAAATCTATTTCCAACAAAATAAAATAGATAATGTTGATTCACAGGCAAAGGACAACCAACATTGGCAAGTATTTCAAATAACTAGCAGAACAGTTATGCCTTTGCGTCTTTCCTCACAGACTGATTAAAAACATAATTGTTATAGTAAGTTCCCAAATAAAAATAGGTCACTGCATCTGCACTAGCCACAATTCTGGTGCATATTCACATATGCTTTCTGCAGAATTTCCTCTGCTAGTCTTGACTAGGTAAACTTGTGGCTTCTTTACAACATCCTTCAGTTAAATGCCAATTTTAAAACAAATAAAAATTTGAACTGCATCTCCTTTATTTTGCATCTCAGCATATTCCTCCAAGTTGTTTCTACTCCCTAAACTTGTCACTCTAAAACTTATATTCCTGTGAATCTACTTGTAAACAGTTCCATATAATTTCATGGCTACAAATGCCTCAGATCTGCGACTGCTAAGATCCTTCCTTTTCATACTTTTCCCCAGATCTCACTCTGACAGTTGGAACTCCTTTTCCACAGATTCCCCAAGCCTCACCTCTCCGGACCCCAGCATGTACAGAATAATGGTGTCAGCATCTTTACACACACAGAAGTACTATCACATTACTCCCATCCTTAAAGGCGTCAACCAGCTCTGTTCATTTCAGGATCTTTTAAAAAAAGTCCCCTCGGTGTTTTTAAATCTTTCATGGATTTGTTCCAGCCTGTCTCACTGATTTGTCTCATTCTGCTTCCCTCCTCAATACCTCACCCATTTCCGGTCTCATAACACAGTCTGGTCAGTATCTGAGAGAGAGCCTTATTCATCTGGAACATCCCATGCCATTTACTTGTCATCTGAAGCATCCTTTCACTACCAAACATTTTCTAATTTCTTTTCAAATCACAGCTGAAACCATATTTTTTCTCCTTTACCTGTCCCTCTTGACTTTTCTTTCTTTTATTTGCATTTATTTCTGCAACAATATGATTTAATTCTATAAAGCACTTTTGGATATTGTTGCTTGAAAGGTGCTATCTATGTAAAATTAAACACTACATACTTCTCATTTTTGTAGAGGTGTTATAGCCACGTTGGACCAGGATATTAGAGAGACAAGGTACGTAAGGTAATACCTTTTATTGGATCAACTTCTGTTGGTTAAACAGACAAGCTTTCAATCTACACAGAGCTCTTCTTCAGGTCTGGGAAAAGTCCTCAGAGTGTTACAGCTACAAGATGGAACACATTGTTTAGCATGAGTTAACAGAAATTATAATAGACCATTCAAGTTGATGTGGCCTGTTAACACTTTTGCAGTCATGGGGGAGAAGGAGTTAGTGGATTATAGATTCTTGTAATAAACCATAAATTAATTGTATAATGCTTAGGCTGGATTTACGCTATAGGGTTAGATTGAGGTAACCTGTCTTGTGGTTGACCTAGCTGTGAATGCATCCTAATTTAAATTTGGCATCTTGCTGATGTAAGTGCCTCTCTACACCACTCTAGTAACACCACATCCCCAAGTGATATAAAATCAGGGGCAATGAAATGAAATCAACACAGTGTCAGTGTATACATTGCATTGCTTGCATCAACTCTTACGGCTTTCGGGAGTCACCCCACAATGCCTTGCACTGACAAATACGATTGATACAAGTGCTTGGAGTTAGGATGTGCACCTCTGACACACCAAGTCAAGTATACACACACACAAAGGATTTAATAACTGCAGTGGCTGTCTGCCCATGTAAGTTAGACATGGTCCTGGTCAAGCAAAGGTATGAATGTAAGCTCTCAGGCTGGTCTTTTTTTGAAGGTGTTTATATAGGTTTTCTTAGTGCGTGAGAACAGACTCCAGAACTGAGTAACTGTTTTATGGAAAGTTCTTACCTCTGGATGATGCAATGTTCCTGTCTTTTATACGTTTCACGCAGAAAACAGAAACACCATTATCATTCTGTAAGAGCCAAAAATAGGGGAAGGCATTTCCACAGCTAGTTGATATGAGGCAGCTTACATCACTCAAAAGCTATAGTGCAGACCAGGCCTAATAATTGTGTGTTGATAAAGATAATACATTTATGGCTTATTACAAGAATATGTAACCTCGAATCTCCCCCCAACCCATGTTTTTGTCCTATGACTTCAGAAATGTTAATGGTCCACTTCAACTTCAACGGTCCCTTAAAACAGGAGTGGGGAACTTTTATTCGGTCAGGGGCCATTGACCCAAAGAAAAATCATGTGGGGACCACACACCAGTGAGAAGCAAAAGGAAAAATAAACACTCATTGGCTGGGCCCCAGAGAAGCAAAATAAAAACAGACGAACTAACCCCCACCCAAACAAACAGAAACAAACAAACTTCGCTGGCCATGTCTCAGAGAGAGAGAGAGAGAGAGAGAAACCAAAAACCTCACTGGCCTGGGTCCTCAAGATACAAAAAATAAATAGAAGAAAACCCTTGCTGCTCTGGCTCTCAGGAAACAAACCAACCAACCAACCTCACAGGACTGGCCTGGTTCCTGAGAAGAAAAAAAGGCCCCGTGGCTCTTATTATATTTAAAAGGCAGAGGTGCAGTGGGGACGGTGAGTGCCCCCTTCATCAACTAATTGAATAGTCAATGGAAATTCCATTGACTACTCGATTAGCTGATTAATCAAAATTTAACATTCCTAGCACACACTGGATGCTCAGACTCCTTTGTTCTGGCCCATGCTGAGGCTCAGTACTTCCCCACGTGCTCTCCCCACAGCAGGGCAGAGCTTGTGCTAGTGCTCCAGCTCCACGGGTGGGCACCAAGGAATAGAGACTTGCAGTGGGGCTGGAAAGCTAGCGCCGGCTGGCCATGGTGTGGAGGGGAAAGGAAGCCTGGAGTCTCACCATGGGCTGGATCAAGGGAAGATGGGGCAGATCTGGCCCACCAGCTATAGCTTCTCCACTGCTGCCTTAAAATATCTGTTAACTTATATTTAATCTGTTCCACCTTGTATTTAGCTGTGGCATACGGAATACCTTCCCCAGACCTAAGAAGAGCTGTGTAGCTTGAAAGTTTGTCTCTTATCAACAGAAATTGGTGCAATAAAAGATATTCCCTCACCCACGTTGTGTCTCTACTATTCTGTATATACCCTTTATATGTCTATATTCACCTACAGACACAAGTCTGAGTATGTATGAATATATTGTCTGTTATAAATTTGAGAGAGTTTGTCTGTCTGTTCAAGAACTGCTCCTAAACAGCAAGAGCTATGACCACTAGTTTTGGTACAGCTTCCTCTTATCATAACTTAAAGCAAGTTAGGGGTTTGTTAAGGAAAATGGGATGTGCCTGGAATGAGATTGTGTCGCATAAAATCATACAGGAAAGAGACAAAATCATGGGGCTGGCGGGGAGCACCCTCTTCCAGGATTGCCTTAGCCCTGAGCCTCCCACCCCTAAGGCACACATCAGAGAGGGTAGGTGGGGGGGCTGAAGCCCACACCAGATTCATACTGGAACACTGCTGGCAGTGCTTCATCAGGGAGCAAGGGGAAAGAGAATTTTGCTGCATTCCTCATTCTGGCTGGGAAGTGCAGGAGGCAGATGAACCCTGGCCCCTTTGGGGAACATGCAGCCTTTCTCCGGCTGTGCCTGTTGGAGCTGCAGAGACCATGGAAAGGTGCTTCTTACCTGACCCCAAGCTGCTGCGGTGCAAGAGAGCTGGGTTAGTCCTCTCTCTCCTCAGGGCAGCCTGCACTCTGAACCCCTCATCCCAAGTCCCACCCCAGAGCAATGATTTAAATCAGGGGTGGGGAAAATTTTTTGGTTCAGGTGCCACTTACCCACAGAAAAATCAGCTGGAAGCTGCACACAAGTGAGAGGCCCCTGACAGAGAAGGAGAAAGACACTCCCCACTTTTCTTTTCTGCACCAGAGTTGTGGAGGGCCAGGCTAGTAGATGTTGTGTGTTCCAGTCCTGCAGGTGGGTGGCTGGGTTGGGGCTGGAGTGCCAGCGTGGGTTCCCCAATTCTGAGCCTTGAGGGCTGGATCCAGGCAAGCTGGGGGCCACATCCAGCCCCCAGGCTTGAGGTTTCCACCCCAATTAAACTGAAGCATGTGCACTTTCATTTTAGTTTCCAAAAAACAAAAATGAATGGAGCTAAGGACCCAAGCAATGCCGGGTAAATCTTCTAGTCTTACTATAGATCTTCTGTGCTCCATTTGTTCAAGAACGCCTCCTGAACAGTAAGAGCGAGGACCACCAGATTTGTTATGCAGCTTCCTCTTATCATAACTTAAAGCAAAGTCAGAGTTTGGTTGTGCCAGGACAATGGGATGTGCCTGGAATTTGATTGTTTCTCAGAAAATGGAAAGGGAGGGGCCTGGCAGGAGGGACATTTACACTGCAGAATGACCACATAGGGCAGCAAGGGGCCAGAGACGGGGACTGGGACAGCTATAACCATATTGGACCAGCAAGGGTGGTGAAAGGGACAGCTATCTACAATATATTTCAGAGAGTTTGTCTGCGTGTCTGTCTGTCCGTGAGCTGGGGAACATGACCCCTCCCCCAGCTGTATCCACTGCAAGATGCAGCAGCCAGGGAGGAGTGCTTCTCACCTGACCCTAAGCTGCTGCGGGGAGGGATGCCTGGGGTTGTCCCCTCTCTCTGGGGCAGCCAGCATACTGAACCCCTCATTCCCAGTCCCACCCCAGGACTATGATTTAAACACAACCCTCCTCCCCAAAAAACGTTATTTGAGTTAAGGACACAATCAACACTGAGTAGATCTTTTAATATGTTCTATGTAAATTGTTCACTATATCTTGCCCATATATTACCTTGCAATGGAAGTGCAGTTATTAAAGAACTGAGTTTCAACTATATATAAGACTAAATGTTTACCTTTGTTTGACAAAAGCAAATAAATTGTATTGTGATCTAATACTTTTCTTTGTATGTGAGAATTTCTGTTTTCATTTTCTATTTTTTGCTTGCAGAAAATGCACATAAGTAGAGCTAGAACCATGGAAATTATATTACTCCATCATATAAATGGGCTTAGACCTTGGTTCAGCAAGATATTTAAGGGCAAGCTTAACTGCAAGCCCATCCATGGTCCCACTGCAGTTAGTGCCTTATTCGGAAGTATTTCAGGAGCAGGAAAAAAAAGCAAAGCTGTTTTCTGCTTATAGCATGACCAGTATTAATTGTTATGAGAGAGAGAATGGCTCTAAAATCATTTATGTAAATTATAGTTATTTAATGTGTATACCAGTGGCTAGATATCCTGGGTGTGCCAAGAAGCAACAGGTGTAAGGATCCTTTTGATCTTTAGTGGAGGATGCTGCCAAAACACTATTGCAGTGTTTTAGCTTGGAGTGAACTGATGATGATTGAATTGTCAGCCATTGACAACAAGGACTTCCAGCTGTTCTGAACTGTTATCGTTAGACATACTTACATCCAGATTTTGTTTCCATTGTGTCTTTAAAACAGACTCAGAACCAACAGAAGTGCCACAGGAATCACATGAGAAGAAAATTCAATTCCTTGAGGATGAATTGTTTCGACTTTCACGGACGGTGTTTGATCTTCAATCCTCCTTAGCAGGTGTAAATGAGAACCTGAAACTTACTGTCCAAGAAGATGCCAGTAAGATGTTAGTCTCATGGCTGAACAACCTTCATGATCACCCAGGACCTGATAATGCCATGGGTGGTGAAACAGACAGCATTCATCTGCCTGGAATCCTTGGCAATAAAAACCACAGAGAACCTTTTACTGATTTTGCAATGGAAGATATAAAGTCTGAGCTAGCTGAAGTAAAAAATGCCTTGAAAATAAAAAATGACAAGCTGGAAGAACTGAATGGGAAAGTGAAAAGCTATGAAGGGCAATTAAAACAACTACAGGAAGCAGCGCGAGGACCTACAGTAACAATACCAAGTGGTGATTTATATCAAGAATATCTAGATTCTAAATTTGAGGCCTTAAGACAGGAAATGCTGGAAGGATTGGAGAAGAAAATGGCAGATCTGAAAAACTCATGTGAATACAAAATGATGGATATCCAGCAACAGTGTGATGACCATGAAACTAGCTGTTCAGAAATAATTCAACTTGTAGAAGAAAAGGAAAATGACCTGAGGAAAGAAATAAATGAGCTCCAAACTCAGATCCAGGCTTCTGCAAACCAGTCAAATTGCTGCAAACCTAGCAACAGTGACGACTTTGGTCAAAAAATAAAAAATTTGGATGAGAAAGTTGAGAGAGTTATGGAAGCAAACAGAATCTTAAACGCCAGAATAGATAATGAAATCATTCATATTTCCACTCCAAGTCTAGAAGAGCAATTTGGCCCAAGATGGGAGGAGCTAGAAGCTAGGATCAATGTTACAGAGAGGAATGCTGAAGAACATTGTTTTTATATTGAGGAAACTCTCCGACGTGCGATAGCTGCTGAGGTGGATGAAGTCAGAGACTTATTTGATCAAAAATTGCAGGCACTGGAAGACAGGTTGGGTGGTACTATTTTAGAAATTGCCAATGCCACAGCCTCAGATGGAATATCAAATAAATCAGAATCAGTTTTGCGCAGTGACTTGGTATCTGGAAATGAGCAACTTGCATCTGAGGTGTATCTCCTGAGGAACAAACTACAAGCTGTTGAACACCTTTGCTGGCAGAAATGCCAATCTGCCCCTCAACATATGGAAAACCTTCAGAAAAGCATAGAAAATTGTAGTAACAAATATGAATACTTGCTGTTGAAAGTAGAAGACCACTCTGCTCTTTTGAAGTCTTTAAATGGTTCCCTTAATGAGAAATTTAACTTTAGTAAGAACCACCAGCAGATCATCCATAAGGATTTGCGTAGATTTCGGTATGGTCTAAACATCATTGATAAAGATGTGAAAAATCTTCAGGCTGGCTTGAACAGCTGCAAGGAACAACTTCTGGGTGTCAACTCTACATGTGAAAAGACCCAGCTAGATGTATTCAGAAAAATAGATGAAATACAGAGAACAGTTGTGAATCAAACTTATCACCAAAATGGTAATTGCTGTAATGAGGTAAAGGAGAGGATGGAACAGCTAAAAGAACAAATCTTTAATGACCTCAGGAAATGTAAAGGAAACACTGATGGTATCCAAGGGGGAATCTCAGATGTGGATAGCAGACTATCCCAAGTAGAAAAAGTCTGCAGCAAAATGGACTCCATCTCAGGTAGCCTACAGAAAATAAAAGAAGGTCTAAACAAGCATGTCACTAGCTTATGGGACTGCATCAATCAGATGAATGGAACCATGACATCTTATTCCAAAAACATTTCTGGCCTCAAAAATTCTGTCCAACAGTTCCATAAGCAGGTCACCAAAATCACCACTGACCTTCAGGAGCTGATGAAAACTCAGTCTAGAACAGGTAAGTTAACCTTCCTTTTTTTCTCCACTTGCTTTCTCACCTGTAAAGTTTAAAGAGTGGAGCTGAAATTAATAAGTCCCCTAATTCAATTCCCCTTATCAAGGGGGAGCAAAATTATGAGACTTTCAATATTTGTTTTGGTTTACAAAGACAGTAATTTTGGATTTTGTTTTCCAAAACTACAGAGAAAGTACTTTAATTTACTTTGCAAATGTTTTCAAAACATACAACTAGTGTGTTAGGAATTTTACCTTTCTTACTTTTAGATTAAAACAAGATAGCAGCAATAAAGCAAATGTTTGGTATTTTTTTTCCTCTGTCGTGAATTTCAAATAAGTGTTTTAGGTACTGAACATCAGTGAAATTCTTTTTTTTTAAAATATATAAGTGATGTGAAAGGCAAATTAGGAAAAATCAAATCCAGATGAATTTTGACGAAATAATTATGGCACAGATCTCTTATTTGGCTACTCCTCAACCTAAGGTTTCTTTGTATACCAGTGCAATTCTCTGGTGGTATAATGTAGCACTGGTTCATTGATTTATATAGAGCCATGCTCTTTTATACGAGATGAAGCTCTGGATTAAGACTCTGATGATGTATAGTTTCACAAAGAAGTTGAGTTTACTGAAGGATATTGAGTTCGTGTCTTTGTTGCTCTGACTAAAAACAGAGGATGTTGTATTGCGAAATTTGTACTCTTCAGTTTATTGCAAAACACATTGCATTATTTTGTCTTTATGCTTTATATGTGTATGTGATAAATTTGACATTAAAATAATTGGATTATGTTCTAACTTTAAATCATGGAAAGCACTATATCATGAATTTTGACTTGAAATAATTATGGCACAGATCTCTTATTTGGCTACTCCTCAACCTAAGGTTTC
Organism: Pelodiscus sinensis; assembly: GCF_052426305.1. Lineage (NCBI taxonomy): Eukaryota > Metazoa > Chordata > Testudines > Trionychidae > Pelodiscus > Pelodiscus sinensis. Next base: position 83,164,079 of record NC_143053.1, read on the forward strand.
TTTGTATACCAGTGCAATTCTCTGGTGGTTTAATTTAGCACTGGTCCATTGACTTACATAGAGCCATGATATATATTTTCCATGACCTATATTCCAATATAAAATGTAATTGTTGAACTCCTCTGTGGGTTAGTAACACAATCCTTGACTCTGAAGTTACTGTCATGTAAGTCGGTGACAGATAATGTGGCATGAGTGAGTTATTAATCATCAAGGATGAGCATGTTCTTCATCTCCCTGGGCGGAAGTGGTAAAAGTCTGGAATTGGTGCACAGATCAGTATATTCAAACCATTGCTGGCATTCTCATCAGTCTACCACATCTTCCTTCTATTATCAGGGAACCTTCTTTCCTGAGACACCCATCCCAATGAGAGACATGCCCCATGCTTCGATCTCTCGAGGTCCCTTTTGGTTCCAGTATTCTATGATTCTATGCTTCTGCTATGGATGCCTTTGGTGCTGCTTCCACTCCTGCCATGCACATCACCTCATAGATCACATGGGACCCCATAGTGGCTCATTGCCAGCAGTTCTCTAGGGCCCTTAGTGTATTTCATAAAGAGAAGAGTAGACAATTTCCACCAGCTTCCTCTCCCCTCAGGGTGCCTGATTCACAAGAGCTCTTTTGAGGAGCAGGAGGTGGACAAGGAAATCCCCCCCCAATGGCTAACTTCTCTTTCCCCTCTCCAGATGATGTGTCCATGCTTCTTCCACTATCACTGGTTGATGATTTTAAACAATTCCAGGGCCTTATTAAAAGGGAAGAGGATTCCTTGCAGATTCCAATTGAGCAGGTTAAGAAGTCACTGTATATAAGCTGCTAGATGTTCTGCACACATCAGCATTTGCCCATACCATGCTACTGATTAATGAAGCCATGCTAGAACATGCAAAAATAATTTGACACACCCTGGCCACAATACCATCTACCTATAAGAGGACAGACAAAAAATAACATTCTCTGCAAGGATTCAGAATTTTTGTATTTGCATCCACAGCCCAACTCTCTTGTAGGTAATGGTGTAAATGAATATTGAAGACAGCACCATGCTAAATCAATACCTTATATTAGAGACCTAAAGTAACCCAACTTATATGGCCATAAGTCTCAGCTCTACAATTTAGGATTGCCAACTACAAGCTCTCATGGTGAAATAGACCCATGCTAACTATTCATTGCTGAATGTCTTTATTGAACATCTTCAGTGGATTAGAGGAAACCAATTTTAGGCAATCCTTGCTGAAGGTCAGCATCTGGCAAGAACATCTCTGCAGACTTCTCTGAAAGCCACTGATACAGCCTCTCAGTCTGTCTCTCCACTCAATAGCAGTAGTCACGAGGAGGCCCTCCTGGCTTCAGCTGTCACGGTTTCTGAGGAAAGTCCAAAATACAGTTGAGGATCCACTTCTGCTTGTGAGGTGAACTGGGTCATCATTCCCAGGGGGGATACCTTTCACTGTTTTTTGGAGTTCAAGTCTGCTGTGTGCATTCCCCCAACTCCATTGATATTCAAAAGCTGTTCCAGATAAGAAAAACAAAGCCAGAGTAACTCTAGTGGTTCTGATGTGGCCTAGACAAAGATTTTTCCCTTACTTCATCCAGATATCTGTTTGTCAATCAATTACCTTCCAGGCCTTCCCGTCTTCTCTGACAGGATACCGACCAAAACCTTCACACCAACCTCGAGCTTCTTCAGTTCAAGGCTTGGTGATACAGGGTTCACAGGGTTAAAAGCAACTTTGTCTGAGGATGTAAAGAGAGAGTGATGTTACATAATATGGCATAGTTCACTTGTGGTATCTACATACAAAAGTGGATGAGATTCAGTCACTGGTATACTCTAAGACATCTTTCACTATATCCTCTCCATTGTCAGCTATACTGGATTACATTTTAGAGCTAAAAATGGCAGGATTGTCTCTAAGCTTCATTAGACTGCACTTGGTAGCTAATATGGCCTTTCATCATATGGTATAGAGGGATTTTCTGTCTTCACTCATCCTACAGCAAGGAGGTTTCTGACAGGACTGGAGAACTTCTTCCCACAAATTAGATGTCCTACACCAGCATGGGATCTTAAGTTGGTGCTCGAGTGCCTTACAAGGCCTCCCTTTGAACCTATGGCTTCCTGTTCCCTTTTATACTTGTCTATGAAAACAGTCTTTCTAGCAGCCACTCCTTCAGACTCGGATGGCTTGTACTCCTAATTCCTAACTCAGTGTCTGATTTGACCCAGTGTCCGTAGAAATACAAGACAATGATGAATGTCAAAGGAGAAGGATACATATGCAATCTAAAGTAGACTATATGTGTCCTGAAATAAGCTCCCTTCTGTTCTTCAGTCTAACTGTGATCATCTGATTTGATGCCATCTGAGAAAGGAATGAATACTGACACATTGTGGTCAAAGCAGCATTATCTTCTGGTGTCGCAATATGCCGCCATGGGTTAGGAACTTAACTAAGTCTTTCTCTTTTCATAGTATCAGTAATAGAGGTGTGGCTGGAATAGTAGGTTCAAGGTTGTTTATTGTGTTCAACACCCTTTTACCCCCAAAACCTTTTTTCATTCTGTTGTATACAGAAAAAGTGCCATTCCCTAACCACTATTAATCTCTCTTGCTTTTTCTTGTCATTGAACACGTTGCATTTCCCAAAGCCTTTAACTAAAGTATGCATCTCTGTTAATATGCCTGAGAGGACCAGGAGCCTGGCTATTGACTAATGGATAGAATTTAATTAAAGAATAAGGATAAAAATATTGGTACTGGCTAGGAGAGTAGGCCTATTCCTCCAGGGTATTTCACTTACTGTGAGTTCCATGGAAGTTTTATTGCAGTGGTGTTAGATGGATTGTGCTAGTGGATTTTATATTGGATGTGAACTGGGATCTTCAAAGTCAGTGATTTCTGAGTTGTCCGATTATATAAAACACACAGTGCTTGTACTTGGGGCCAAATCCTTGTGCCTAGCTCAAAAAGCTGTGCTGAGCATGAGACAGATGGGAGAGGGGAGGGAGGTATCTCCCTTCCTGAGCCCTGAAGCAGCTGAAGAACAACTCTATAGTGGCCATTTCAATCCTGTGACTAGATTCTCTGATCCAGCCCAACCTGTTTCTCTTCCACTTCACTTCTGCTGCATGTAGATGCACACCCTGAGTTTTAGCCACCTAATCTTGACTTTAGCCCCTTCCTGTGCATGTTGAAACTGCATAATTTGTGAAGAAGGAATTGAGATTCTTTTTCTGTGCTGAGGACATATTCCTGTCTCCAAAGTATAAAGCAGACCTCTTAACAGCTTCATGGATTATGTTTGTTTAAATCTACTACTTAAAACACACACACACATTTCCATAGTATAATTTAGTTTGAGTGCTTTATATGATCTCCATAAAATATACCAAGCGTGACCTTTAAGAATAAACACATAAGCATTTAAAACTGTAGCTTCTAACTTCAAATATCTGTGGCCTCAAAGAGGTTCACAAAGGAAATATTTATGCCCCAGAATGATTCAGAATACAATACTGTCCAGCACAGCAGTCTGAGTAAGTCTTGACGTTTGCAGCTCCAAAAAGCTTTTGGCAACAGAAAGGACTTTCTTGGAAGTGGTTAGGGAACCTTATACCACTACGCAGTTATATTTTGTACTTTTTACCCATTGAGGATTAATATTGTTCTCGGGATAGAATGTGTCTTTATCTGTGTGCATCATTGTACTAAGATTAACTTTTTGATGAGTCTCATTGCCGTATCTTCAGTGGTACTTTTACTAGTTTCAGATGGTGATTTTCATTTCTGGTTTATAGATTAGTATTAAATTTCATTTTAATTTGGTAAATTAGAATACTAACAAGTTTCTATTTCTACAGGTGTTTGAATGTGTAACACAAGGATATCTGATAAGAATTCTAAAACATTACCTTGTCAAATACAAGCACTAATTAGACAACTAAACCAAGCAAAGGCAAATTAGTCTGAAACCAGCACTATTGCTACTTTGGCTTGAAATTTTATATTGAGACACTTTGTAGCCAAGAACATTTAAAATGACTCATTCCAAACTAATGTTGCTGAGTAATAAGTTATTGAGTGTGCTGTATATAAACCATGTGTTAATCTTTTTCAACTCCATGAGATCTTCCAATTAAGTATGTCTGTTAGGACTGAGCAAGCTTTGGCTCATTTTAAATAGACAGACTAGATAAATGAGTAACTAGGTCCTCTGTAACCCTCTGTGTCAGTGGTTCCCAACCTCCAGTCTGCGGACCTCTGGGCTACTGGGCTAGGGCACCTTGCCAGGCCGCGCCCATGCCTTGAGGATTGGCTCAGCGGGACTCTGGAGCAAGACCCAGTCTGCCCAGAAACCCCCCTCCTCCTCTCCCTGGGATTGTCTCTTCTCCACGCACCGAGCGCTGTGTTGGCTTCTCTGCATGATGCTGCCTTGATGAAGGGGACACTACTCAAGCCCAGGGGGGAGACAGTCCACAGGGGCAGGGGCTGCAGTGTGGCCGGTTGCTTGCTAGGACCCAGCAGCAGTGGGCAGAGGCTCTGGGAGCCAGGGCTGGGCTCGGCCCCCACAGCAGGGAGCAACTCACAGCTGTTGCTCATGGGGACTCTGGAGGGGGGGGGGCTGCTGCTGGGCCCCCGGAGTCCCAGCTGCAGCCAGGAGGGGGAATCCCCAGAAGCCTCTCCCAGGGCAGCATCCCCAGCCTAGCCAACCCCTGCCCGTTTCAGTCAAGGGCGCCATTTATGGGAGCTGGGGGGGCAGTAGCCAGTAGCTGGGGGGACAGTACTTGGGATCTGCTCAAAGCTGCATGCCCTGACTTCAGAGGCCATTTTTAAATGCTAGATCAGGAGTGGGCAATCATTCTTGGTGGGGGACCACTCCAAGATTTTGGAAAGTGGTCAAGGGCCGCACTTTTCTGTGGAGGAGATGGAGGGTCTAAGGTGGAGGCTGGGTGCAGAAGGGTGCATGGGGTAAAGGGACTGAGGTGCAGGAGATGCTGTGAGGTCTGAGAGGAAGTTTGGGCAAATGAGGGCATTGTAACCTGGATCAGGTTAGAGGGGTGTAGGGTCTGGGAAGGTGTTTGGATGCAGGAGAGGATTATAGCGTGGGGGAGGGGTGCAGGGTCTGGGCGGGAGTTGTGACCAAGGGCAGAGAGTGCAGGAGGGCTTGGATGGTGACCTGGGGGAGGGAGTTGGGATACAAGAGTGGCTGGGGTGCCAGAGGCAGGCTCTGGCTGGGAGGTACTTACCTAAGCCTGTAGCACCTCCAAGGAAGGCTGGGCTGTTTGCCAGAAGCTGGGAATGGGCCATGGGAGATGGATCATGATGATTGCTACTTCTGTTTATTCCTTCTGTAGCACCTGGCAATGGCCACAGTTGGAAGTCTAGATATTGGGTTAGAAGGACCTTTGGTCTGACCCAGTGTGGCCATTCTGATGTTCTTATATAAAGCTGAAATGTATCTGCCCCCTTGCTGAAATCCACCAGACCCCATTCCCCTTCCAGAGCTGAGAGCGAGCCCAGGAGTCCTCATGGGTGCGTCTCTCTCTCCACAGAGTTAGTACCAAAGTAAGAATATACATTACATTTTTAAAGCTAACCACGTGTTTTTTTCTCAGTGAAGTACCACCATGGTGTTTTAAAAACAAGGAGAAAAAAGCAAATGACATTTTAAGCCTTGGATTTTGGGAGGGAGGGGAGGGTTCCTTAGCTTCATTGAGACAGGCATTGGAGATCATCAAGCTGACAATGAGCAGGCTAGTGACAGTAAAGAGAACAGAGGAAACATTGCTGGTGAAAAGTGTGCCCTGAGGAGACTATTTAAAATATAATAATGATCTAAACTGGAGTGGGCAATAATTTTTGACAGGGGGCCACACCAAGATTTTGGAAAATGGTCTAGGGCTGCACTCTTCCATGATATTAAGGGAAGAGATGCAGGGTCTGGGATAGAGTTTGGGTGCAGAAGGGAGCTTGGGATAAGGGATTGGGGTGCAGGAGAGAGACTGGAGTCTGGGAGAGAGTTTGAGTGAAGGAGGTGGTTGTGACCTAGGGCAGGGAACTAGAGCGCAGGGGTTTGGGATGTGACCTAAGGTAGAAGAGGATTGTGATCTGGACAGGAGATTGGGGTGCCAGATCTGGGAGGGATTATGGGTGCAAGGGGGGGACAAAAGGTTTGGGTATGTTGAGCAGTGGGGCAGAGGATTGGGGCAGGAAGGGGCTGGGATGCCAGAGGCAGGCTGTGTCCAGGAGACTTACCAGCTTGCATGACTGGCCATGAGCTTCAGTGAATAACTGAGCCGAGGAGAAGGGAGCGTGGTTCTTCTTGGCTGCCTGTTATTCCAACAAGCAGCTCCCATTGGCTGGTTTCTGGCCAGAAACCAGCCAGTGGGATTGTGTCTGAGGTGGGGTGCTTCCTGAAACTTGCCCCTCTCCCCTCCAGTTTTGAAACAGAAAGGAAGCCCAGCAGCTGCATTTCTGCACGGCATGCAGGGCTGTGGGGCAAGCAGGGGAGCCTGTGTGGGGGTCCCCGCTGTCTCTGTGGGTGTCTTGGTGGGCCAGATCTGGCCCGTGGACCATATTTTGCCCAGGCCTAATCTACACTCTGCTGCTTGCCTTTCTAGCTGATTTGTAGATAATGGGGAATACTTCTCTTTCATGTGCTATTCAACACAATACTAGTTGATTTGGTCAAAATCATCCCTAATTTTGCACTATAACTTGAGTGGGGTTATACCAGGGAATTTTGCCTCCGCTCTTTAGATTAGTAACACATGTTCAGTCTAAAAATATGCTGGCTTCTTTGTTATCTTTAATGATTTTAAAGCACAATGCCATGATATGATGTAATTCAGTACAGGAGGTCAAAAAGGCATGTGAAAACTGCCTGAATTGTAAAAGTGATGCCTCTCAACTAACATTCACATTGGTGGGCATATGAGTTTTTTCCAAAATAGGGTGGTATATGCGGATATTTTCAAATATATGACTATCCAAACTAAACAATTTTAGTTTGTTAACGTGTTTGTAAAACTGACTTAATGTTGGTGGTTATTTGCTATTTTTTTAATTTTCATTTGAATAGTGAAGTAAGTGTAATTCCATGGTTTAGACCAGTGGTCCCCAACTATTAGAGGTTGCCGGGCGCCAGGGGGCGTGGCCGTTCGCCCGCCGGATGCCAGGGGGCGGGGACACTTGCGTGCCCGGGGACGGCCCCCCCATAGCCGCGTGCCCGGGAACGGCCCCCCCATAGCCGCGCGCCCGGGGACGGTGCCCCCTCCAAGCACCGCGTGCCCGGGGCCGGCGCTCTCCCCCCGCCAAGCACCGCGCGCCCGAAGCCGGCGCCCCCTGCAAACACCACGCGCCCGGGGCCGGCGCTCTCCCCCCGCCAAGCGCCGGCGTCCCCTGCCGGCGCACCGTGTTGGGGACCACGGCATTAGAGGTGGCCGTTCGCCCACCGGGCACCAGGGGGCAGCCCCCCCATAGCCACGTGCCCGGGGCCGGCGCTCCCCCCCCAAGTGCCGCATGCCCAGAGCGCGGGTGGCCAATCCACGACACTCCCGGGGCCGGCGCTCACCGTACGCCATGTGCCCAGGGCCGGCTCCGGCACTGCGCATGCGCCACGTGCCCGGCGCCAGGCCAGCCCTGAGCACTTGGCGGGCGCACACAAATGCACCTGTGGGCACCGTGTTGGGGACCACGGGTTTAGACCATTATGGAAAATGGGAAGAGTTTGTGGCTAGTGTGATCAAATCCTCATCGCACATTGAAATATACTGTCTATAGTCCTGAATCTCTGATAAATACACTGGAACATACTGTCAGTCCCCGTAATACACGAGGTTCGAAGGGATGCCGGAAAGGACGAGACCACAACTGGGAGTTTCAAAAAGCACAAACTGATTTTATTTTGATGGCGCCAGACAATCATCAGAACAAAAATTAAACAGATTGCCAGACAACACAAAACAATTCCCTGAGGCTTTTCTAAATCACAATAATTTCCAATAACTGCCCAGGGGTTAGGAACAGTTGAATTAACACTGGTATTGTCCATAGGGCTGATTATTTACACAACTTTATACAAGGAAACAGTAAAAAACCTAAACCACAACTATTTATAAACTAACTTAGTAACTTTTTAGCCACTGTCACTTGGCAAGCAATAAGGACAACTAAAAAATCAATTAGGATAGGGATGGGGGGGGGGGGGGTGTTATACCAGTTCTGGAGACAGCAGGAACACAAGTACCGGTCACACACTCATAAACTGTCTCCACTCGGGTCGACCAACTCGGAGTACGCTCAGTAAGACTCAAGAGCGGGGGGTGCAAGGCGTCTGGGTGATCAGGCCAGGCGTTCACTCAATGCGAATCCCCAGTGAGAGAGGGGCTGCCTGCCTGTTTTATTGCCTGTGAACTTATCACCCCATAGGTTGGTTTTTGCTGCAGTGGGTGGAGTAGCAGGCCTGAGCACCAGTCAGCCCATTGGCTGATCTTTCACTGCAATGGGTGGAGCGAGCAGGGGAAGATTATTAATTTACATGCCCTTATTTGGAAAACACTCCACCTCACAGACAGAGCCCCCTATACCAGCCTCAGAGGTATTACAGGCTATGGCTCCCTGCGACGGGCAGCCATTTCTGATGTTCTGTCTCGGACATGCCCCCGTGGCTGTCCGGAGCAAGCGGTAAGGGGGTTGCCTAAGGTGAGAGCGCACATAAGGGTAATCAGCAAGAAGCCAATTGGGTAAATTGAGGTTCTGGTGAGCTGCTGTCTTCAGAAAGGGGAGAAAGGAAAAGTAAGCAACAGTAACAGGGAAAGCGGAAACAACTCTGTGGATAAGAGCTTTTGCAACAGCAATGCTCACTAAAAAGGCTAGTAACACAAGAGCACATACAATCAACCACTGCTTAATGGTGGATGCCCAAGTACTCAGTCCCCAAGAGGAAAGTTTTGTTTGCCACCAGTCCCATTCTTCCCGCTGTTCGCGAATCCGAACTGCAAGTGAGGTCAGCTGTTGGGTGATGGCTGAAACGTTGTTCCACCCGGGCTTGAAACGCAAATGGTATTGGTCCTTAAACCTGGGGTCAAGGTCCTCGAGTGCCATACAAAAGTCCTTCTGCAATATAACCTGTATCATTAGACGATTCTTTTCGGCATAATGAGCTAGTACAGTGAGAGCCAAATCGACTTGTCGAAACCCTTCAGCGGTCAAATTAGTGAGGGCTTCGAGATTGCGGGACATTTGGTAACATATCCCCAAACTAAAGATTCAGTGGCAGACTTAAATTTTTTCCAGCTTGATGGTTCTCGTCGGCTCCGGAAGTCAAACAGCCGGTGGGGGGCTCGAATGGGTTGGTACCTGAAAAACAAAAAGGGGACAATTGTCTCATTTTCGGTAGTCAGGTTTTGATAGGGTCGAGGGTCATTTAAATCGGGCCGAGTGACCGCTAGGCACTCGGCCTCTCCCCGTTTTTTGGCTGCGGGGGAATAGGGCGATCTTCCCACCCCAATTTCACAGCCAAGTCTTTCTGTTGATCACTATTCATTTTCCTAATAGCTTCCTTGGCGAGTCCCTTACCCAATAAAAATCCAAAAATCTTACGCTCGATGAACGAATGCTTGGGGTATTTGGGTTTGGGCACCATTTTGGACCCTTTCACCAGAGTAGAGGGGGTTGCAAGTAGGGCGGCCTTTAGTGTTGCCCACTTCACCCTCTCTACAGCGTCGTATAGTCGGCCAATAGGTTGTCCTGTGTATCCCCTTAGCCACAGAAGAGCCCCTGTGTCTAGATTAGGACTGTTGTCCACGGCTAGGGTAACAGCCGCATCTTCTATGGGAATCTGAGTGGGATCATCAACAAAACGAAATGGGTTTTGTGCTACCGTCTGAACGTTAGTTAAGTTGAGGGGGTGTGCAGTGGGATCCCAGAGCAGAATAGAACTCCCAGCGATTGCGTACATAAGGGTAGTGGAGTTATTCACACAATCAGGTGGCATCTGTACTGCGCGAAATCCCCCTTGTATTTGGAGGTGCGCGGCAGCTGCGGCCGTTACAGGCCAATGATTATTCACTGCCAATACTCCCCCCATAAGGCCCCGCGACCAACTCCCGGTACGGGTTAACGTTAAGGCTTCCTCCCGGTCAACCCAGTCACTCCCCTGTTCCAAGGCTAATCTCCCTACCCAGATTATAGGAGGCTCATCCGGATGTCGGGCAGTATCCGTGATGAACTCCTTCATTTCCGCCTTGGTTCGGGGGTGGGTCTCAGTTACCTGAGAGGTATTCCCCTGACCATCCATTTTTAATCGGGTTACAGTCACAGGGAGGGCCTCCGGTACAATCAGGTCGGGAGCTGTGGGTATGGTTGAACTCAGGGTAGTCAAGCCAGGGTAAATGTTTGGTGGGTCATGAGAGCCTTGGTATGGGGGAGGAAGTTGTGTCTCTAAAGGAGGCGTCTTTGGCGTCTGAGGGGAAGACTCTGGTTCTCCCTACGACTGCGAGTGCGCCACCCCACGGGAGCAATTTGTAACGGCCCCATGGTAGACGGTAACTTTATCAAGGGCTGCTGCTAGGGTATTGCAGATGGCAGCCAGAACATCCTCTGATTTATAAGAATCGGGGCATAGTTTTTTAACCTTTTTTATCCCATCTAACCTTTGGACCAATCCTATTAACAGGTGGTGTGTAGGTGATCCATGTGGGGCTCTTGGCTCGGGGGCCAAGATGGAGGGGGCTACCCCACAGAGTTTAATTACCCTGTTCACCTCTTTCCAGAGGCTAAGAGGGTTTGAATTAGGGGCCGTTTCACCCACTTGAGTGAGACGTAGTTGAAGGCTATTATCGGCCGGGGTGGCCCTGAAGGTGGGATGGCAAGTTAGCAAGCAGCCCACATCGCTCAACCCCAAAGGAATGGTGTAGGTCCTACAATCATGGCCGTGTCCTATGACACAGACCCAGTCAAAAGTGTTAGGGGCCCCTTCGCGCTGTCGAGTACAGAGGAGGTGGTATTGCAAATGATTAAACTGATCCTCCTCAGAACCTGGGGTCTCAGTTTTAGCCCAGGGGCAACTCTCAGAGTTGTCATGGTCTCCGGGGTTCCGGCATCCTGTTCGTGACGCCATGTCAGTCCCCGTAATACACGAGGTTCGAAGGGATGCCGGAAAGGACGAGACCACAACTGGGAGTTTCAAAAAGCACAAACTGATTTTATTTTGATGGCGCCAGACAATCATCAGAACAAAAATTAAACAGATTGCCAGACAACACAAAACAATTCCCTGAGGCTTTTCTAAATCACAATAATTTCCAATAACTGCCCAGGGGTTAGGAACAGTTGAATTAACACTGGTATTGTCCATAGGGCTGATTATTTACACAACTTTATACAAGGAAACAGTAAAAAACCTAAACCACAACTATTTATAAACTAACTTAGTAACTTTTTAGCCACTGTCACTTGGCAAGCAATAAGGACAACTAAAAAATCAATTAGGATAGGGATGATGGTGGGGGGGGGGTGTTATACCAGTTCTGGAGACAGCAGGAACACAAGTACCGGTCACACACTCATAAACTGTCTCCACTCGGGTCGACCAACTCGGAGTACGCTCAGTAAGACTCAAGAGCGGGGGGTGCAAGGCGTCTGGGTGATCAGGCCAGGCGTTCACTCAATGCGAATCCCCAGTGAGAGAGGGGCTGCCTGCCTGTTTTATTGCCTGTGAACTTATCACCCCATAGGTTGGTTTTTGCTGCAGTGGGTGGAGTAGCAGGCCTGAGCACCAGTCAGCCCATTGGCTGATCTTTCACTGCAATGGGTGGAGCGAGCAGGGGAAGATTATTAATTTACATGCCCTTATTTGGAAAACACTCCACCTCACAGACAGAGCCCCCTATACCAGCCTCAGAGGTATTACAGGCTATGGCTCCCTGCGACGGGCAGCCATTTCTGATGTTCTGTCTCGGACACATACAAGTGTTGTTTTAAGACTGTTTTGGTAAGAAGTTTGCACTGCAAATGTGACATGAATTGTAATGAGAAATCCTGCATCTTTACTCTTATCTTAGGTGGTTTATGCCTTGTTCTCCATCTCAATTACCTATGGTCTTCCACTATTTTGAAAGGCTAATCTAAAAAAACTCAATGCTCTCATAGCATGTGCCTCACATGATAGCTCCCAATGAAAAACTCCTGGCCCTTCTAGGTGGAGTTTTTAGAATGAGACTAAGTTCTAAAACTGCAACGAGAGGAGAAAGATAAAGAACTAGACACCACAAGGTTTTGCTGAAAGTTACCTAAGTAATTCAGTCCACAAGAGACAGGATTAAAGAATGGAATATACACTTTGTACTGATTCATGTTAAAATATTTTGTTTTTATCATGAAACTTTAAAGACTTTTGTAACAGCAAAGTGAACTGTAAGTGTTTAATTTATTCCTAACCAAATGACACCTGGGCTTGATTTTTAACCTACTGAGGCAGTTCACCAAAGTCTGAATTTGTGGTAGAGATTACTCCCCTCCCTCCCTCAAAGTAAAAGGCCTTGTGAGTCATTCAGACAGCTGGAGTCTACATTTGCAACCTCCAATTTAGTTAGACAAAATTTTTACATTTCACCCACACATTATCCATTGTAATTACCAGTGTAGCCAGCCAATGTAGCCACAGTGTTGCAATGGGGCAGCCAGGCAGAGCCAGGAGCCTCGGCAGGACCTGGGGCTGCTTGACACGCTGCAGTAGGGCTGGGTGGCATGCCCCAGCTGGACTGTGCGGTGTGGCAGGCAAGGGAGGATGGGGGGCAGAGGATCCTGCAAGCGGGGGGTGGGGGGAAGCTAGAGAGGGGAGGGGCAGAAATAATATCCCCTTGTGCAGCAAAATCCCTCATCCAGGACCGGTTAGGTCCCAAGGGTGCCAGAGCAGGGAGGTCCAACCCATATAGACATATCACCCACTCTAAGCGACCATGGAGCATGAATCTCAATTACTTTCAGTGAGTCTTAGGCTCATAAAAAATTTAGGACCTTTTGAAAATGTTACCCAATATGCAGTGTTAATGATTATTCTTAACTTGAGTGTCCTTGCTTTTGAGACATTAGAGATATTTTTGTATAACAATGTTAGCGAAGGATATAGAAGCTCACCATACATTGACATGCAGTGTAGTTAATGGGCCTGATTCTTATCTCAATGACACCAGTGTTAGTCATGAGTAATTTTACTGACGTCCAAGGATTTTAACAAGTAAAACTTGCATAAATAATAACAGTTAACTTGTGGTTAATTTTAAATAGAGATGGACCATCTTGAAATAAACAAGACAGGTTTTTATTGAAAGCAGGGACTGGAAGTTAGAGCCTTTTGTTCAAAGAAACTTTCTAGCACCCTTCCTATCTTTTAAATCTGTATAAAAATTAATCTTTTGTGCAAAGAATGCACATTCACTTTCAGGAAGACATTACATTTCTAAGATTCAGTTGGGACTAAATTCTTTATGAATATGTTGTAAGCCCTATCAAAAGGGATTTGAACAGCTACACAATTATAAGCTATCTGGCACTGATATCACATAGTACATTGGCTATCTACTAGAAAAGTAATTTAACAATGATCCTTCCAAACAGTGAAGATTTTTTTCAGTAAATTGTAACCATGGATCTGCCTTCAGTGTCATGATTCTTTTTAAAACAGAAGAATCTTGAGTTTTATACTATTCCATCTTCAGAAAGGAAAGAAACTAAAGCTCACAGTTTATTTTAAAATGTTTGTTTTATCTAAGTATAAATTTAATGGGTTTTATGAATTTACTCAGATGGATGATATTTGACTTTTTTCTGTTTACAATACTTAGCTGAAAAACAACCAAGAATACCACTGCGGATACCACAAGAAAATAACTCCCACCAGCTGACGCAGCCGAGAACCCCCCTTCAGCCGAAACAGCCGAGAACTCCCCTCCAGCCACCGCCACCAGAAACATCTGTACATTCATCAGAGCCGAGAACACCACTACAGCCACCACAGTCAGGAATACCACTGCATCCACCACAGCCAAGAATAGTAATACAACCACCACAGCCAAGAATAGTAATACAACCACCACGACAAAGCATTCCTCTTCAGCCACCACAACCCAGAACTCCCCTACAACCATCATTACCCGGTTCAGACACTGGATCAACTGGGATCATTATGGAGACAGGACAGGCTGGTCCTCCTGGCAAAGCTGTAATGTCAGGAAGTGGACGACCGAAAGGCATAGATGGTCAGTATAGCATGCCCATAGCAGAAGGATATGCGGGAGCACCAGGTGAGAAAACAGACTTGTTATCCACGTGCTTGCTCTATAATATTCAATCCCAAAGCCAGTGTTACTGGACATATATTAAAGTATAGAACAACACATAGCTCTACTAAGGTTATAGACTAGCAGGGTCTTTCATCAATAAATAAGACAAGCGGTGCTATCACCATCCATGAGCGAGCCTGTTATTCTCCACATAAGATAACATTTAAGCTGCCGTAGCTTGCCGAGGGCATATTGGGGCTGGCTATGAGATGAAAAGGTGGCAGAACTGGAGTGTGATACACTTTTCCAGTCCTCTGTAGGGTATGAAATGAAGCATAACTGGCATATATTTGAGCTATTCTATTAGATGAGTCTTTGGCTGATTTAATTTGCATGCTGTCTGTTTTGCCCCTTGCTGGCATTCACCAGGAGAGACATAAAGAAGGCCTCAAGTTAACTTTGCCTCCTTGGCCAAAGTTGCACCAAGTATAATCCTATACAGGTGCTGTGTAGTCCTCAGCTGCGAAACTAAGCATCACTAAGGTAGCTTAAAATAACCTGTTTTGCCAAAGTACATACAACAGAATGGATGCATTGTAATGGGGAATGTGATCCTGTTTGCTATGGCTACTACTGAATAACAGTTTTAGTGATACAAGTTTCTGCCATCTGATACAGTGCACTTGTAGAAATGAGTTGCTATTTGGTAAACTTTTGTGATATTTACACTGTTAGTCACTGTGTAACATAACTTCCTTTGTTTTGTAGGATATCCAAAATCTTCTCCACCTTCTACAGACTCACAAGGTAATTCACTTGTTACCTAGAAATTGTTTGCACAACTATTCACTTATTTCATTAATGGAAAATTCTAGCAGGGTGCAATTGAAGGGCAAAAATGTGGATTCTTTTAGGGCATTGCGTCACTTTTGACCTCTTTAT
Source organism: Pelodiscus sinensis (assembly GCF_052426305.1). NCBI lineage: Eukaryota > Metazoa > Chordata > Testudines > Trionychidae > Pelodiscus > Pelodiscus sinensis. Next base: position 83,179,319 of record NC_143053.1, read on the forward strand.
ACTAGAAACCACCAGGGATGATAGTTTTCTCCCCTTCTTATTCACACTAGCACTCATGTTGTGGCTGAGAGGATATTCAGGGCATGTGGAGTATGAGAAGATAATGGAGAAAGTGGCACAACACACATTTAATTTGTTCTTTCAGTGTTTGGAAGGTCACTACTGAAAGAACTACATGAAAGTTATAGGTCATTTTCAGGATTTAGCATTAACTTTAAAGTGACTCTAACACGGGTGGGTAATAATTTTTGATGGGGAACCACTCCAAGATTTTGGAAAGTGGTCCATGGCTGTACACTTCCATGCTATTAATGGAGGAGGTGCAGGGTCTGGGATGGAGGTTGGGTGCAGAAGAGAGCTTGGGGTAAGGGATTGGGGTGCAGGAGAGGATGTGGGGTCTGGGAGGGAGTTTGGGTGAATGAGTCAGTTATGACCTGGGGCACTGAACTGGGGTGCAAGGACTGGAAGGGGTTACGGGTTAGGAGGGGAACAGAAGTTTTGACTTATGTGGGGCTTAGAGGGGCAAGAGTGGTAGGGAGGGAGGGGCTGGGGTGCCACAGGCAGCTTCTGGCTGGGAAACTTACCTACATGACTGCTGGCCAGCAACCCAGCACATTTCTCAGGCAGCTTCCCTGCCTGCCACTCCTTTGCTCAGGCTGCAGGGGTCATGTGCGTTAGGAATAAGAGCCTGAGGGGAAGTTGGGGAATGGTGCCTCACCTGCTGCCTGTTCTTCAAGCAGGCATCTCTCCTTGGCTGAAAATTGGCCAGTGGGATTGTGCTAGGAGCGGGAGCAGTGCGTGAAGCACCACTCCCCGCTGGCTCACAGCTGAGAGAGAGAAACTGCTGTGGAAGCCACTTTTCTGAGCAGTGTTGGAGGAGGGGGCGAGGGGCAAGCAGGGAGTCTTCCTGAGGCTCCCTGCTGTGTCCATGGGCCAGATCTGGTGGCTTGGCAGGCTGGATCCAGCCCATGGAAGGTATTTTGCCCAGGCCTGCTCAAACACCATCCTGCCAACTCCAAGTGTTCAAACATAATGAGTCCCTGGTTTCATGCACGTGGTAAAAATCAGATTTTAAAAAATAGTAATTTGGAGGTTCTTTTTTATTTACCTTTTTAATTTTTGAGCCTTTAAGGGCTAATTTTTTCATACTTTTTCCCCCTGCAACTACTAGGGCTAATAACTTTTCAAATGAAAACCTAAGATACTTACATAATCATATGATTCTAGAAGATGAAGCTTTAAGAAAAACACAAATGTCACAAACCTCAGTTTGCAACACTGTTGTTGATTAAATTATCCTATTGTAAACAAGTACAGGCAGTCCCCGGGTTACATGGATCCGACTTAAATCAGATCCCTACTTACAAATGAGGTGAGGCAACCCCGCACTAGCTGCTTCCCCCCAGCAGACCAGGGAGACCCCCCCCCCCCCCCCTCCCCAGCAGACCAGGGAGATGCAGAGCGGCTTTTCTCAGCAGACACCTCAGCTTGAGAATAAAGGACTGAGGTTAGTGAGGTGTGGGAGAATAAAACTGAGCTCTGGAGAAACGTTTGGCTAGAGTTTCCCCTACAATATGTACCAGTTCCGACTTACATACAAATTCAACTTAAGAACAAACCTACAGTCCCTATCTTGTACGTAACCCGGGGACTGCCTGTATATTGCTTATCTGTTACTTAGATTGTTAAATTAAGAGCTACAAAAATCCAATTTACTTTTTATTTCTTATACACTTTGTTTTTTGTTGGGTTTTTTTATTTATCTTTCCTTTCAAACAATGAAAGTTAATGAAACCAGTTTCACTTTGTTCATATGCATTTTAACTTACAGATCTCAGTGTTCCGTGTCCGTGTTCCAAGCACTATGTGGGAGCATTTGATATTTTTACTGGCTTTAAATTTTGTAAAAGCTTTGTTTTTACAAAATCTAAATTTGTATTTGATTTGGTTCATTTAACAAATCAGAAACTATGGCAATTATGGTATGGAGGAGGGAGTCCTTAATTACCTAAATTGTCACCTTTCAGCCTACTTTACAAAATCCAGTGCACTCCCCCGTTAGCTAGAAAGGGAGCTGCCCCTCTCCTTGAGAGAAATCCCAACTCCACTGAAGGCAATGTAAATTTTCTCATTGACTTCAGTGGAGCCAGGGTGTCACTTGGTGTCATCAACATTAAAAGGTAATTTACTAGCTTAGTTTATTTGAACTGTTGAACTTTCTGTATACCAAGACATTTGTATTACAAAACGTTTAAATCCTTTCAATATATGAACAGAATTTATTAGTTTAATTAGCCCAAATATTAGTTTGCTAGGTGATCTGACTACCCTACAATCTCTTCCTTGCGATGTTAAAAAATAAATTTCAATTTAGTCCTTTCTATATCTTAGCAATTAATATTGTAATCCAGGATCAAAGTGGGTCCTCCTACACTCTCTTTATAGAGAATGATTTAATTGAATTCTTGTGTGAAGAAATGTCAACAACAAATAAAAATGAAACATTAGAATTGTATGGCATCTGAAGACTTTTCTTTAGGACTTTGTTTGCTGGGGCTTAGAAAATTGCAGAGACAAGGCATGATGCATTGGTCTGGGAACTGACATGAAGACAATTGTAAGAGTTCATGCTATAATCTCCAGGTTAAAACTAATTAGAAACTTAAAGTAGTTTTAGAGGAGGTTTTATGTTTGGGAAGTGTTCCCACACCCACAAGAAGCAATAGGTGAGGGTTCTGGAAAGGGAAAATAAATAAAGAAAAATTATTTATCTTGGTGTCAACAAAATCCATGTTAAATGTATAGACTTATATATTAAGACTCTCTTCTCACAATGTGTTTTTCTCCTTTGTACCAGTATTTTGCATTTTATAGACCACAGTGTTTTCACTAGTTAATGGTAAAACTATATGAAACATAACTGTATAATGTGCTTCAAACGTTAAAGATGTTGAGATACAAAACCAATGTTTTATGATGGTAGCTATTATCTACAGTCAGGAAATATATTAAAGGAAAAAGACACCACCCACATAGCTTTATCTATTAGCTAAGGAGGAAAATGTAGCAAAGATTTCCTTTGCTAAATCTCTACACTTTTTCTCAATTGCCCTAGACTATAATTAGTAAAAACTGAAAATAACAGTAGTGTTTTTATTATATACACACTCCATATGTAACAGCCTCCATCTGAAAGTGCCTCTCAAACTCAGATATCAGACGTACTCATGTAACATAGTGATGAACATGGGATAAATACCTTGGTGTAGATCATCAGCAAATGTCACTGGAGCTATTGATCATTTATGAGTGGAGGATGCGCTCTGGCAGTTAGTACTGTAGCATATTTATACAAACATCACTGAAAGGCAGCCACCTCTGGAGCAGAGCATTTAGCACTCTGTGCAACGGCTGGGGAAGGAGACATTTAGGTTGAAGACACTGGCAAAAGCTTTTACTCCAAGGTGTCATCAAATCTTTAACAGCCGTGCAGAGGAGCACCTCCCTTTTTAATTTTTCATCCAAAAGCCCACATCCATTCAATTTTATGTACTGAGTTTATATCTCAAGAGAACATAGGGCTGAACTGGCCCTTCTTGTGTTTGGCTGTGTGTTTCTCAAAATAATTGTTTATTTCAAGGCTGAGATTTAGATTGACTAGCCCAATCAGCACTCTCTTAACTTCTGCTCTTTCAGTTTTGCAAGTGTTGTAAGTGCAGAGTTGATGGTTCTGTTCCAGTCCCCTGGACTGTTTGATCCTCTTCTTGAATGAAAATTTATATATTTTCTGTATCGTAGAATTTCATCTAACCTCTTCAAGTTCAAAAATGTCCATTAACATACAAGTAATGGATAAAGTTCAAGTTCACCTGCAGTTCAATAAAAATAAAACCCAAGAAGATAATGTACTTTGTACTTAGGTAGCACTACTTATCCAAAGTTCTTTAAGCATTTTACAGATGTTAATGAATTAAATCTTATAGTTTGCTTTTGAGGTAAGCAATTGTTAGCTCTATTATATGGGCAGGGGAGCTGACAAAAGTTAATTGATAGGATCAAAGTCGAGCCTCCTAAACTTTCTTTAGACAGAACAAATTTAGTTGAAAATCAATGTTGAAAGGAATAGCAACAGCAGATAAAAACAACACATTAGAATTTTATGGAATCTGGAATAATTTTCTTAGAATTTTTGCTCACTAAGCGTTGAGAGAATTTCAGAGACAGGACATGACGAATAGGACCAGGAATTGATGAGAGACATTATCTAAATCACATAGCAAGTCAAGGATGGAGCCAAGAACAGGACTTTGATCTTCTCATTCAGTCCTGTGCCTTAACTATTTCCTCCCATGCGTCCCTCTCCACAGTCTTCATTATTGCAATTTGTGAGGATTACCTACTCATACTAGGGTTTTACTGAAAGTTGATGGTTCCTTTAAAAAAAGAAACTGTATCCAAAGTGTAGATGCAGCAGAGTCAGTGGGTAAATTGATGATGAACATCTTTTATCCTTCTGAATATATAAATAAAACATTCAGATATTTCTGTATCAAATATTAGCTTGATTCTGAATTGTTCATTCTTGTCTAATACCTAGCTATCATGAACTTCTCCAAATTGTCTTGAAAGTAGTGATGTGAATGTGTAAACATGTACATGGTTAACCAATGAGCCTGGGGATGCTGGTGGGAGCTGATTTTAAGCTCTAGGGGAGCTATCTGCCCACCCGCAACCCCCCACACTGCATGGGAGAGGAGGGAGAAGGGGAAATCAGCATAAAAGCTGGCTCCCTGTGTGCACCAGCTCCTGGGGAGCAGCCACCATCCCTCCATGCATGTAAACCCTGAAATTTTCAGCAGCTACACATTTACCTAAATAAATATATTTTAACATCCCTACTCGAAAGGCAAGTTTTAGAGTACTTTGGTAGAAGTCTGAGACATTTATTATCTTAATACTTACTATTAAATATTGTCATTGTGACGGACATCCCACTTTGGATCAGGGCTCTATTTTCTGTTGGTGTTTACTTGTTAGGCTTGGAGGAAGAACTCAGTTCACAAATGTCTGTTGCAAAGATGGTTTAAGAATTGCTGATATTGACTGATGTCTAGCTATGTGATATCTGAAGAGGAATCGAATAAGGGACACAGGAATGCAAGGGGACTAAAGTGAGCATTCTGTCACTTTGAATTCAGAGGTGGGATTTGGAGGAACATAAAGGACAAGGTGCAGGGCAATGTTACTAACAGATCCAGGGGAAAAACATCATGAAACTAAGCAGCGAGAGTGTTATTCTTGGCCAGAGTTTAGTGGCAAGAGTTAAAAACAAACAAAAACCCACTACCCAGACTCATCTCAGAGTCAGACCCTTACTTGATATAAATCAATATACTTTAATTGACTTCAGATGGGGTAAAGCAGCATAGATCCACTTATTTCCCTCTCATACTGTTTATGACTTGTCACATGGCACCAGCAAAGCAGTATGATTTGTAAAGCACACTAATATCCTGTGCTCTAACTGCTCTGGGTAAATCCTACTGGCACAACCTAAAAGGCACCTAGTTCACATTAATATAACATCCCTCTGGCACTTTTTGCCAAACTCCTGCAGACAAGTCCCTAGATTTACTTAGTGGCAATTTCAGAGGTGGCTCTAATGCTTTGTCTACACTGTCCATTGAACAAAATGTTGTCACCCATTGGTGCTTAGAAAAAGATTCCCCTGAAGGACACACTTTTTGCTGTGGCAAGTGGCAATGTAAATGGCTCATTGTTGGCAGGAGGTCTCTTCTGTGGACAACACAAACCTGCTTGTAAGGAGTGGAAGTATTTTGTCTGCCAGGTGTAAACATCATTTACACTGCTTGACTTTTAGCAACACAGCTGTGTTACTAAAAGGGGTATAGTATAGACAAAGCCTTAGAGAGTCTATGATATGCATTTGATGAAGTGGGCTCCAGCCCACAAAAGCTTATTCTCAATTAAATTAGTTAATCTCTAAGGTGCCACAGCACTCCTTGTTGTATTTATATGTAAGTTTATCCTTCTTTTCAGTTGGTGGGTCCTAGAAGTGAGTTACCTCCTTCGGCTCTCACACGCTGACTGATGTGTAAATTATAAACCTATGCTT